>NC_069502.1:641524480-641841466 GCF_027579735.1 Bombina bombina
CGTCGGCCTACCCAGACAGGGAGACCGCAAAATTGTTACTGGAGGGTATTCAAGAGAGGTTTTGGATTCCTGTCCAGGGGTTGGTGAGAGGGTCAGCGACCCACAGGAACTTGCAATCGGCCTATGAATTCCCGGAAGCGGTTAGGGAAAAAATTAATCAGGAGCAGGCCATGGGTAGGTTCGTCGGTTCATTCAGGGTTCCTCCGATAACTTCTTTGGTGGTATCTCCTTTGGGGGAGATCCCAAAGAAGGAACACGGGAAATACCGCCTCATTCTGCACCTGTCCTACCCAAAGATGATGTGATAGACCCGGAAACTTAGTTTGGTGCGGTATCAGACGTTTGACCACGCATTGGAGCTCGGCAAATCGGCAGGTCCAGGAGCATTGATGGCCAAGCTGGACATCAAATTGGCCTTTCAATTGCTACCTATTCACCCAGATTTGTTTGGGTTAATGGGATGCAAGGTGGATGGGTGCTACTACATTGACAGGTGTCTTCCGATGGAATGCTCCATCTCTTGCGCATATTTTGAATCTTTCAGTACATTCTTGCACTGGGTGGTGATTACGGCAGCAAGGGGGAGTGCAATAGCTCATTACCTGGATGTCTTCCTGGTTTTGGGTAGCGCCGACTCATCGGAATGGGAGAGGTTAATGAGGGTCATGCGCGCTAGGATGGTGGAATTCAGGATTCCATTGGTGGAGGACAAAACAGAAGGTCCATGCACCAAATTAACGTTCTTGGGGATAGAAATCGACACTGTTGCACAGTGTTGGCGTCGCCATGATGACAAAGTTCGCCGCATGATGACGGCTGTGCAAAACTTGGCAGCCTCACAGCGGACTAGCATTAGGGAATTGCAATTGATGCTGGGACTCCTTAATTTTGCGTGCAAGATCATCCTTATGGGCAGGGTACTCAATCAGAGGCTTGAGGCTCTGCTGCCAGGTAAGCATAGGGGAGGTATTTTGTGGTATCCGGCGAGATGAAGGAAGACCTAAGTATATGGGAGACCTTTTTGGCTGGATTCAATGGGTCTTTGCTAGGGTGGAGGCCACCAGTCCCCAGCCAGGTTATGCATCTGTTCACAGATGCAGCGGGTGCTTCTGGTTACGGTGCGTACCTGGACAGGGAATGGAGTGCGGAGGCTTGGCCTTCGATCTGGCATGAGAAAGGTCTGAAAAGGAAGCTGACACTGTTGGAAGTGTTCCCCATTGTGGTAGCCATTGAGCTCTGGGGTCGGTTACTGGGCAATAGATTTATAGCTTTCTGGACAGATAACGCAAGCATCGTGTTTTTCCATAAATAGGCTATCAGCTTCCTCACCAATTGTGGTAAGCTATCTGCGCCATCTGGTGTTGTGGTGTTTGCAATTTAACATACAATGCTGCTGAACATGTCATGGGGGTCAATAACACTTTAGCTGATGCCTTGTCTAGATTCCAATGGGATACTTTTAAGAGACTGGCGCCATTGGTCAAGGATGTAGAGTAACCTTGTCCATCCTCTCTTTGGCAGTTGGTGGGGCATGAGTGACCCTCTTTCCATTAATTCGGGCTTCATTGGTGCCATCCACATGGCAGAAATATACAAAGCACTGGAGTGAGTGTACTAGGTTCCTGGAGGTCTATAAGGCCTTTTCAGGTAAGGGCTCTCAGGTAATGTTATTGCGATGGATGGCCAGCCTTAGACACCAAGGGGTATGCGGCAGGTTAGCAGTCATATCATTTTTCTGCAGCTTACTGGGATACCCAAATATCACAAAAGGGTTCATGGTTCGACAGATTTTGAAAGGCTGGGACGGAGTTCAGACGGCGGGATGGCCAAGAACCAATCACCTTAAACAGGCTGGAGGCACTAATGGCAGCCTTGCATACAGTCTGCCAGGTGGAGTATGAGAGGAAAATATTTAGTTGCGCATTCGCATTGGAATTTTTCGTGGCGTTTGCGGCCAGGGGAGTTAGTGGCTGCTTCGAAGCAAGCACGAGACACTGGCGTTCAGTTAAATCACATAAGATTGGCGGGGGGATAAAGTGCTGGTATATATCCCTCGCTCAAAGACGGATCAGGAAGCCAGAGGCACATGAACAACTTTGGGTGCCTCAGCTCTTGGTCCATATCCCGTGGAGCTTTCACGAGCATTAATGTTGATCCGACTGGCCTTGGCAAACCAATTTCTGGTGCATAAGGACGGGTCCAAAGGTCCCTCATGGGTGTGGGTGGTTGGACACTCCTATGTCCACTGGGAGGCCTTAAGAGCACTATCCCTTCCAGATGGGCAACAACTGGGACTGCCGGCGTCAAGAGCATCCGTTGAATGGCTGGGTCATAGAGGTTTGCTGTGGAATGGCTTGCCGACCCTCCCTCAGGACACCAAGCGAACAACATGAGGTCTGACGTTCGATGGATTTGCACCATCTTTACCAATGCCCAAGACCGCCTATAGAGTGAGGAAAAAAGTTAACAGGGAGTTAGGTAGAGCTGTCATGTCAGCAGGGGGTTTTGTGGTCCGCAATGAGCAGATCTCAGCAGATAAAAAGAGATTGTACCGACCTGATGGGTTACACCTATCGGATGAAGGCTTAGGGATCTTTTTGGCGGACCTCAGAAAGGGATTAGTTACCCATATTTAGGTGTTGGCGGCAAGAGGCTGCCTTTACAGGTAAATTTGTCTCTTGTAGTGGGAGGTCATGGCGATAAGTGTAAGTACAGGGCCTGTAGGGAAGACAGCCAAGCTAATGGGTGGGGTGATGTCCCCAGGTCATGCCCTGGGGGTATCCCGCCCCGCGGGCCTGCTGGCTGGAGATCCTTTAGGGCACCTGGGACTATCAAGGAATGGGGCGTACCATGATACCCAGCTCTAAGTCTCTGTGTGTTTATTTATAAGTTTGTTAAGTTAAGTTTAAAGTTAAAGGGTGGTAACTATCATGTAGGGCATCAACCATTATGGGAGTGTAAGGTAGCATAGTCTCCTGTAACAGAATTAATGGGCTGTGCCATCTAGTGCCATCTTAGTAGGAAAAGGTTGCAACTTTGTTGAAGAGTGGGATCTACTCACCAGATATAAGATGGAACATGAGGAAGATCCAGCCTCTTTTCCTTTGGATCTGCACTGGTGAAAGTTATTTTTTCCAGGCCCTCCCTCCCCTTTTGTTTGTGTTTTGTGTATGTGTCGGCATTCAGGCAAGAAAGGCTATCTTAGATGTTGCTGGTTAGTTAAGCCATAGGCAGGGATAGGGTTAGTTGGCCTAATTGCCATAAGTCCTTTTGGGTAGAGTTTGGGGCTCCCTCGGGAGGAGTTTGCTGCACGTCTCGGCCCCTGGCACCTTATAGGTTGGAGTTACCTCTTTGTGTATGTCAATCTTCTAGCGGCGGGAGGTCATGGCCATAACCATAAGTACAGGGCCTGTAGAGGTGACAGCCGGGCTAATGGGCGGGGTGATGTCCCCAGGTCTTGCCCTGGGGGTACCCCGCCCCGCGGGCCTGCTGGCTGGAGATCCTTTAGGGCACCTGGGACTATCAAGGAATGGGGCGAAGCGCAGTTTGGCTTCCCCCTTCACGTCATTAATTCCAGACATCATTGGCCTTTACCAGACATCATTGGCTGTATGGAGTTAATTTCCTGGGCCTCGAATGCTGCCACAAGTTTCTATTGCGGCTTTAGAAGTCGAAATTGTTTATTTAATCAAGTTAAATAAATGCGACCATGATATGGTTTTATACCCAGCTCTTAGTCTCTGTGTGTTTATTTATAAGTTTGTTAAGTTAAGTTTAAAGTTAAAGGGTGGTAACTAGCATGTAGAGCATCAACCATTAAGTTTTCAGGATGGAAATCTTTCTGCCTGCTGCCTACACTTCAGTAAGTTTATGCTCCTTATGAGCTCATAAAGCTTCTCACATCTTATGTTTTTTTTGATGGATGGCTTTAATATGATTGGGTATGTGAGAGATAAAGAAACATTTGACTGGTTATAAAATGTTAAAAGTTGTACGTAGACTTGATGTTTTGTGCTGGGGTGTAGCATCGTTAGTGGAGTTACTGTGCAGCTGCTGCAGCATGTGTTTGTTTTACATTGGTAAATAGTTATTTGAAACACATCTCTCTAATTGCATATGCTTAACCTCTTAAGGACATATGACGGAATTTTTCCGTCATAAAACAATTGAGCAAACTTAAAGCTGTGTCCTTAAAGGGTCATTTTATTGATCTAATGTTGTTAGATTCTAACATGTTTTATATGTTGTATTTGGAGGAGACAGTGAATTGAAGGGATATGCTTGGGTTGCACAGCTGCAGCAAACTATAACAGAGCAATTTGCTGTGCATTTTTTTAAAATCAGTGCCCCATGCAGTGGATGTATGGGTGCTGATATATATAGAAGTTATTCTCTATGCACAGCCCTCAAGTAAGCAGAGTATGCAAATAGTGCCAGTGTTAAAAGAAAAGAAAAAATAATTGAAAAATGTTTTACCTGTGTGTCCCCCTCCCTCTCTCTCTTTTTCTTCCTCCCTCTCTCTCTCCCTCTCTCTCTTTTTCTCCCTCTCACTTCATCTACCTCTCTCTCTCTCTTCCTCTCCCTCCCTCTGTCTCTTCCTCTCTCCCTCTCCCTTTCTCTCTCTATTCATCTCCCTCACTCTCTTCCCCTCCATCCCTCTCTCTCTCTTCTTCCTCTTCCTCTCCCTCTCTTTTCCACTCCCTCTTTCTTGCTCTCTTCCCTTCCCTCTTTCTTCCTCTCCCTCTCTCTCTTCCACTCCCTCTCTCTCTTCCTCTCCCTATCCCTCTCTATTCTTCTCCCTCTCACTTTTCCTCTTCCCCTCTCTCTCCCGCTCTGTTCCACTTTCTCCCTCTCCCTCTCTCTTATTCTCCCTCTCTTCCTCTCCCTCTCTTCCTCTCCCTGCCTCTCTTCCTCTCCCTCTTCTTCTTCTCCCTCTCTCTTCTTCCTCTCCCTCTCTCTTCCTTTTCCTCTCCCACTCCATCTCCCTCTCTATGCTTCCTCTCCCTCTCTATTACTCTCTCTTCCTTTCCCTCTCCCTCTCCCATTTCCTCTCTCTCTTCCTCTCTCTCCCTCTCTTTCCCTCTCTCTTCCTCTTCGTTTTAAGAAAATTACAAGAAACTAATTTCTTTATTTGTTGTTTAGCAATGAGAAGCCTGACACCTGTGTTTATGTGATTTCTAAAATTTCATCTATTTAATTTGGTAAACTATAATGCTGTGTTTTCACTAAATAAGTAGTAGATTTACAGGTATATTCACTTAAAGGGAAACTGAACCCAATTTTTTTCTTTTGTAATTCAGAAAGAGCATGCAATTTTAAGCAACTTTCTAATTTACTCCTATTATCAATTTTTCTTCGTTCTCTTGCTATCATTCGCCTAGATTTAGAGTTTGGCGTTAGCCGTCAAAACCAGCGTTAGAGGCTCCTAATGCTGGTTTTGGGCTACCGCTGGTATTTAGAGTCAGTCAGGAAAGGGTCTAACGCTCACTTTGCAGCCGTGACTTTTCCATACCGCAGATCCCCCTACGCCATTTGCGTATCATATCTTTTCAATGGGATCTTTCTAACGCCGGTATTTAGAGTCGTGGCTGAAGTGAGCGTTAGAAATCTAACGACAAAACTACATCCGCAGAAAAAAAACAGGAGTTCAGAGCTTTCTGGGCTAACGCCGGTTCATAAAGCTCTTAACTACTGTGCTCTATAGTACACTAACACCCATAAACTACCTATGTACCCCTAAACCGAGGTCCCCCCACATCGCCGCCACTCTATTAAATTATTTTAACCCCTAATCTGCCGACCACACACCGCCGCCACCTACATTATCCCTATGTACCCCTAATCTGCTGCCCCTAACACCGCCGACCACTATATTATATTTATTAACCCCTAATCTGCCGCCCCCAACGTCACCTCCACCTACCTACAATTATTAACCCCTAATCTGCCGACCGGACCTCACTGCTACTCTAATAAATGTATTAACCCCTAAAGCTAAGTCTAACCCTAACACCCCCCTAAGTTAAATATAATTTAAATCTAACAAAATAAATTAACTCTTATTAAATAAATTATTCCTATTTAAAGCTAAATACTTACCTGTAAAATAAATCCTAATATAGCTACAATATAAATTATAATTATATTGTAGCTATTTTAGGATTAATATTTATTTTACAGGCAACTTTGTATTTATTTTAACCAGGTACAATAGCTATTAAATAGTTAAGAACTATTTAATAGTTACCTAGTTAAAATAATTACAAAATTACCTGGAAAATAAATCCTAACCTAAGTTACAATTAAACCTAACACTACACTATCAATAAATTAATGACATAAAATACCTACAATTATCTACAATTAAACCTAACACTACACTATCAATAAATTAATTAAATAAAATACCTGCAATTATCTACAATTAAATCTAACACTACACTATCAATAAATTAATTAAATACAATACCTACAAATAAATACAATTAAATAAACTAACTAAGTACAAAAAATAAAAAAGAACTGTTACAAAAAATAAAAAAATATGTACAAACATTAGAAAAATATTACAACAATTTTAAGCTAATTACACCTACTCTAAGCCCCCTAATAAAATAACAAAGCCCCCCAAAATAAAAAAATGCCCTACCCTATTCTAAAATTAAAATAGAAAAGCTCTTTTACCTTACCAGCCCTTAAAAGGGCCTTTTGCGGGGCATGCCCCAAAGAATTCAACTCTTTTGCCTGGAAAAAAAAACATACAACATTACAACCCACCACCCACATGCCCCTAATCTAACCCAAACCCCCCTTAAATAAACCTAACAATAAGCCCCTGAAGATCTTCCAACCTTATCTTCACCACGCCGGGTATCACTGATCGGTCCAGGCTCCGATGTCTTGATCCAAGCCCAAGTGGGGGCTGAAGACGTCCATCCTCCGGCTGAAGTCTTGATCCAAGCGGCGGCTGAAGAAGTCCATCATCGGGCAGAAGTCTTCATCCTATCCGGGAGGAAGAGGAGATCCGGAACGGTAGGCATCTTCATCCAAGCGGCATCTTCTATCTTCTTCCATCCGATGACGAGCGGCTCCATCTTCAAGACCTCCGGCGTGGATCCATCCTCTTCTTCCGACGTCGTAAAACAGAATGAAGGTTCCTTTAAGGGACGTCATCCAAGATGGCGTCCCTCGAATTCCGATTGGCTGATAGGATTCTATCAGCCAATCGGAATTAAGGTAGGACAATTCTGATTGGCTGATGGAATCAGCCAATCAGATTCAAGTTCAATCCGATTGGCTGATCCAATCAGCCAATCAGATTGAGCTCGCATTCTATTGGCTGATCGGAACAGTCAATAGGACGCGAGCTCAATCTGATTGGCTGATTGGATCAGCCAATCGGATTGAACTTGAATCTGATTGGCTGATTCCATCAGCCAATCAGAATTTTCCTACCTTCTTCAGTCGCTGCTTGGATCAAGACTTCAGCCCGAGGATGGACGTCTTCAGCCCCCGCTTGGGCTTGGATCAAGACATCGGAGCCTGGACCGATCGGTGATCCCCGGCATGGTGAAGATAAGGTAGGAAGATCTTCAGGGGCTTAGTGTTAGGTTTATTTAAGGGGGGTTTGGGTTAGATTAGGGGTATGTGGGTGGTGGGTTGTAATGTTGGGGGGGTATTGTATGTTTTTTTTTCCAGGCAAAAGTGCTGAATTCTTTGGGGCATGCCCCGCAAAAGGCCCTTTTAAGGGTTGGTAAGGTAAAATAGCTTTTCTATTTTAATTTTAGAATAGGGTAGGGCATTTTTTTATTTTGGGGGGCTTTGTTATTTTATTAGGGGGCTTAGAGTAGGTATAATTAGCTTAAAATTGTTGTAATATTTTTCTAATGTTTGTAAATATTTTTTTATTTTTTGTAACTTAGTTCTTTTTTATTTTTTGTACTTTAGTTAGTTTATTTAATTGTATTTATTTGTAGGTATTGTATTTAATTAATTTATTGATAGTGTAGTGTTAGGTTTAATTGTAACTTAGGTTATTTTACAGGTAATTTTGTAATTATTTTAACTAGGTAGCTATTAAATAGTTATTAACTATTTAATAGCTATTGTACTTGGTTAAAATAAATACAAAGTTGCCTGTAAAATAAATATTAATCCTAAAATAGCTACAATATAATTATAATTGATATTGTAGCTATATTAGGATTTATTTTACAGGTAAGTATTAGCTTTAAATAGGAATAATTTATTTAATAAGAGTTAATTTATTTAGTTAGATTTAAATTATATTTAACTTAGGGGGGTTAGGGTTAGACTTAGCTTTAGGGGTTAATACATTTATTAGAGTAGCGGCGAGGTCCGGTCGGCAGATTAGGGGTTAATAATAGTAGGTTGGTGGATGCGACGTTGGGGGCGGCAGATTAGGGGTTAATAAATATAATATAGGGGTCGGCGGTGTTAGGGGCAGCAGATTAGGGGTACATAGCTATAATGTAGGTTGCGGCGGTGTACGGAGCGGCAGATTAGGGGTTAAAAAAATATGCAGGGGTCAGCGATAGCGGGGGAGGCAGATTAGGGGTTAATAAATGTAAGGTTAGGGGTGTTTAGACTCGGGGTTCATGTTAAGGTGTTAGGTGCAGACTTAGGAACTGTTTCCCCATAGGAAACAATGGGGCTGCGTTAGGAGCTGAACGCTGCTTTTTTGCAGGTGTTAGGTTTTTTTTCAGCTCAAACTGCCCCATTGTTTCCTATGGGGATATCGTGCACAAGCACGTTTTTGAAGCTGGCCGCGTCCGTAAGCACCGCTGGTATTGAGAGTTGCAGTGGGGGTAAATTATGCTCTACGCTCCTTTTTTGGAGCCTAACGCAGCCATTCTGTGAACTCTAAATACCAGCGGTATTTAAAAGGTGCGGGGGGAAAAAAGCCAGCGTTAGCTACGCGGGTCTTTACCGACAAAACTCTAAATCTAGCTGATTATTTGAAAAAGAAGGCATCTAAGCTTTTTTTTGGTTTCAGTACTCTGGACAGCACTTTTTTATTAGTGGATGAATTTATCCACCAATCAGCAAGGACAACCCAGGTTGTTCGCAAAAATGGGCTGACATATAAACTTACATTCTTGCATTTCAAATAAAGATACCAAGAGAATGAAGAAAATTTGATAATAGGAGTAAATTAGAAAGTTGCTTAAAATTGCATGCTCTTTCTGAATCACGAAATAATTTTTTTGGGTACAGTGTCCCTTTAAATGTGCATTAGCAAGGGAATCTGGGATTTTTTTTTTCCAATAAAAACTGTATAATTGAAACCTATTTTATTGTGTTTTTATTTTGGGACAAAATAAGTTAATTAGCTCAGACAGTTGAATAAATCGTTTTTCAAATAAAACCCCTCAGTATTCAGGTTTAATTGCAGTGTTGGCACTCTGAGCTAAATAAGTTGCTTTCGTGTTGCAATTTGGGCACTCGGTGCTGAAACAGGTTCATCATCACTGTGCTAGGTGCACAAACATATTTATCTTTATAGAATGCTCGCTAATACATTGTCCTAACAAAATGAAACCAACAGGGACGGACTGGGCAAATCGGCCGTTGACCGAGAGCCCGACATCTTAGAGGGCCCTCCACCACTGCAGGCATGCATCATCATGCAGCAGCAGAATTAAGATTTTTTTTAAAAATATTAATCTTTATTATTTTTGTATTGGGCTTGGCTGGATTCTGGATTCAGTTTTGGACTAGTGCTTTGGAAGGGAAGGGCCCAGGGGGGGTGCTCTCTTTCTCACATTTGTGTGTTGGAGGGCTGGCTAACGGCTAGATTTAGAGTTTTGTCGGTAACGACGCGTGTAGCTAACGCTGGCTTTTTTCTGGCCGCACCTTTTAAATAACTCTGGTATTGAGAGTCCACAGAATGGCTGCGTTAGGCTCCAAAAAAGGAGCGTAGAGCATATTTAACGCCACTGCAACTCTCGATACCAGAGTTGCTTACGGACGCGGCCAGCCTCAAAAACGTGCTCGTGCACTATTCCCCCATAGAAAACAATGGGGCTGTTTGAGCTGAAAAAAAACCTAACACCTGCAAAAAAGCTGCGTTCAGCTCCTAACGCAGCCCCATTGTTGTCTATGGGGAAACACTTCCTACGTCTGCACCTAACACTCTAACATGTACCCCAAGTCTAAACACCCCTAACCTTACACTTATTAACCCCTAATCTGCCGCCCCCGCTATCGCTGACCCCTGCATATTATTATTAACTCCTAATCTGCCGCTCCGTAAACCGCCGCTACTTACATTATCCCTATGTACCCCTAATCTGCTGCCCCTAACACCGCCAACCCCTATATTATATTTATTAACCCCTAATCTGCCCCCCACAACGTCGCCTCCACCTGCCTACACTTATTAACCCCTAATCTGCCGAGCGGACCGCACCGCTACTATAATAAAGTTATTAACCCCTAATCAGCCTCACTAACCCTATAATAAATAGTATTAACCCCTAATCTGCCCTCCCTAACATCGCCGACACCTAACTTCAAACATTAACCCCTAATCTGCCGACTGGAGCTCACCGCTATTCTAATAAATGTATTAACCCCTAAAGCTAAGTCTAACCCTAACACTAACACCCCCCTAAGTTAAATTTAATTTAAATCTAACGAAATTAATTAACTCTTAATTAATTAAATAAATTATTCCTATTTAAAGCTAAATACTTACCTGTAAAATAAATCCTAATATAGCTACAATATAAATTATAATTATATTATAGCTATTTTAGGATTTATATTTATTTTACAGGTAACTTTGTATTTATTTTAACCAGGTACAATAGCTATTAAATAGTTAAGAACTATTTAATAGCTAAAATAGTTAAAATAATTACAAAATTACCTGTAAAATAAATCCTAACCTAAGTTACAATTAAACCTAACACTACACTATCAATAAATTAATTAAATAAAATACCTACAATTACCTACAATTAAACCTAACACTACACTATCAATAAATTAATTAAATACAATATCTACAAATAAATACAATGAAATAAACTAACTAAAGTACAAAAAATAAAAAAGAACTGTTACAAAAAATAAAAAAATATTTACAAACATCAGAAAAATATTACAACAATTTTAAACTAATTACACCTACTCTAAGCCCCCTAATAAAATAACAAAGCCCCCCAAAATAAAAAATGCCCTACGCTATTCTAAATTACAAAAGTTCAAAGCTCTTTTACCTTACCAGCCCTGAACAGGGCCCTTTGCGGGGCATGCCCCAAGAAATTCAGCTCTTTTTCCTGTAAAAAACACACATACAATACCCCCCCAACATTACAACCCACCACCCACATACCCCTAATCTAACCCAAACCCCCCTTAAATAAACCTAACACTAAGCCCCTGAAGATCTTCCTACCTTATCTTCACCATACCAGGTTCACCGATCAATCCAGAAGAGCTCCTCCGATGTCCTGATCCAAGCCCAAGCGGGGGGCTGAAGATGTCCATGATCCGGCTGAAGTCATCATCCAAGCGGGAGCTGAAGAGGTCCATGATCTGGCTGAAGTCATCATCCAAGCGGGAGCTGAAGAGGTCCATGATCCGGCCGAAGTCTTCTATCAACGGCATCTTCAATCTTCTGTCTTCCGGATCCATCTTGCAGACCTCCGACGCGGAACATCCTGCTGGCCCGACGGACTAGCGGCGAATGAAGGCTCCTTTAAGGGACGTCATCCAAGATGGCATCCCTCGAATTCCGATTGGCTGATAGGATTCTATCAGCCAATCGGAATTAAGGTAGGAAAATTCTGATTGGCTGATGGAATCAGCCAATCAGAATCAAGTTCAATCCGATTGGCTGAACCGATCAGCCAATCAGATTGAGCTTGCATTCTATTGGCTGTTCCGATAGGATACGCAATTGACGTAAGGGGATCTGCGGTATGGAAAAGTCGCGGCTGAAAAGTGAGCATTAGACCCTTTTTTGACTGACTCCAAATACCGGCGGTAGCCTAAAACCAGCGTTAGGAGCCTCTAACGCTGGTTTTCACGGCTACCGCCAAACTCCAAATCTAGGCCTAAGTAAGGGAAAGGAGTGGGAGTCAGTAAGTCTGGCCTGGCAATAGCAGCCGCCAGCCGGGAGCATGTGCAACATTTGAACAGTGGACCGGAACACCATCATGGGGTGACAGTCAGAGGTCCAATAGTATCAGGAGGCCCACCGGACCCCAAAGGCCAGTGAAGTGCTGCTGCATGTACTGTCAGCTGCAGTCAAAACTGATTATTTTTGTTTAATTTGTACTTTTAGTAAATATTAAAAAAATGAAATAATATAGTTCCTTGACCTGTCTGTGAAGCAGAAATCAACATAAAGTATCTTTTAGAGTTGGAAATCAAATTGCACACCATTGTACAACTGACCAGAGTATTTAGAATATTATGACACGTAACTATGTTAGACCATGTGTAATTTTTGGCATTACTGACTCGATAACTCTTTGGATCCCATTAAACATTAGATGGACAGACTATGTTTCCAGCTAGGAAACCTGTCCGCCAGTTATAGCTGTCTGCAGTTCTCATTGCACAATTAAATTAATGTGCAGCATTGTCCCCTGCTCTAGGGCCTATCACCCTTAACAAACAAGTTCAGGGCGATCTATCTCTTTTCCCTCTGAGAGAGTCTGCATCGCAACAGCTTCAAAGCAGCTTCTGCTACTAAATAAGTGGAGCCCAGTGTGTTTAACTTTGCAAAGGTGATTAAAAGACACGTAAAGTACTGCTTGCCAGCCAAAAGCATTGCAGCTTCCAAGCAGAAAAGGGATGGTGATTAGCAGCTATATGTAACTTCTGCTAGTGATTGGCTGACTGCACATGCCCTGCAATTCTATAGGCTCCTTAGCAGGACGTTACCTAGGTTACCTGTGATAGGTCGTGCCAAACGGACATGCTCTAAACAATTTGTAATGCATTTAGTTTTACAATGACCTTTTAAGTATTGCATTTTTAATGTATCTAATTATTTGAATATCTTTATTGTAATCACATAAAAACTAAAGCATTTCATTCTACCTACAAATACAAATGTGATAAATACAGGAATGGCACCATGCTGTAGTCATGGAGAATTGGTAAATGACAGCTGTGTGCATTTGGCAGGAAAAATAAAAACTACATGACCAAAATTGTGTACATAAAATAAGTCAACTCTAAATAGTATTTCAAACTGTCATTGTGACAAATGAACATATGTAGAGCACAATATGGGAAAACAAATTATTTGAAAATGTAGACAGGATTGCTGTGATATTTATTGCTGCTAAGATTATTTTATAAACACAGTCAAAGAACAGATCTTTTCATAGCAACATCCCATAGTTGTTTTATTTCCCTGAAACTGTATCAACTTTAGAAGAGATTCAACAATCCTTTACAATACTTAAAAAATGATTACAGTCCTCCTGAACGCGACCTGTCAGTGTTTACAATGGTGATAGCACAATGGAAACGCATTTTATGATGGGCTGAGGACAGATTGTATGCTGGGTATGAGGTTACAGCCTTGATAATCTTACAGTATGACTTTCTGTGGATGATTTAACATGGTTTAGCTAGGTACTTTAAAGGAACACTAAAATCAAAATTACATTTTTATGATTCAGACAGTGCATGCAGTAAGACAAGTTTTCAATTTACCTATATTATCAAATTGTGTCTTTCTATATGCACACTCTCTGAGGCACCAGCTCCTACTAAGCACTCCTGCTAAGAGTTCACAGTGTATACATATATGGGCAAGGCAAGAGGGGCACCTGCCCAGGGCCCTAAGGTTTGGGGGTGCCCTGCAAAGTCAGGTTTGAGAATATAAGAAAGTGCAATGTACACTGAGTGGCCTATTTAACAAAGGTCTGTCGGACCTGATCTGACAGTGCGGATAAGGTCCGACAGACCTCACTGAATGCGGAGAGCAATACGCTCTTGTATTCAGCATTGCACCCACAGCTCTTGTGAGCTGCTGGTGCAACGCCACCCCCTGCAGACTCGCGGCCAATCGGCCGCCAGCAGGGGGGTGTCAATCAACCCGATCAGACTCGATCGGGTTGAATTGCTGCGATGTCTATCTGCCTGCTCAGAGCAGGCGGACAGCTTATGGAGCAGCAGTCTTTAGACCGCTGCTTCATAACTGCTGTTTCTGGCGAGTCTGAAGGCTCGCCAGAAACACGGGGCTTGCCGCTTCAAGCTTCATACGGAGCTTGATACATATGCCCCCATGTATCTAGATTATGAAGATGCATTTAAGCTATCAGGAAGAGGTATATTTAGTGTTATTTTGTATACACATAACTGAAAGTTAAGACCATACATGGGGCAGGGCTTATAGGGGAAGGGGAATAAGGGCAGAGAATTAAACTTGTGAAACAAAGTTCTTCTTTCTAAAGAGAAGTCAAAATTAAACTTTCATGATGCAGACATAGAGGGTAATGTTAAGGCACTCTTAAATTTACTTATATTATCAAAATTACTTTGTTCTCTTGGTATTCTTTGTTGTAAAATATACCTATAAGGCTCAGGAGCAGCAAAGGGTGCTGGCTGGTGATTGGTAGCTACACACGTATCTCTGTCATTGGCTCATCAAATGTGTTCAACTGTACCCATTGTTGCTCTGGAGATGACTTTAACTTTGTATTTGCAGGGGTTAAACCATAGTTATATGCAAGCAATAGTGCAATAATAAAATGCTCTAACATGTTGGAGCATTTTCTTTTTTGCACTTCTATGTCCCTTTAAAATCTCAGATTTTTTTTTTAATGAATCACAATTTAACACAACCTCAAGTTTCTAGTTCTCTAAGTTTTTAGAGACCCAAAACAAGAGTTTGTCCTAGATGACTGTAAAGTAAAAGGAAAAATAAGAGAGTGTGACAGTAACTTCAAGTCATTAGTTACGGAGAAGTGACACGAAGATTGAAAGCAATAACTGTGAGTGCTTTATTCATGAGCTGCTTACAGTATGCTTCTAAATATAATCATTTATCCCTATTATTATTGTCATCTTGTTTGTGTGACCTGTCAGCTGCCCCAGATGGGGTGAACTAGCTATCAAAGTAAATGCAGCACACATCATGTCTTTATTATTTCCGACCCAATAAGCCCATGCACGCTCCAATGTTATGCAAACATATTTTAATGCTGAGTGACGCAAAAAAAAAAGTTTTCTACAAATCCTAGTTTACAATTATTTATTTCTGGTGAACATTGAAAAGGAAATCAGCCCCGGATATTTTGCTAGACACTAAACTAGTAATTTTATCAATCAATCTACAAAAACCATTAAACCCATCTTAGAAAACAAACGTTAAATATGTAAAGTAGTATATAACAATAAATGGTGCCTCTTTTTCTAAAGACTTTGGGGCCGATTTATCAACCTGTCAATTGGCCCCAATGCATCTGTTTCCGCGCAATCCTTCTGGCTCGCCGGAACAGGAGTTAAGAAGCAGCGGTCTTGAGACCGCTGCTCCTTAACTTGTCCGCCACCTCTGAGGTGGCGGAAAGCAATCAGCCTGATCAGATAAGATCGGGTTGATTGACACCCCCTGCTAGCGGCCAATTGACCGCAAATCTGCAGGGGGCGGCATTGCACAAGCCCCTTTATGTGTTTTAAAAGGACATAGAACACCATATTAATACTAAATATAAAACTATATTCAAATAAGACATTCGCCTGAGAATAATATGCAGATTTAATTTTTCTAATTTATATAGTTGATAAATATTGAAGAACTTTTGGTGTCCATTTATAAATGACAGTCACCATACTGTAACCTGTTCCCTTCTCTGCTGTGGCCAATTAGGAAAAGTTTAAATGAGTATATATGTTTATGAAAATGTGTTGGTTTTATTACTATAGTAGGATGGATAACACATTTTTTTTACTTACTAAGGGTAGTGATGGTATCCTGTGGTTTTAGAGTTTAAGGGGTTAAAATATGACAGTAAAACATGACAATATGGTATATGTAATTTAATAAAAAATTTATTATACACAATTTCACTTGATGCTGCACATATGCAGCAATGGGGCCGATTTAACAAAGTCTGGAGGACATGATATGCTACAGCGTATCATGTCCGCCAGACATCGCTGAATGGGGACAGCATACACTGTCGGCATTCGGCATTGCACAAGCAGTTCTAGAGAATGCCGCCCCCTGCAGATTCGAGGCCAATCGGCCGCTAGCAGGGGGTGTCAATCAACCCAATCGTATTCGACCGCTGCTTCTTAACTCCTGTTTCCTGCGTGA
Organism: Bombina bombina; assembly: GCF_027579735.1. NCBI lineage: Eukaryota > Metazoa > Chordata > Amphibia > Anura > Bombinatoridae > Bombina > Bombina bombina. Next base: position 641,540,793 of record NC_069502.1, read on the forward strand.
AGGCTCGCGCAGAGACAGGGCAAGTTTGCCCCATTCGGGGCATAGTATATCGGTGCCAATGAATAAAGCTGTACTATAAACTCTGGAAAGCTGGATGGCTATGTGTAAAAGGAAATATAATTGACACATGAATGCTCATGTGACCCACAAATTAGCGAATCACACTAAGAGCTAGATACATACTAGACTTTATACTCCAATATATATTAGAGATGACCAAGTAACCAGGGTAAAATAATTGTCAGCCTTGTGCATCACTGTGGACATAACTATATATATGAATACTTTTACCTTATTACTACTGCGATTATACTATGAGTGTTCAATTGTACTTTTCTTACTGGTAAGCTTTATAAAAGAAATTTCCTACACTTTATGAGATTGTTTTATTTCCTTTGGTTACTACAAGGAATAATGCAACAGAGAATATAGACAAGCAAGGGAAATAACTGCTCATTCCAAAAGATTTAAAAGAAATACAGTGTGGGAAGTAATTTTCTATCTCCCAGAGGCACAATACTTATGTCATTCGATTGAGGCTGAATTGTATGTGTATATATCATCAATATAACATCTATTGTATACAGTCATCAACTAAATTAAGCACACAGACTTATAATATTAAAACATATATTTACCACTTGTTGTTTTGTTGATTACCTTGTATTATAAAGTTTTTTTTTTTTTTGGTTGTATGAATAAATACAATAACAACAATTGGAAGCACAAAAGTTACTTCATGAATTACATGATTTGATAGTTAGTTGACAATGGTTAAAAACATTTTTTTTTACTAGATCTAATAAAAGTGGAAATCTCTGCAGCATGAGAAATTTACTATTACACAATTATAAGCTTTAAGGTGACATTTACCTATACACAATCCAAAAATAAAACAATACTAAGAAAAAACAATTAAAGGGCCATTATAGTCAAAAAGTACCTGCTCTAATTCATTAGCGCATGCATTTTTAAAACTAGCCACCCTGCATCTCTATGTGTTTAACCTCCTTAAAGAGCTTAAACACATAGTAGAAGTACTGCTACTGATCCACATGAGTGCTAGTTACACAGCTCAGTCATGTAACTAGCACTGGCAACTGGATCAGTGGCAGTTTCCACTCATCCAACCACAGTACTTCTACTATGTGTTTATCCCTATTTGCTGTGGTTAAACATATTTAGGTGCAAGGTTGCTAGTTTAACAAATTAGAGCATGTCATTTTTAGACAATAATGGGCCTTTAATGTGTGGGAATGTTTCTGTAACACAGATCTTTTTAACTTACTTTACAAAAACAAAACTGCAATAGTATAAACACAGATGACATGTCGTGTCTGTGAGCAGTAATATTATCACCAGTTGTCATTCTTACAGTTAAACAATGCATGACATCATAGAGTCTAATACTAATCCAAAAGGTAATGATCCTCAACACCAACACTTAAATACACTTTCTGGGCCAGGTTTAAATGATTTCCCTACCTGATCATTAGTTGGCACCCACAATGGACTAGATGCATTAAAGCCTGTTTTATAAATGAGCTACTACTTTAAAGGGCCATAATACCCAAATGTTTAAACACTTGAAAGTGATGCAGCATAGCTGTAAAAAGCTGACTAGAAAATATCACCTGAACATCTCTATGTAAAAAAGAAAGATATTTTACCTCAAAAGTTTCTCAGTAGCCACATCCCATTGTAAAGGACTTCTAAGCAGCAAATCAGTATGTCTGTCCCGGGACAGCCGAAGGGGCGTGCACTCTCATCGTATTTCCCTATTCAGTTTAAAGGAAGTTTGCTATGAAATCTCATGAGATTTAAGATTCTCTGTTTCTATCTCTTGTAGAATTTATAAAGGATAAATCACTATTAAAGGCTTTAAAGGGACACTGAACCCAAACATTTTGTTTTGTAATTCAGAAAGAGCATGCAATTTTAAGCAACTTTCTAATTTACTCCTATTATCATTTTTTCTTTGTTCTCTTGCTATCTTTATTTGAAAAAGAAGGCATCTATGCTTTTTTGGGTTCAGTACTCTGGACAGCAATTTTTTATTGGTGGATGAATTTATCCACCAATCAGCAAGAACAACCCAGGTTGTTTACCAAAAATGGGCTGGCATCTAAACTTACATTCTTGCATTGTAAATAAAGATACCAAGAGAATGAAGAAAATTTGATAATAGGAGTAAATTAGAAAGTTGCTTAAAATTTCATGCTCAATCTGAATCATGAAAGAAAAATTTTGGGTACAGTGTCCCTTTAACATTTATTTAGGGCTCTTCTCTATATCTGTGGAGCAGAATATTATCAGTGTAAACAATGGGGCATTTTGTTTCTTGCGTTTTCTGCAATGTACTTGTGCAAAACACTTATCTATTCTTCATACTGTATTTTAACTCAATTTATGCAAAGAACAGCTGTCTTCATGCTATGCAGTGATCATTCACTGCTGCCCTCTAATTGCACCAACTTACCTCATATAGGGCTAGATTACTAACAATTGCGCACGAGCGATAATGTTAACAATTGCGCACGAGCGATAATGGGTTTATTGTAGTTGTTTGTGTGCGATAGAAGTATCACGTGTATTACAAGTTGAAAGTAAACGCATTTGGGGGGCGGAGCCAACTAGGAAGCAGAGCAGTCGCACATTTCAGCAGCTCCGGCTAAGAAATATATAAAAACTGATTCCAAGGATTGCACCAGCTCAACTATGTAAATTATAATATAGCTTGCTCAGCTCAACAACTTGTGCACCTAATCTTGGCGAGAACTTTACCATTTTAACGGTAACACACGTTTCTGAAGTGCTTAATGCTGACAAGTGGCCCTTAAATCGGCCATCTTGGGACCATCACCGTAATATCCTCCTAAAGCCCTAAGCCTTCCTCTAACTACAGCTATGCAGACCACGGAGCAAATTATGGAGGAGATCCACGCCTTTCTGCATGAGTGCTGCAGTATGTTTGAGCGCCCACTCATTTTGGCGCCCCAGCAAGTAGTCGCCAAACCTGAGGACCATGCTGGCTGCACGCCCATCTATACAATTGCCCCGCAAGGGGATGACAGCTTGAGACCCCGGTGCTCCTCATCCTCTGAAGATATGGCAGTGGAGTGTGGGTTTGCAGTGGCGCACCTGATCAGAAACACCGCGGACAAATCACTCATGACGGGACATCCATTATCCCCAGCCGATGTGCGCATCTCCTGCCTGACGCCCGTTAAGCCAGAGCACACCAGCACAACTCGGCATCACACATCTCATATGGAGACCAGTACTTATTTTTGGAGCCTGTCGCCTGAGGTTGGGAAGGATGATATTACAGACTGGGCTAGCTCTCACCTTACTCTACTGGACTTTATCTCACTACCGGGCAGACGCGCTCAGTTCTCCTTAGCTGCTGCGGCCCAACTTCTGATCCCCAGAGGAATTGGATAGATAAACTGGCCTGACAACTACTGAGCCCACCATGCTTTCTGTGGACACAGCAGACACTGGGTTCCTACATTCAGTCTAGAGACTATATCCATGAACGTAATTAGAAATCACTGAAACTCACTAACAACGTGGTGTTTAATGTGTCCAATACTCTTTACTAAATGATTCTGTTCTATAGTTTATTGTTCATACCATCTCCTCCATATTCAATAATGTTCAGTTACCCATAGAATATATGTACTTCCCTAACCATATATCACATTATTTCTGTATCTAAGGCATTTGGTATTATTGTAATAACCCACCTAAAACTCACATAGCTGTTAGATATGTTATTTAGTGAACATTGGGGAGTTTAACTCTGATGCAGATACAATCTCTTCCTTTTTCTTTTTTATTTAACTTGTCATGCTTAGTTTGCAGAGTGTTTGGTATTTGCAGTGATTTTTTTCAAATTACATGTTTTTGGTAGCATTTCTAACATAGCAAGGTCTAGTATCTCCTGTTCTCCTCTCCCCTGGTGATGTGACCTATTTGTTCCTGGGTGGTGGGCCCACACCCGGGAGACAGAGTGCTTATTTATCCAGAGGAGAGACATCTAACGGTTTGCTTAGCTGCCCTTGCATTTATCTATTTATATTTTGCCTTAAATCTATATAGCTTATTTCACACCCTGCTTCCAAAGTGCAAATTGATGACTCACTATATTAACGGATGTCACCATGGTTTTGTTTGGGGCAATCTATATATACGGGGAAGCTAAAGACACAGTCGCATAAACTAGGCCTCCAATGTCACACTTGCTATCTTTATGATAAGTGCCTAGAATGAGGCGATAAAGGACTAGGAGAGGCTGGACCCCCTCTAGTGCTAATATATATATAGTCTTTCCCTTAATAGTTCTGTAATAGAAATTATTGCCTTTAGATTTCTCAGTCTCTTATACAAGACACAGTATTGACCCGACATACAACTAGCCTGTTCTTAGCTACTTTATAATGACCCATGCGCCCTAGTAATCCCCATTTCAGATATAGTGCTCTGCTTATAAATTTTGCCCATTACCTCCATAGTACCACCTCCTCGCCCCCCGCCTAAAAAATTCCCCCCTTCCCCCCAGTTATAACATAATGTACCCTCTACACTAAGAGGGACAGCTATGCGGCTTTTCTTGTCTATGCTGCACCTTACCCAATTCCCCTATGAGTACAGAATTTCTTGTAACATTCATACATTTATTACCATATTACCCATGCATAAGAATGTATTTGTTATAAAGAGAGGTTTTAGCTTTGATTTGTACATAAATACACTTGCTGCTCTCAATTTCTTTCTGCTTAGTTAATCTCGTGACATAGCAGCCAGTATAGTGTTACCTCTACTACCTGATGTACATGTGAATATATTTGAACCTCTCTAATCCATATTGTACCCAAACTATTCCCATCATAAGTACATCCCGCTACATAGCTGTCTACTACTATGTTTATTATTCCCGTCTAGTCTAGCAGGATTGCTCGATTGCATAACAGTTCTTTTTATTTTACTCACAGCTACTACTATAAATTTTGAATTTATCGCAACGTACTCATATTCTCTTTCTGCTAAATGTTATAAAAATTAGGTTCACTGTTGAGATCCATAGCTGGTCTCATGTTTATAAATCCCTTCTTTAGCCTTATTACTACCTTTTACCTATAGAGGTCCAAAAGTGACCTATGGTGTCATTTAGAAGGTTTCCAGAAGTTTGGCACCCTATTCTTATTATGTTTTCATAATGTGTAAAATGTTGGCTTTATATTTTTCATCCTTGCATTCTCCTGTTTATGTCTTTTGTAACTCTGAGGTTTTATTTCATGTGATGCAAGACTTACTTTTGTGAATTTGTATGCCTTCGAATGAACCTCAAATAAAAATATTCAAAATGAAAGTAAACGCATTTGATTGAGCGCAATTGAATTTAACGCACGTTGGGTTAGCCTGACTTTACAGCTCTGGTAAATTGTTATGCTAATTGTTAAAGAAATTGCACAAACACATCAAAAGTACATTTAAAAGTAACACTTCTAATAACACCATCTAATAAAATAGTTTTTTTTTTTTTTTATTGCATTAAAAAGTTAAAAGGGCTCAAAGATATGAGGTCTCAGGTGTTAAATAAAAAGTCCGACAAAGGGCTTTAACATAGAGATACTGTACATACATATACATCTCTAAATATGCATATATATATATATATATATATATATATATATATATATGTGTGTGTATTTATGTATCTATATGTGTATATATGTATTTACAGACATATATATATACACATATAAACACATAAATACATATGTATACATATATAGAACTATATATAAGTGCATTGGAGCCCTTTGCAGTAAAGTAGGCGAAAATATAAAAAAAATCATATTTGTGCAATATTCATATTTAATTAAGGGACAGATTACGAGTGGAGTGCAAATGTTTGCGTGCACGCAATATTCGGTTTTTACAATTGTTTGCGTGCACGTTAAATTGCACTGGCATTACGAGTTGAAAGTAAATGTGATTGTTTGAGCGTAATCCAGATTTACGCTAGAATGATAACCGTGACTTCAGAGCTCTGGTTAACTGTTTCCAGAAACATAAAAGTTGCACAAAACACACTGAAAATGCATTACAATGTATAATAACAACATCTAATAAAAATTATTTAAAAAACATATTGCATACAAAAGTTATAAAGGTTCAAAGAGATACATACATATAAAAAGATGGATATGTATGTATTTATATGTGTATATATGTGTACATATGTATTTATATGTGTATATATGTATTTGTATACAGTGTTTGTACTGTAAATATTTGACATTTCAATGTTCTACACATAGCAGGATGTTATCAGTATTTATAAATAGATATACATACATATATATATATATATATATATATATATATATATATATATATATATATATATCTGTATATATCTATACCTATATATAATCGTGTATACATAGTTATAGATATATATTGTAGCAAAATACCATCAGATATATGTAGAAATAATTATTTATGAATAATTAGAACATATTCTTGTGAAGAAAATTGGAATGTGAAATATTTAAAGGAACACTCAAGTCAAAATAAATCTTTATGATTCAGATAGAGCATGCAGTTTTAAGATACTTTCCAATTTACTTCCATTATCAAATGTTTTCTTTTTATATACACACTTTCTGGGGAACAAGATTCTACTGAGCATGTGCACAAGCACACAGGGTATACGTATACTAGTCTGTTATTGGCTGTTGTCTATCACATGATACAGGGGGCCAGAAAATGGTAGAAAAAAATAAATTTGACAGAAAAAAATCTACTGCTTATTTGAAATTCAGAGTGTTAATTATGTAATTCTACTGCATTGAGTGGTCCTTTAAATTTTTACATGCGATCAGGTTTGCGCGTGAGTGGGATAACTCTTTAATTTAAACTCAACTCGACACACGCAAAAACATTACTTCTATTGCAATTAGCACTCTAGTGCAAATATTTCACATCCCAAAGTTCTTCACATAGGGGAATATGTTCTAAGTATTTTTAAATAGATATTCCTATATATATCTGTATATATCTATACCTATATATAATCATCTATATAGATATATACAGTATATATATATACACACACAGAGAGAAGCACACTCACAGGAATGAACAACTGGCTCAATACTATTGTTAGCCTGTTCTATGGCGATTTACCACCTGGGTGCCGCTTCTTTTAGCCTAGTAATGCTTTTCGCAGAGAAGAACTTTCCTATAGTATATCAGTCTGATCCCGCCTATTAAGGTCAGTCCAGTGCCGAAATACAAGGCAATTCCTCTCTGAACAAGGAACACAGCAACCCCAGACAATCGTTTCGGCCTTTATTGGGCCTCGTCAGTGAGGTGTAGCCACATTCCTCTAATCACACTGAGCAAGGAGTCCACGTCTGGTTTCCCCTTTTTCCCATAGGGAGACAAAATACACACAGAGAGAAGCACACTCACAGGAATGAACAACTGGCTCAATACTATTGTTAGCCTGTTCTATGGCGATTTACCACCTGGGTGCCGCTTCCAGACGCGGACTCCTTGCTCAGTGTGCTTAGAGGAATATAGCTACACCTCACTGACGAGGCCCAATGAAGGCAGAAACGATCGTCTGGGGTTGCTGTGTTCCTTGTTCAGAGAGGAATTGCCTGGTATTTCGGCGCTGGACTGACAGTAATAGGCGGGATCAGACATATACTACAGGAAAGTTCTACTCTGTGAAAAGCATTACTGGGCTAAAAAGTTGCACCCAGGTGGTAAATCGCCATAGAACAGGCCAACAATGTTATTGAGCCAGTTGTTCGTTCCTGTGAGTGCACTTCTCTCTGTATGTATTTAGTCTCCCTATGGGAAAAAGGGGCAACCAGATGTGGACTCCTTGCTCAGTGTGCTTAGAGGAATATAGCTACACCTCACTGACGAGGCCCAATGAAGGCCGAAACGATCGTCTGGGGTTGCTGTGTTCCTTGTTCAGAGAGGAATTGCCTGGTATTTTGGCGCTGAACTGACCGTAATAGGCAAGATCAGACTGATATACTACAGGAAAGTTCTACTCTGTGAAAAGCATTACTGGGCTAAAAAGTTGCACCCAGGTGGTAAATTGCCATAGAACAGGCTAACAATGTTATTGAGCCAGTTGTTTGTTCCTGTGAGTGCACTTCTCTCTGTATGTACTTAGTCTCCCTATGGGAAAAAGGGGCAACCAGACGTGGACTCCTTGCTCAGTGTGCTTAGAGGAATATAGCTACACCTCACTGAAGAGGCCCAATGAAGGCCGAAACGATTGTCTGGGGTTGCTGTGTTCCTTGTTCAGAGAGGAATTGCCTGGTATTTCGGCGCTGGACTGACCGTAATAGGCGGGATCAGACTGATATACTACAGGAAAGTTCTACTCTGTGAAAAGCATTACTGGGCTAAAAAGTTGCACCCAGGTGGTAAATCGCCATAGAACAGGCTAACAATGTTATTGAGCCAGTTGTTCGTTCCTGTGAGTGCACCTCTCTCTGTATATATATATATATATATATATATATATATAGATATTTATTTTACTAAAAAACATCACATATATATATATATATATAAACATGTATTTATGTATAAATAGAACATATATGTGAAGAACATTGTAATGTGAAATATGCATATTTCGTGTCAGGTTAACGCACTTCAGAAAATGTAATCAGGTTTGTCACTGAGTAAGGGTGTAACATTTTATCCACTTTTTGTGCTCCAGTGAAGTATTTGGGGGGGCATATGTTAACACGGTTGCGATATTCTATCCTGCTTTTTACTTTCAAATTGTAATATGCATTGTACCTGACGTGTGCATAAAGCCAGAGATTGTGCATTTGCTTGTCAAATGGCAAAAGGAACTGTGAGTAGATTGTGATCTTAAAGGAACACTAAAGTAAAAATTAAACGTTCATGATTCAGATAGAGCACACAATTTTAAACAAAAATTTCCAATTTACGGAATATACATATATGCATTTTGTGACTGGCCATTGTCTGTCACATGATGCAGAGAGAAATTTGTCAGAATAAAATCTGTTACTAATTCTAGATTAAAACTAAGTGTTTTTTGCATTGCCTTATAATTATGCATTTGTTGTTGATGCAATTCTATTGTATTTAATGGACCTTTACTATAGAACATTAAGCCTAGGGACATCATCCTATATAATAAAAGTTCAAGTATGTTTGTCCGAGGCAGTCATGCGCAGTAGAGACTGCATGAGAACAAACATACCTGGTCTTTAGGATCTGACAGCAGAGCAGAACGGTTGTGCGAAAACGGCCATTGCGTGGGCGTGGCTGGGTGCGTGGTCGAGCGGAGCAGCTGTGACTAGGTGGCATGGCTGGCGGGAGTGCTGTGGTGGGGCATGGCTGGACGGGAACAGGTCGGTGGGCATGGCCGGGGCAAGGTCTGGTGGAGCGGCCGTGATGAGGGGGCGTTGCCGGCAGGAGTACAGTGATGGTTTGTGGCCGGACAGGAATAAGTCGGGTGGGCGTGGTCAGGCAGGATTGGGCGTGGCCTGAGAGAGCGCAAAAGAGGGGGAGAGAGTGCAAAAGAAGGAGGAGAGAGAGCAAAAAAGAGGGGGTAGAGAGAGAGAGCAAAAGAGGGGGGGAGATAGAGCAAAATAGAGGGGAAGAGGGAGAGAGAGGGGGGAGAGAAAGAGAACAAAAGAGAGGGGGAGAGAGAGAGCAAAAGAGAGGGGGAGAGAGAGAGCAAAAGAGAGGGGGGAGAGGGAGAGAGAGGGGGGGGGAGAGAGCAAAAGAGAGAGGGAGAGGGAGAGAGAGGGGGAGAGAAAGAGAGCAAAAGAGACGGGGGGAGACAGAGAGAGCAAAAGAGAGGGAGAGAGAGAGAGCGAGAGCAAAAGAGATGGGGAGAAAGAGCAAAACAGAGGAGAGAGAGAGCAGAGGGGAGAGAGAGCAAACGAGAGGAGAGAGAGAGAGCAAAAGAGAGGGGAGAGAGCAAAAGAGAGGGGGGGAGAGAGAAAGAGCAAAAGAGAGGGAGAGAGAGAGAGCAAAAGAGAGGGGAAAGAGACCAAAAGAGAGGAGGAAGAGAGGGGGAGATAAAGAGAGCAAAAGAGAGGGGGGGGGGGGGAGAGAGCAAAAACATAAATTATGCTTACCTGATAATTTCCTTTTCTTCTGATGGAAAGAGTCCACAGCTGCATTCATTACTTTTGGGAAATAAGAACCTGGCCACCAGGAGGAGGCAAAGACAACCCAGCCAAAGGCTTAAATACTCCTACCACTCCCCTCATCCCCCAGTCATTCTGCCGAGAAACAAGGTAGAAGAAATATCAGGGTGAAAGGTGCCAGAAGAATAATAAGGACGCCCCACATAAAATGACGGGTGGGGAGCTGTGGACTGTTTCCATCAGAAGAAATTATCAGGTAAGCATAATTTATGTTTTTCTTCTTAAATGGAAAGAGTCCACAGCTGCATTCATTACTTTTGGGAAAACAATACCCAAGCTATAGAGGACACTGAATGCCAAGACGGGAGGGTACAATAGGCGGCCCAAACTGAGGGCACCAGGTCTGAACCTCTACCCAATAAAAAATCCAGCTTCGTCCGAAGCCGAGAATTTTTTTTAAAGAAAAAGCCCCAGTGACACTGACTCGCAGCTAGTCCAGAGCCAAATTAGAGACCACAAAACGAACTTAACTGAGCCAACAGTCCACCAAGAGACACTGTCGCCCAGCAGATGGTCCCCCACCACTCACCCCTCCCAAAGGAAGGGTAAACCAGCCGAAAACCTCAATCTGTGGGGTGATCTGAAGAGGGCTGTGCACAGGAGATGCCCTCGCAATCTGACAGATTTGGAGTGTTTTTACAAAGAAGTTGTGCCATGCTGATAGACTCATACCCATAAAGACTGAGTGCTGTAATAAAATCAAAAGGTGTTTCAACAACGTATTAGTTTAAGGGTGTGCACACTTATGCAACCACATTATTTTAGTTTTACTCCCCACCACCCTCCAGTTTTTCAATTGAGTTGTACGGTTTAGAGGTCACATTAAAGGTGGAAAAAGTTCTGAAATGATTCATCTTTGTCTCATTTTTTTACATCAGAGAAACCTGACATTTTAATAGGGGTGTGTAGACTTTTTATATCTACTGTGTATTTTTAGTAAAATGATTTTATGTTCAGGACCTTTTCACTCAACTGATGTTTTCTATGTGGCCAGAGCAAGTGCAAAAACGATTAACAGCAGTGATCACACTGTTATTCGGTGTCTGTATTGCTTGTTGTTTTTTTTACATGAGAAATAAGGATTATTTGAGACATACGGTATTGTGCATCTTAACATGTGAATGGATATTTGATTTTTGCTAACACAGCACAGCATCATTGTTTGAAGCACTGAAATTTTTAGCTCCCACTATCTTTTCTTAAGTGTGCAATTGTTGTGGTTGTGCCACTGCTGCTGCCAATTGTCTCACCTAATGTTTTCTGCTAAGGGTCAGCAGTGCTCTGTGGCTCCCAATTGGGACTTTAACTATGTGTTTAATCTCTGCATAGCTGGAGTGTCAATGCTGCAATAAGTGCTTGCCCATCTTAAAACATATAAAGGTTTATTTATGCTCTTGGGCCTCATATAGGCAACATAAATAACTGCTGTGTGTGATAAAGGCTCCCACTTAGGTAAATCATTGCTGTTTGTATTTGTATTATTTACTCTCAGGAAATATGCCAATTAAAGGGACATAAAACCCAAAATGTTCATTTCATGCTTTAGAAAGAACATACAATTTTAATCAACTTTCCAATTTACTTCTATTATCTAATTTGCTTCATTCTCTTGATAGACTTTGTTGAAAAGCTTATCTAAATAGGCTAAGAGAGGAAAAACAGGGGTACTATTGGCACTACTAGAGTAGAAGGGTTAGGAATGCTTATCTCTTTGTATTTGTGTCTTTGTTAGCCTTGTGATTTTTAGACTGGACACAATAATGTTGAGAACATGGGTGCTGTGTACTGGGTTTATGGTCAACACAAAGATATCAGTCTAAGACTGATGCTAGTGTACACTTGTGTGGCACTCGCTTTCCTAAAATGGCTATTATAGAGGAGCAGATTAGGTAATTGTGGAGATGTGGAGAAATGCTAGAATTTAAACTTTTATTAGGATAATTTAAAACAAAATGATTGGCATACACACACAAAAAAAGATTTAAAGACACAGGGGGATTGAGGTTATTGGTGCACTGTATAACCGTGACAGGATATATTTTCAAATATATACAGTATCTCACAAAAGTGAGTACACCCCTCACATTTTTGTAAATATTTTATTATATCTCTTCATGTGACAACACTGAAGAAATGACACTTTGCTACAATGTAAAGTAGTGAGTGTACAGCCTGTATAACAGTGTACATTTGCTGTCCCCTCAAAATAACTCAATACACAGCCATTAATGTCTAAACCGTTTGCAACAAAAGTGAGTACACCCCTAAGTGGAAATGTCCAAATTGGGCCCAATTAGCCATTTTTCCTCCCCGGTGTCATGTGATTCGTCAGTGTTACAAGGTCTCAGGTGTGAATGGGGAGCAGGTGTGTTAAATTTGGTGTTATCGCCCTCACACTCTCTCATACTGGTCACTGGAAGTTCAACATGGAACCTCATGGCAAAGAACTCTCTGAGGATCTGAAAAAAAAGAATTGTTGCTCTGCATAAAGATGGCCTAGGCTATAAGAAGATTGCCAAGACCCTGAAACGGAGCTGCAGCACGGTGGGCAAGACCATACAGCGGTTTCACGGGACAGGTTCCACTCAGAACAGGCCTCGCCATGGTCGACCAAATTAGTTGAGTGCACATGCTCAGCGTCATATCCAGAGGTTGTCTTTGGGAAATAGATGTATGAGTGCTGCCAGCATTTCTGCAGAGGTTAAAGTGGTGGGGGGGGGGTCAGCCTGTCAGTGCTCAGACCATACGCCGCACACTGCATCAAATTGGTCTGCATGGCTGTCATCCCAGAAGGAAGCCTCTTCTAAAGATGAAGCAAAAGAAAGCCTGCAAACAGTTTGCTGAAGACAAGCAGACTAAGAACATGGATTACTGGAACCATGTACTGTGGTCCGATGAGACCAAGATAAACTTATTTGGTTCGGATGGTGTCAAGCGTGTGTGGCGGCAACCAGGTGAGGAGTACAAAGACAAGTGTGTCTTGTCTACAGTCAAGCATGGTAGTGAAAGTGTCATGGTCTTGGCCTGCATGAGTGCTGCCGGTACTTGGGAGCGACAGTTCATTGAGGGAACCATGAATGCCAACATGTACTGTCACATACTGAAGCAGAGCATGATCCCCTCCCTTTGGAGACTGGGCAGCAGGGAAGTATTCCAACATGATAACGACCCAAACACACCTCCAAGATGACCACTGCCTTGTTAAAGAAGCTGAGGGTAAAGGTGATGGACTGGTCAAGCATGTCACCAGATCTAAACCCTATTTAACATCTGTGGGGCATCCTCAAATGGAAGGTGTGGGAGCACAAGGTCTCTAACATCCATCAGCTCTGTGATGTTGTCATGGAGGAGTGAAAGAGCACTCCAGTGGCAACCTGTGAAGCTCTTGTGAACTCCATGCCCAAGAGGGTTAAGGCAGTGCTGGAAAATAATGGTGGCCACACAAAATATTGACACTTTGGGACCAGTTTGGACATTTCCACTTAGGGGTGTACTTACTTTTGTTGCCAACGGTTTAGACATTAATGGCTGTGTGTTGAGTTATTTTGAGGGGACAGCAAATTTAAGCTGTTATACAGGCTGTACACTCTCTACGTTACATTGTAGCAAAGTGTCATTTCTGCAGTGTAGTCACATGAAAAGGTATAATAAAATATTTACAAAAATGTGAGGGGTGTACTCACTTTTGTGAGATACTGTATGTGACTCCTGACCTAGGATGTCAATATTAATTCATAGTCTGGATATATATAATGGAATCCAATAGTTCCGTATGTCTAGGGTATGGCTATACACTTGCCTGGTAGGGCTCTAAGAGGAGCTGTTATAATGAAATCTTATTGCTGTTCTTTCCGTGAAGAAAGTGTCAGCTTGAAACTGTTGGTAATTATGTAGGTTAGGTTAACTTTACCATAATATCTCCTACCCTTAACTTTGCCAATGTATGATTGCTGTGCTTGACAGATTGACACTTTATATATTTGTGCTGTTAACTTCAGAAGGTACTCGATTGGTACTGGGTATCTAGATTTGAAATTCTAACATTATGTTATCTACTATTGCACTTCTTCATAGATAGGTGACTGTGGGTAATCGTGTGAATACCGCTATGTCTCTTAATTTGTAATTCTAAAAATTGCTGTTGTTTAGGACTGTAAGTTGTTACACAACTTAACTGATGAGCAACTATATGTGAAGCTTATAGGGACGTATGCTTTAGTATTTACCCACATGCGCTAACATCCGCAGCATGTTATATATTTTTATCTTCAATAGCTTACTAGTTTATATAGTCTTGCTATTAACACCTTAGGTATCTGACTGATAATGGGTTTCTGGACTTACGTTTCTATAGGGGTTAATCTTATTGGAGTGTTGACTATTGCAATATATCCACAGTCGATGACTTAGTTACTAAACCATATTACAGTTTCTAAATGGTTTAGTAACTAAGAGTATTACCAATTGAGACACAGGTTTCAGTATCTAATTACATGCGCTTGCATCCGCTGCATGGTTTGGGTTTTGGGTTTTAAATATTTATCTGAGACACAAGTTTGAGTGTGTAACTACATGCGCTTACATCCGTAGCATGTTATTGATTTTAAGTATTTATCATCATTATCATATGTAACAAATGTATGTACTTTGCTTTGTAACTTATTAATATAAGTATCAATGTTATCGTAACTCTATTATTCTGATCAGTATATTTTGTACAGGGTTAACATTTTTTTTTTATGCTGGTTCCCCGGTCTGCGCCTATAAGGATATCCGCTTTAACTTTGCATAACGTGTAACTTCACATAACGTGCTGTAACTATTCATTTGTGATTCCCATCTGCTTGTATCAGAGTATATAAGGAACTGAATTTTGGTTAGCCTAACTATATATACATTATAATAACTTTTACATCAATTCGGTTATAACCAACTTATTACGATATTGCTGCACAGTGTGTCTGTGCTTAACCCTCCCAAATATCTTATATACGGTTATACTAATGTGCTTATGGTAAGATAGATGCGGTTTTTAGAATACCAATAGAATATTGGCTTTAGTTAGTTATAGGTGTGATCTATCACACGCTAACATCCGCTGCGTGTAGTCACTAGAATTATTTTCTATATTCCCAACCACCTGTAACAAATTCTACATATTTGTTACATATGATATTGATGATAAATACTTAAAATCAATAACATGCTACGGATGTAAGCGCATGTAGTTACACACTCAAACTTGTGTCTCAGATAAATATTTAAAACCCAAAACATGCTGCAGATGCAAGTGCATGTAGCTAGATACTGAAACCTGTGTCTCAATTAGTAGTACTCTTAGTTACTAAACCATTTAGAAACCATAATATGTTTACAGCTTACACAACAATAGTATTCAAAGTGTAAACCATAAGTCACAGTGGTACTTAAGTAATTGTCGATAGTCATCGACTGTGGATATATTGCAATAGTCAACACTCCAATAAGATTAACACCTATAGAAACGTAAATCCAGAAGCCCATTATCATTCAGATACCTAAGGTGTTAATAGCAAGACCATACAAAATAGTAAGCTATTGAAGATAAAAATACAGGGAGTGCAGAATTATTAGGCAAGTTGTATTTTTGAGGATTAATTTTATTATTGAACAACAACCATGTTCTCAATGAACCCAAAAAACTCATTAATATCAAAGCTGAATAGTTTTGGAAGTAGTTTTTAGTTTGTTTTTAGTTATAGCTATTTTAGGGGGATATCTGTGTGTGCAGGTGACTATTACTGTGCATAATTATTAGGCAACTTAACAAAAAACAAATATATACCCATTTCAATTATTTATTTTTACCAGTGAAACCAATATAACATCTCAACATTCACAAATATACATTTCTGACATTCAAAAACAAAACAAAAACAAATCAGTGACCAATATAGCCACCTTTCTTTGCAAAAACACTCAAAAGCCTGCCATCCATGGATTCTGTCAGTGTTTTGATCTGTTCACCATCAACATTGCGTGCAGCAGCAACCACAGCCTCCCAGACACTGTTCAGAGAGGTGTACTGTTTTCCCTCCTCGTAAATCTCACATTTGATGATGGACCACAGGTTCTCAATGGGGTTCAGATCAGGTGAACAAGGAGGCCATGTCATTAGATTTTCTTCTTTTATACCCTTTCTTGCCAGCCACGCTGTGGAGTACTTGGACGCGTGTGATGGAGCATTGTCCTGCATGAAAATCATGTTTTTCTTGAAGGATGCAGACTTCTTCCTGTACCACTGCTTGAAGAAGGTGTCTTCAAGAAACTGGCAGTAGGACTGGGAGTTGAGCGTGACTCCATCCTCAACCCGAAAAGGCCCCACAAGCTCATCTTTGATGATACCAGCCCAAACCAGTACTCCACCTCCACCTTGCTGGCGTCTGAGTCGGACTGGAGCTCTCTGCCCTTTACCAATCCAGCCACGGGCCCATCCATCTGGCCCATCAAGACTCACTCTCATTTCATCAGTCCATAAAACCTTAGAAAAATCAGTCTTGAGATATTTCTTGGCCCAGTCTTGACGTTTCAGCTTGTGTGTCTTGTTCAGTGGTGGTCGTCTTTCAGCCTTTCTTACCTTGGCCATGTCTCTGAGTATTGCACACCTTGTGCTTTTGGGCACTCCAGTGATGTTGCAGCTCTGAAATATGGCCAAACTGGTGGCAAGTGGCATCATCTTGGCAGCTGCACGCTTGACTTTTCTCAGTTCATGGGCAGTTATTTTGCGCCTTGGTTTTTCCACACGCTTCTTGCGACCCTGTTGACTATTTTGAATGAAACGCTTGATTGTTCGATGATCACGCTTCAGAAGCTTTGCAATTTTAAGAGTGCTGCATCCCTCTGCAAGATATCTCACTATTTTTGACTTTTCTGAGCCTGTCAAGTCCTTCTTTTGACCCATTTTGCCAAAGGAAAGGAAGTTGCCTAATAATTATGCACACCTGATATAGGGTGTTGATGTCATTAGACCACACCCCTTCTCATTACAGAGATGCACATCACCTAATATGCTTAATTGGTAGTAGGCTTTCGAGCCTATACAGCTTGGAGTAAGACAACATGCATAAAGAGGATGATGTGGTCAAAATACTCATTTGCCTAATAATTCTGCACTCCAGTGATGTGCGGTGACTTCAGAGGCTGGTGAGGCAGTGTCTAGGAATCGGATACGCCTTCATTCTTTAGATATCCTTTGTTGAAGAAATAGCAATTGCACATGGGCGAGCCAATATCTATATGCAACCACCATTCAGTATCTACTGAGCATATTTAGATATGATTTTCAACAAAGGATATCTGATTTTCTTCATTCTTTTGATATCCTTTGTTGAAAAGCATATCTAAATATGCTTAGAAGCTACTGAGCATATTTAGATATGAATTTCAACAAAGGATATCTGATTTCCTTCCTTCTTTTGATATCCTTTGTTGAAAAGCATATCTAAAGATGCTCAGTAGCTAATGAACATATTTAGATATGATTTTCAACAAAGGATAACTGATTTTCTTCATTCTTTTGATATCCTTTGTTGAAATTCATATCTAAATATGCTCAGTAGCTACTGAGCATATTTAGATATGCTTTTCAACAAAGGATATAAAAAGAATGAAGGAAACCAGATATCATTTGTTGAAAATCATATCTAAATATGCTCAGTAGCCACCGAGCATATTTAGATATGCTTTTCAACAAAGGATATCAAAAGAATGAAGAAAACCAGATATCCTTTGTTGAAATTCATATCTAAATATGCTCAGTAGCTTCTGAGCATATTTAGATATGCTTTTCAACAAAGGATATCAAAAGAATGAAAAAAATCAGCCACTGATTTCACTATGAATATATACAGGTTAGATCTCCCTCCATGACATGCAATTTTTTTTAGCCTTGCCCAATAGTGTTTTTGGCACAGAAATTGATGGCAACCCTGCCATAGATAACATAATTCTCATTTTTTAATAAGTAACAGATACTTTCAAAGGGTTAATAACCATTGGGCCACTGATTTCACTATGAATATATACAGGGCAGATCCCCTTCCATGACATGCAATTGTTTTTAGCCTGACCGAATTGTGTTTTGGGCACAGAAATTGATGCCAACACTGGCATAGGTAACACAATTCTCATTTTTGAATAAGTAACAGATATTTTCAAAGGGTTAATAACCATTGGGCCACTGATTTCAATATAAATATATACAGGTTAGATCTCCCTCCATGACATGCAATTGTTTTTAGCCTGGCCCAATGGTGTTTTGGGCACAGAAATTGATGCCAACCCTGGCATAGGTGACATAATTCTCATTTTTGAATAAGTAACAGATCATTTCAAAGGGTTAATAACCATTGGGCCACTGATTTTACTTTGAATATATACAGGGTAAATCCCCCTCCATGCGATGCAGTTATTTTTGGCCTGGCCCAATGGAGTTTTGGGCACAGAAATTGATGCCAACCCTGGCATAGGTGACATAATTCTCAATTTTGAATAAGTAACAGATATTTTCTAAGGGTTAATAACCATTGGGTCACTGATTTCACTTTGAATATATACAGGGCAGATCCTCTGCCATGCCATGCAATTGTTTTTAGCCTGGCACAATGGTGTTTTGGCACAGAAATTGATGCCAACCCTGGCATAGGTGACATAATTCTCATTTTTGAATAAGTAACAGATATTTTCAAAGGGTTAATAACCATTGGGCCAGGCTAAAAACAATAGCATGGCATGGAGGGGGATCTACCCTGTAGATATTCATAGTGAAATCAGTGGCCCAATGGTTATTAACCCTTTGAAAATATCTGTTACTTATTCAAAATTGAGAATTATGTCACCTATGCCAGAGTTGGCATCAATTTCTGTGCCCAAAACACCATTGGGCCAGGCTAAAAACAATTGCATGACATGGAGGGGGATCTACCCTGTATATATTCATAGTGAAATCAGTGGCCCAATGGTTATTAACCCTTTGAAAATATCTGTTATTTATTCAAAATAGTAATATTTGTAGTGGTGCCCCCAACGTATGCCCTTTTTTCAAGTTTGTATATCTAATTGTTATATAAAGAGATTCCACCTCTGTGTAACTACATTATATGAATCATATTATTATTTTAATAAAACCTATTTTTTTATTTTAAAGTAAATTTAAAGCAGTCTGACAAAAAAATTGAATAAGAAACCAACTTCCATGAATAAGAAACAGCTTGAATAAGAAACCAACTTCCTTGTCGTGTGACTGAGCCTGCTGGGGCCCTGGGCCAATCTTTTCTTTTATTTTAGGCGGCACTAAGTTGAAGTTAGATAACTAAACTTGAGTTGAACTTGATATACATTTATTACAACGAACTTGCAGCCTCGCTGCCTCTATAGTCAAGGGAAGTGACGACTATTTTGGCAGCGAGTCTGCAAGTTCATTGTAATAAATGTATATCAAGTTCAACTCAAGTTTAGTTATCTAACTTCAACTTAGTGCCGCCTAAAATAAAAGATTGGCCCAGGGCCCCAGCAGGCTCAGTGATCACTATAAAAGCTGTAGCCTGTTTTTTTTAAGTCATTAAAGTCATCAACACATTGCACAATCACATTGAATGAACACAACAACAGTCAAGTCAACTTAGTTAGCTACTACAGTCTGTCTCACACTGCCGCCAGGCTGAGGCCCGCCACCGCCACGGACACCTACCTAAAAAGATGCGCCGCGGCCAAATATAGATAACAAGTAGTCTTCTACGCTCCGGTTGCTGACTGTTAACGGTCGTTCAGTACTAGTATACTAGTAAGAGAGAGCAGAGTGCAGACTCAAGTAAGTAACACAGCACTAAGCAATAGCATAAGCACTTCCATCAATCGACTGACACCCACCACGTCTGACTCTAGTCTGCGTTGAGCTGCTCTGACACGTGACCGCACGTGACACGCGGAAGGATCTATTTCATTCCCGCCCGGCACTCAGAGACAGCCAGCCCCAGTCAGATTCAGACAAGTTCTGAATTCTGAATCTGATTGGCTGAGACAGGGCCGGACTGGGATCAAAAATAGGCCCAGGCATTTTAAGGCAAAGCAGCCCACTAACCCCCCTCATTTTTTATTTAACAGGTCACATACACACACTCATAGACCCACTCATATGCACGCACTCCACACATACACCCACTCATCACATGCACACAACACACATACACCCACTCACATGCATGCACACAACCCACATACACCAACTCACATGCACACACAACACACATACACCCACCCACATGCACACACAACACACATACACCCACCCACATGCACACACACCACACATACACCCACTCACTCACATGCACACACACCACACATACACCCACCCACTCACATGCACACAAACTACACATACACGATCCCACTCACATGCACGCACACACACCACACATATGCACGCACACCACACATATACCCACTCACATGCACGCACACCACACATACACCCACCCACTCACATGCACGCACACATACACCCACCTACTTGACACCATGTAACACGGCACATGCAAAGTCCTGCCCAGTCTGCTGCTCTTAAAAAAGTACCATTTGAACATTTTTAATATAGGCTAATTTTGGTTTTATATTTACTAAAATTTAAGCCAGGTGGTCAGTAAAATCATCCGGGTGGTGCACCCACTAAAAAGGTCTTGGGGAAAACACTGATAAATATTATTAAGGGGTATGTCAATGGATTGCAAAACAACACAAATTATCTCTAACAATGCAACATTTTAGAAAGCAACATTTATTTAGTATGAATTGCAGTGATTAATTGCTGCTCTATCTATACTATTCATATTTAATAGTAATGCAAGGTTGTCACATAACTCTTACAAAATGCCCAGTGCCCACAGGTAACACACAAGAGCAGATCCTACTGTGTATTATATCTGTATATTAGACGTCACATTTGCCAATGGCAACTAGACACCCCCTTGGTCTGTTTAAGGAATATGATCACCCTGTGCTTTTCTTGTGTATACAGCAATAATACCCTGTGGGAGCAGTAACCAGATCTCCTGTCTAAGGCTTAGCCTGAGGAATTGTTACAGGGACTAGTATTACCAATAAATCTTTGTGTCTTAGCCATGGCTTCATTCTCATAGAAACATGATAGAAAAGCATTAGAACAGCATTAGCCCACAGTCTGGCCCGTGCCGTTGGATTTTCACGACACTACCCCCCCTACACACAAACACACACACATGGCAGCACTGCAACTGCGTCGTCACCACTCACCGGTCCGGACCATGTCTGTCTGAAAATGTCTGCCAGACCAGTGGTGGTTTCCTGAATCCCGCCCACCCTGACCCCACCAGCACCCAAGCAGTGGAGATTGTTGTTGTGTGGCAGCCGGCAAAGGCACATGACATGGTGGCACATGTAGCTAAATCTAATCCACAACCCCATAGTTGGCCGGCACCACAAAGGAGTAAATCTGGGCCAGTGACTGAAAACAAAAAAGGCCCTCTCTGCTCACCTGGCCCCCACGGTCCACTGCTGTCCTGCTGAGAGTCCTCATGGCTGCTGAGACCGGCCACTGCTGGCATCTCTCCTCTCCCTGAGCTCCCTCCATTGCCTCCAAGAACTCCTCCTGATAACGGGTCTGACAGCCTCTGCGTGACTTTTGAATGTCACGTGGAAACGGTGCGCGGCATCAGTGTAATGTAGCCGCGTGCCGGATGTTGTCACTAGACGTGCCTAGCCCAGGTGCTGCTCGCTCAGTGATCGCCGGATCTGATCTAAGACTCAGAGAATGTGCGTGCGCAGCGTGGGGAATAATTGATTTACAAATGGGCTGGTGCCTGCGTTGCCGGTTTGCTTTTTGAAATCCAAAGTCACTGGTACGGTACACATAATAAAAATAAAATTTTAATACATAATAATAAAAAAAAAATATTTCTCAAAAACAATTGTTCTATAAGGCTATGGTCACAGTGGGGCCAAATTACTGCGCAGCCTACCGGGCATTTGCCAGGTATGCCCGACGCTCAGTCCGGGCCTGGGCTGAGACTACTGTGAGACTGACAGGCGGCCAGGACGGAGGCTAGCCTCCTGTGGAAGCGTATGGGGCGCATTGGAGAGCACTGCATTAGCACCTTTTCTCCTCTTGGTGGCAGTCTCTCAGCGTCCCATACACTTCCACAGTAGTCAATGCATTCATATTGCGCAAGACAAGGACAGCCGGCTGGCCTTGTCTTGCGCAACATGAATGTATTGATGTAATAAGTATATTACGGTTTATAAGTTTATTTATATAATAATTAATAAAATTTACACGTGTTGACACAAACAGAATCCTGATTTTGGTGGAGGGGTGGGGGGGTCACCTTATTTTATAAAAAAAAAAAATATGAAAAAAAAAAATCTAATTTTTTTATTTTTTTTATTTTAAATAAAGGCTGTTATTACATGGATTGGCCAGGGGAGGCACTGCCTCACCTGCCTCCTGTGACTGCACGTCACTGCTGCACTCCCTGTATATAACATGCTGCGGATGTTAGCGCATGTGGGTAAATACTAAAGCATACGTCCCTATAAGCTTCACATATAGTTGCTCATCAGTTAAGTTGTGTAACAACTTACAGTCCTAAACAACGGCAATTTTTAGAATTACAAATTAAGAGACATAGCGGTATTCACACGATTACCCACAGTCACCTATCTATGAAGAAGTGCAATAGTAGATAACATAATGTTAGAATTTCAAATCTAGATACCCAGTACCAATCGAGTACCTTCTGAAGTTAACAGCACAAATATATAAAGTGTCAATCTGTCAAGCACAGCAATCATACATTGGCGAAGTTAAGGTTAGGAGATACTATAACAATATATAAGCAACAGAAGCAAGTAAATTGCACTTTATTATTTTGTGTTCCTGGTATTGAAGCATTATTAATTTATGATTCAGGGACGATATTATGGTACAGTTAACCTAACCTACATAATTACCAACAGTTTCAAGCTGACACTTTCTTCACGGAAAGAACAGCAATAAGATTTCATTATAACCAACTCCTCTTAGAGCCCTACCGGGCAAGTGTATAGCCATACCCTAGACATACGGAACAATTGGATTCCATTATATATATATCCAGACTATGGATTAACATTGACATCCTATCCTAGGACAGGAGTCATAAATATATTTGAAAATATATCCTGTCACGGTTATACAGTGCACCAATGATCTTAATCCCCTGTGTTTTTAAATCTGTTTTGTGTGTGTATGTCAATCATTTTGTTTTATATTATCCTAATAAAAGTTACATTTTAAATTCTAGCATTTCTCCACATCTCCACAATTACCTAATCTGCTACTCTATAATAGCCATTTTAGGAAAGTGAGTGCTACACAAGTGTACACTAGCATCAGTCTTAGTCTGATATCTTTGTGTTGACTGTAAACCCAGTACACAGCACCCATGCTCTCAACATTATTGTGTCCAGTCTAAAATCACAAGACTAACAAAGACACAAATACAAAGAGATAAGCATTCCTAACCCTTCTACCCTAGTAGTGCCATTAGTACCCCTGTTTTTCCTCTCTTAGCCTATTTAGATAAGCTTTTCAACAATGTCTATCAAGAGAATGAAGCAAATTAGATAATAGAAGTAAATTGGAAAGTTGATTAAAATTGTATGTTCTTTCTTAAGCATGAAATTAACATTTTGGTTTGTATGTCCCTTTAATTGGCATATTTCCTGAGAGTAAATAATACAAATTGAAACAGCAATTATTTACCTAAGTGGGAGCCTTTATCACACACAGCAGTTATTTATCTTGCCTATATGAGGCCCAAGAGCGTAAATAAACCTTTAGGGTACACCAAGTGTCTTAGACTGATATCTTTGTGTTGACCGTAAATAGGCTAAGTAGCTGCTGATTGGTGGCTGCACATAGATGCCTCGTGTGATTGGCTCACCCATGTGATTTGCTATTTCTTCAAAAAAGGATATCTAAAGAATTAAGTAAATAAGATAATGGAAGTAAATTGGAATGTTGCTTAAAATTGTATTCTCTATCTGAATCATGAAAGAAATATTTTGGATTTCATGTCCCTTTAAATATATAATTGTATAAATAAACATAACATCTGGTTCCTATAATTTTTACTGGCTCCTGCATTTTAAAAAATTTGCAGAGCTCTGACTCAGACAATTGTCAAATCATACAATTCAATTATCCTTCTCCAAAACCCAATATAAAGTAATTACAGGTAGCCTGAAGCACTTTTATCAGTGCTGATGTTCATATCCAATTATAAATCCTGTCACAAGAATCGTTACAATCTACTAGATGAAGGAACAATGTGTTTCTCTCCACTGATGACTTTACATACATTTAAGTTTGAAGTGCAGACAGTACACAGTGTTAGAATTAGATTCTGTAAGGTTAATCTGCTGTACTTAATTTCATAACAAAATAATATTATCTGACCTTTTCCAGCATTAGATCTCTGTGTAGAGTAAAATATATCTGAATGTTTGTTCTATTCTGCAATGCTGCCTGATCACAAATCCCATGCATTTTTCAGGGCAACTTGAAAATAAGTTGTTGCTGATAACAGAGCAAACCTAATCAGCACAGTCACAGCAGGCCACTTGCTTTAACACTCTTATGAATCATATTTTTACCAATACACTGTGTTGCTCTGCAGTACATCAGCTATGTACTGTAAACCTTTTCATGGAAAATGACTTACAATGACTTACAATGTACTGTATATAACATGTTTTATTTAAAGGGACATTCAACACTGCACACAACATTAATCTATGTTGAAAAACTATAAATAAAGATCAAGCTGCAACGTGCCCCCTTTCTCTTACTTCCTGCCTTCACTGTTGAATCGTCTACGATGACTTCAAAATTGGTGTCCTAACATGGCTTCCTAACTCCCCCCACCGTGACGTATTCAGCTTCTTTTTCAAACCAGCAGCCAATGATAGCCCATTCCTCGGACTGAAATCCAAGCGCATTCACGGCCGTTAGCGCATGCGCGATACACTAGGAACAGTAAAAGCGGAACCATAATAAGCAAAGTTGTTTCCGTTCCGCTTATATTACGCATAGTACTCTATTTCGTTCTATTAGGTAAAACCCGATCCGATATGCAGCGTCGCCCGCAAATGCTGGTGACGCTGAATTTTGCGCTGGTTTGGTATCCAATATACGGCGTAACCTAGAAGTTACGCCCGTATATTTCTGCCGTCGCCCGTAGTTTTTTGGGCCATAGGCAGGTATACCAAACCCGCGCAGTTTGGTATCCAATATACAGAGTAAGGACTTACGTGGCGAAAATGGAGAAATCTTACTCCATTTTCACCTCGCCACAAAAAGCAGCCGTAGTAAGCCTTACGCTGTCTATTGGAGCCCCGTAACTCCCTAAACTACCTGCCAAATAAACCTAACACCTAACGCATGCGCAATGTCTATCTACCTGTCAACCGCGATCCTCCGCCGCAATCCCTAATAAAATATTTAACCCCTAAACCGCCGCCCCCTACATTAACTACCCCCTGTGATCCCCCTACACCGTCGCCAACTATATTAAACTACCCCCTAAAGTGAGCCCCTTACACCGCCCCATCTACCTTACCTACCCCCTAAAGTGAACTCCTACCCCGCCGCCATCTATTTTAAAATTATTAACCCCTAATTTAATCCCCCTACCCCGCCGCCACCTATATTAAATTATTTAACCCCTAAAATACTAAACTATCCCTACCACTAAACCTAAGTCTAACCCTACAAATAGCCCTGAAAAGGGCTTTTTGCGTGGCATTACCCCAAAGTAAACTGCTCGTTTGCCAGCCCTTAAAAGGGCTTTTTGCGGGGCATGCCCCAAAGAAAACTGCTCTTTTACCAGCCCTTAAAAGGGCTTTTGGCGGGGCTTTGTCACAAAGTAAACTGCTCTTTTGCCTACAATCTAAATCCCCCTACACCGCTGCCACCTATAATAAATGTATTAACCCCTAATCTAATCCCCCTACATCGCCGCCAGCTATATTAAACACATTAACCCCTAATCTAATCCCCCTACACCGCCGCCAGCTATATTAACTATATTAACCCTAATTATATTAGGGTTAATATAGTTAATATAATTATTATATTATATATATTAACTATATTAACCCTAATTATATTAGGGTTAATATAGTTAATATCGTTATTATATTATATATATATTAAGTATAATAACCCTATCTAACTCTAACATCCCTAACTAAACTCTTATTAAAATAAATCTAATATTAATATTATTAATGAAAATATTCCTATTTAAATCTAAATACTTACCTATAAAATAAACCCTAAGATAGCTACAATGTAATTAATAATTACATTGTAGCTATTTTAGGGTTTATATTTATTTTACAGGTAACTTGGTATTTATTTTAACTAGGTACAATAGCTATTAAATAGTTAATAACTATTTAATAGCTACCCAGTTAAATTAATTACCAATTTACCTGTAAAATAAATCCTAACCTAAGTTACAAATACACCTACACTATCAATAAATTAAACTACAAATATCTAAACTAAAATACAATTAAATAAACTAAACTAAATTACAAAAAAAAACACACTAAATTACAAAAAATAAAAAAAAATTACAAGATTTTTAAGCTAATTACACCTATTCTAAGCCCCCTAATAAAATAATAAAGCCACCCAAAATAAAAAAAATTCCCTACCCTATTCTAAATTTAAAAAGTTCAAAGCTCTTTTACCTTACCAGCCCTTAAAAGGGCCCTTTGCGGGGCATGCCCCAAAGAAAACTGCTCTTTTGCCAAAAAAAACCACAATACCACCCCCTAACATTACAACCCACCACCCACATACCCCTAATCTAACCCAAACCCCCCTTAAATAAACCTAACACTACCCCCCTGAAGATCTCCCTACCTTGTCTTCACCCAACCGAGCTGAACTCCTCATCCAATCCGGGCGATCTTCAGGGGGGTAGTGTTCGGTTTATTTAAGGGGGGTTTGGGTTAGATTAGGGGTTAGTGGGTTTTTTTTTTGTAATTTAGTTTAGTTTATTTA
Organism: Bombina bombina; assembly: GCF_027579735.1. NCBI lineage: Eukaryota > Metazoa > Chordata > Amphibia > Anura > Bombinatoridae > Bombina > Bombina bombina. The sequence continues at coordinate 641,568,165 of NC_069502.1, forward strand.
ATTGTATTTTAGTTTAGATATTTGTAGTTTAATTTATTGACTTAGGTTAGGATTTATTTTACAGGTAAATTGGTAATTATTTTAACTGGGTAGCTATTAAATAGTTATTAACTATTTAATAGCTATTGTACCTAGTTAAAATAAATACCAAGTTACCTGTAAAATAAATATAAACCCTAAAATAGCTACAATGTAATTATTAATTACATTGTAGCTATCTTAGGGTTTATTTTATAGGTAAGTATTTAGATTTAAATAGGAATATTTTCATTAATAATATTAATATTAGATTTATTTTAATAAGAGTTTAGTTAGGGATGTTAGAGTTAGATAGGGTTATTATACTTAACATATATATAATATAATAACAATATTAGCTATATTAACCCTAATATAATTAGGGTTAATATAGTTAATATATATAATATAATAATTATATTAACTATATTAACCCTAATATAATTAGGGTTAATATAGTTAATATAGCTGGCGGCGGTGTAGGGGGATTTAGATTGTAGGCAAAAGAGCAGTTTACTTTGTGACAAAGCCCCGCCAAAAGCCCTTTTAAGGGCTGGTAAAAGAGCAGTTTTCTTTGGGGCATGCCCCGCAAAAAGCCCTTTTAAGGGCTGGCAAAAGAGCAGTTTACTTTGGGGTAATGCCACGCAAAAAGCCTTTTCCAGGGCTATTTGTAGGGTTAGACGTAGGTTTAGTGGTAGGGATAGTTTAGTATTTTAGGGGTTAAATAATTTAATATAGGTGGCGGCGGGGTAGGGGGATTAAATTAGGGGTTAATAATTTTAAAATAGATGGCGGCGGGGTAGGAGCTCACTTTAGGGGGTAGGTAAGGTAGATGGAGCGGTGTAAGGGGCTCACTTTAGGGGGTAGTTTAATATAGTTGGCGACGGTGTAGGGGGATCACATTAGGGGGTAGTTAATGTAGGGGGCGGCGGTTTAGGGGTTAAATATTTTATTAAGGATTGCGGCGGAGGATCGCGGTTGACAGGTAGATAGACATTGCGCATGCGTTAGGTGTTAGGTTTATTTGGCAGGTAGTTTAGGGAGTTACGGGGCTCCAATAGACAGCGTAAGGCTTACTACGGCTGCTTTTTGTGGCGAGGTGAAAATGGAGTAAGATTTCTCCATTTTCGCCACGTAAGTCCTTACGCTGTATATTGGATACCAAACTTCGCGGGTTTGGTATACCTGCCTATGGCTCAAAAAACTACGGGCGACGGCAGAAATATACGGGCGTAACTTCTAGGTTATGCCGTATATAGGATACCAAACCAGCGTAAAAGTCAGCGTCGCCGGCATTTGCGGGCGACGCTGCATATCGGATCGGGTTTTACCTAATAGAACGAAATAGAATACTATGCGTAATATAAGCGGAACGGAAACAAATTGGCTTATTATGGTTCCGCTTTTAGTGTTCCTAGTGTATCGCGCATGCGCTAACGGCCGTGAACGCGCTTTGCATTGAAGTAGGAGAGATGGGATATCACTGGCATCTAGTTTGAAGAAGAAGCTCTATACGTCACGGTGGGGGGAGTTAAGCAGGCATATTAGGACACCAATTTTGAAGTTATCGTCTACGATTCAACAGTGAAGGCAGGAAGTAAGAGAAAGGGGGCACGTTGCAGCTTGATCTTTATTTATAGTTTTTCAACATAGATTAATGTTGTGTGCAGTGTTGAATGTCCCTTTAACCAATAGAACATGTTAACCCTTCTTGGAAACCATACATTGTAGCATTTAATGATGCAGAAATACCACATACATCATTTTTGTATTCTGGAGTAATAAATTCAAACATCTTTTTCTATGTAACACCTGTCATGTGGTCTTAAAGGGACAATCCCTATCAAATTTTGAATGATATCCTAACAAAATACGTTTGCAATATTCTTCTTTGTTAGTTCCAACCCTGGCTCACTATACCCTGCTGATTCAAAGTCAAAATACTTACAAAGTTCTAAAAACCCAGTTATATTATAACTCCTGATATTCCCTGAACCAGCCTCTTTGATCCACCTATGATCTAAGAATATCATCCTCCATTAATACCTTCTCCCTTTCCTGTCTCTATGGAACACTTTACCTCGCTCTTTGTGATTTTCTCCCACCTTTCAAAGCTTCAAGCAATACACCTTTTGTCTTATATACCCTATAGTTTGTAAGCTGTTTATAGCAGAGCTCTCTGCTTCCTGTATCAATTCCATCATCAAGTCTAATTGTATTGTACTGTATGCATTGTACTGTATAACCCAATTATCATGTATTCAGTGCTGAAGAATGCTGTTCCAAAATATAACAATAATGACCTCATAATTAGTACAGGTAGCCCTCAGTTTATGCCGGGGTTAGGTTCCAGAAGGAATGGTTGGAAATCAAAACCATTGTAAATTGAAACCCAGTTTATAATGTAAGTCAATGGGAAGTGAGGGAGTTAGGTTCCAGGCTCTCTCAAAATTGTCATGAGTAACACCTAATACATTATTTTTAAAGCTTTGAAGTGAAGACTTTAAATGCTGAACAGCATTATAAACCTAATAGAATAATCACGCAACACAGAATATATAATTAAACTAAGTTAAATGAACAAAAACATTTGCTAAACAGCATTACAAACCTAATAAAATAATCACACAACACAGACTTTACTTGCATTTTTCTGCAAACAGTTCTTTCTAGGCATTCCAATCTGGACTGATTTATAGACAGGAAGATCTTGTTCCTTTGAAATCTGCTCGATAGCTCAGGTCTGGTTAAACTAATTAATTTCAGCTTGCTTGGCTTGCATATCTTTGCTGCAACACAAGCGGACAGCTCCCCCTACTGGCTATTTTAATCAATGCACTGTTTCTCAATGCTTTTTAATAGCAGTCACATGACTGAAAAAAAGGTTGTTATTCTGAAACGGTGCAAATTGAACAGTTGTAAACCAAGGGCCACCTGTACATTATTACGGCTAGATTTGGAGTTTTGCCGGTAACGACCCGAAAAGCTAACGCCGGCTTTTTTCTGTCCGCACCATAAAAATAACTCTGGTATTGAGAGTCCACATAAAGGCTGCGTTAGGCTCCAAAAAAGGAGCGTAGAGCATATTTAACGCAGCTTCAACTCTCGACACCAGAGTTGCTTACGCAAGCGTCCAGCCTCAAAAACGTGCTCGTGCACGATTCCCCCATAGGAAACAATGGGGCTGTTTGAGCTGAAAAAAAACCTAACACCTGCAAAAAAGCCGCGTTCAGCTCCTAACGCAGCCCCATTGTTTGCTATGCGGAAACACTTCCTACGTCTGCACCTAACACTCTAACATGTACCCCTAGTCTAAACACCCCTAACCTTACACTTATTAACCCCTATTCTGCCGCCCCCGCTATCGCTGACCCCTGCATATTATTATTAACCCCTAATCTGCCGCTCCGTAAACCGCCGCTACTTACATTATCCCTATGTACCCCTAATCTGCTGCCCTAACATCGCCGACCCCTATATTATATTTATTAACCCCTAATCTGCCCCCCACAATGTCGCCTCCACCTGCCTACACTTATTAACCCCTAATCTGCCGAGCGGACCTGAGCGCTACTATAATAAAGTTATTTACCCCTAATCCGCCTCACTAACCCTATAATAAATAGTATTAACCCCTAATCTGCCCTCCCTAACATCGCCGACACCTAACTTCAATTATTAACCCCTAATCTGCCGACTGGAGCTCACAGCTATTCTAATAAATGTATTAACCCCTAAAGCTAAGTCTAACCCTAACACTAACACCCCCCTAAGTTAAATATAATTTACATCTAACAAAATTAATTATCTCTTATTAAATAAATTATTCCTATTTAAAGCTAAATACTTACCTGTAAAATAAATCCTAATATAGCTACAATATAAATTATAATTACATTGTAGCTATTTTAGGATTAATATTTATTTTACAGGCAACTTTGTAATTATTTTAACCATGTACAATAGCTATTAAATAGTTAAGAACTATTCAATAGTTACCTAGTTAAAATAATTACAAAATTACCTGTAAAATAAATCCTAACCTAAGTTAGAATTAAACCTAACACTATACTATCATTAAATTAATTAAATAAAATACCTACAATTACCTACAATTAAACCTAACACTACACTATCAATAAATAAATTAAATACAATTCCTACAAATAACTACAATGAAATAAACTAACTAAAGTACAAAAAATAAAAAAGAACTAAGTTACAAAAAATAAAAAAATATTTACAAACATAAGAAAAATATTACAACAATTTTAAACTAATTACACCTACTCTAAGCCCCCTAATAAAATAACAAAGACCCCCAAAATAAAAAATGCCCTACCCTATTCTAAATTACTAAAGTTCAAAGCTCTTTTACCTGGCCAGCCCTGAACAGGGCCCTTTGCGGGGCATGCCCCAAGAAGTTCAGCTCTTTTGCCTGTAAAAAAAAAAAACATACAATACCCCCCCCCAACATTACAACCCACCACCCACATACCCCTAATCTAACCCAAACCCCCCTTAAATAAACCTAACACTAAGCCCCTGAAGATCATCCTACCTTGTCTTCACCTCACCAGGTATCACCGATCCGTCCTGGCTCCAAAATCTTCATCCAACCCAAGCGGGGGCTGGCGATCCATCATCCGGTGGCTGAAGAGGTCCAGAAGAGGCTCCAAAGTCTTCATCCTATCCGGGAAGAAGAGGCGATCCAGACCGGCAACCATCTTGATCCAAGCGGCATCTTCTATCTTCATCCGATGACGACAGTCTCCATCCTGAAGACCTCCACCACGGACCCATCTTCTTCCGGCGACGTCCAACTGAAGAATGACGGTTCCTTTAAGGGACATCATCCAAGATGGCGTCCCTCGAATTCCGTTTGGCTGATAGGATTCTATCAGCCAATCGGAATTAAGGTAGGAATATTCTGATTGATCAGAATCAAGTTCAATCCGATTGGCTGATCCAATCAGCCATTCAGATTGAGTTCGCATTCTATCAGCCAATCGGAATTCGAGGGACGCCATCTTGGATGACGTCCCTTACAGGAACCGTCATTCTTCAGTTGGACGTCGCCGGAAGAAGATGGGTCCACGGTGGAGGTCTTCAGGATGGAGCCGGTCGTCATCGGATGAAGATAGAAGATGCCGCTTGGATCAAGATGGTTGCAGGTCCGGATCGCCTCTTCTTCCCGGATAGGATGAAGACTTTGGAGCCTCTTCTGGACCTCTTCAGCCACCGGATGATGGATCGCCAGCCCCCGCTTGGGTTGGATGAAGATTTTGGAGCCAGGACGGATCGGTGATACCTGGTGAGGTGAAGACAAGGTAGGATGATCTTCAGGGGCTTAGTGTTAGGTTTATTTAAGGGGGGTTTTGGTTAGATTAGGGGTATGTTGGTGGTGGGTTGTAATGTTGGGGGGGGGTATTGTATGTTTTTTTTTACAGGCAAAAGAGCTGAACTTCTTGGGGCATGCCCCGCAAAGGGCCCTGTTCAGGGCTGGTAAGCTAAAAGAGCTTTGAACTTTAGTAATTTAGAATAGGGTAGGGCATTTTTTATTTTGGGGGTCTTTGTTATTTTATTAGGGGGCTTAGAGTAGGTGTAATTAGTTTAAAATTGTTGTAATATTTTTCTTATGTTTGTAAATATTTTTTTATTTTTTGTAACTTAGTTCTTTTTTATTTTTTGTACTTTAGTTAGTTTATTTCATTGTAGTTATTTGTAGGAATTGTATTTAATTTATTTATTGATAGTGTAGTGTTAGGTTTAATTGTAGGTAATTGTAGGTATTTTATTTAATTAATTTAATGATAGTATAGTGTTAGGTTTAATTCTAACTTAGGTTAGGATTTATTTTACAGGTAATTTTGTAATTATTTTAACTAGGTAACTATTAAATAGTTCTTAACTATTTAATAGCTATTGTACATGGTTAAAATAATTACAAAGTTGCCTGTAAAATAAATATTAATCCTAAAATAGCTACAATGTAATTATAATTTATATTGTAGCTATATTAGGATTTATTTTACAGGTAAGTATTTAGCTTTAAATAGGAATAATTTATTTAATAAGAGATAATTAATTTCGTTAGATGTAAATTATATTTAATTTAGGGGGGTGTTAGTGTTAGGGTTAGACTTAGCTTTAGGGGTTAATACATTTATTAGAATAGCTGTGAGCTCCAGTCGGCAGATTAGGGGTTAATAATTGAAGTTAGGTGTCGGCGATGTTAGGGAGGGCAGATTAGGGGTTAATACTATTTATGATAGGGTTAGTGAGGCGGATTAGGGGTTAATAACTTTATTATAGTAGCGCTCAGGTCCGCTCGGCAGATTAGGGGTTAATAAGTGTAGGCAGGTGGAGGCGACGTTGTGGGGGGCAGATTAGGGGTTAATAAATATAATATAGGGGTCGGCGATGTTAGGGCAGCAGATTAGGGGTACATAGGGATAATTTAGGTGGCGGCGCTTTGCGGTCGGCAGATAAGGGGTTAATTATTGTAGGTAGCTGGCAGCGACGTTGTGGGGGGCAGATTAGGGGTTAATAAATATAATACAGGGGTCGGCGGTGTTAGGGGCAGCAGATTAGGGGTACATAAGTATAACGTAGGTGGCGGTCGGCAGATTAGGGGTTAAAAAAATGTAATCGAGTGGCGGCGATGTGGGGGGGCCTCGGTTTAGGGGTACATAGGTACTTTATGGGTGTTAGTGTACTTTAGAGTACAGTAGTTAAGAGCTTTATGAACCGGCGTTAGCCCAAAAAGCTCTTAACTACTGACTTTTTTCTGCAGCTGGAGTTTTGTCGTTAGATTTCAGACACGACTCTAAATACAGGAGTTAGAAAGATCCCATTGAAAAGATAGGATACGCAATTGACGTAAGGGGATCTGCGGTATGGAAAAGTCGCGGCTGAAAAGTGAGCGTTAGACCCTTTTTTGAGTGACTCCAAATACCGGAGTTAGCCTAAAACCAGCGTTAGGAGCCTCTAACGCTGGTTTTCACGGCTAACGCCAAACTCCAAATCTAGCCGTTAGTAAGGTAAATATTGTTGTATGGATAATATTTTTTTTATATTTGAGTATTTTGTTGTAGGATTTTTTTTTTATTATATCAGTAAGTGGTTCATTTTTATGTATCAATCAACCAGGGAAGCTTTATTCTATACCTCTGTAAATGGTTGATAATAGGCAGTATAAATTTTCTAAGGCCACACCCACTTTCCATATGCTGTCTGGATAAACTGCCATTTTTATTAATTTATTTTATAATTAAATAAGACATTCACTTGCTAGTCCTGGAGTCGCTGGTGAGTATTTGGCCAAAAACCTTTAATTTTATTATTTTCATTCCAGTTACTCAAAACACGGAGTAAAGTTGTCAAAACTCATCAAGAAATCTTAAAAGCTATAATATAAATGACTGTAAAATACTTCAACATTTTCTAAACAAATATTTAAACACCCAGTTTTTTTATATCTGATAGGGATTTTTATTTCACATCTTACTCATTAATAATCATTAATAATCATTGGTGTTGGCTCCTGCTTGTGGATAAGAGTATGTTACTGACCATTAATTCCACAAACTCGTATATTATTTATCAGATAATAAATACAGTGTAAGCACTGGCAGAAAATATTAATGTAAAATAAAGCATTTTAAATTGTAGCTTCAAGTCGTCAAAGTAAAAATGATTCTTGAGATGACGTTTAAAGAGTAATCAGCTGTGCCTAAGTATGATAAAACTAGGTATGTGGTCCCTAAGGAAATTCAAATGGTACAAACTATAATCAGAGTCAACTGCTGTACAAGAAATTGAGTTCTATTTATTAGGCCATACTAGTTTCAGTAGGTTTTGAGAGAAAGAAATACATAGAGAGGGAGACAGATACAGGGATGTTGTAAATCAGAGGTTTTTTTCATCACAGCTTTGAGGGAGAGAAAGAGGGAGTTGCATTGAAATGTATTACTGCACCATAGAGAATAGACGTGACTATGCCAAGGAGACACTATGCCCAGAAATTAAAAGGGCAATGAGCAGTGTTGAGCACAAAGGTACTGAAAAGCCAAGTAATATGTGCTGCTCATTCTCCTGGGCTTGTTAAAAGTTCCATAATTATGTATCCAACTTACTACAAATGTGAGTATGGTGGAAATTAAGGGGAAAAAACACATTCCCATAAATTTAGGTAGGAGGAACCAGAAAGACTCCCTCTAAGAACTAAGACATTGGTAAATAAGTTAGATAAGGTGGAATAATATGTACTCTTTGAAATCCAAAAAGCTTGGACCTCAGAAAAATTAAATATTATAGATTTTATTCCAGGTGAAAAAATGTTTTTGCATAATTTATCAACAACAGGCGTCTTAGGCTTTAAATGAGATTTTCAGCATATTTTTTCTCTTAAAACCAGAATTAAATGTAATACAATAACATATAATGAAAACTCTAAAAATATTAGACTCTTATAGACAGCAAAACAATCCTTTAGAAATGAATATATAATGAATTTTTCTATGAAGTTCGTTATTAAAGGGATATGAAACCCAAACATTTTCTTATGTGATTCAGACAGAGCGTACCATTTTCAAAAAGTTTCCAATTTACTTCTTTTATCAAATTTGCTTCATTCCCATGGTATTGTGTGTTAAAGAGATACCTAGGTAGGCATCTGGAGCGCTACATGGCAGGAAATAGTGCTGCCATACTGTTCTCCAGAAATGGGCCAGCTCCTAAGTTTACGTATTTGCTTTTCAAAAAAGATACCAAGAGAACAAAGAATAAAGGATAATACAAGTAAATTAGAAAGCTGTTTAAAATTGCATGCTCTATCTGAATCATGAAAGAAAAGTTTTGAGTTTCATATCCCTTTAAAGTCTATGGAAATTTGTGTAGATAAGATAAATCATTTGATATTGATAATCATTTCTGAAAGATTGTGATTGACCCCAACATTTTTTACTCTGTATCACTAATTTATTATAGCCACAAACAGGTGTAACAGAAACATAGAAGCTTATCATGTTTGTTCTAAATAAAAATATTTTATAATTATATGTGAATATATATATATTTATTTGTTTGCTATCAGTTACTTCAGATGTAATTTGAATGACTTTGATCATTGGTTTTGCTACGGTTTAACCTGAGTAATTTTAACTAAAGCCCTGGACATCCAGAGCTAAAAGCCAGAATATATCAGCAGCTATTTCAAAGCATAATTTTTATTATTATTTAGTAGAAATGACCCACCAAACTCTGTACTGCTGGATACATGAGTAGCAATACATAATGACACTGATCCATGTTAAAAAAAGAATATATATATATATATATATATATATATATATATATATATATATATATATACCGTATATATAAAAGAATACAGGTAGCAATAATATTGTTCATTTGAATGAAAAGATACGGGTCAGTGTTTTTTTGAGTAGTTAAACTTTTATTACAATTAGTATTAATAGAGGAAACAGATAAAACCCAATGTTTCTGCAGAAAGGTGATGGACAACTAGGTTTTCCATATAGAGATACTAATATTAATTGGCAATTTATGTAAAATACAAAGAGAACAAGACTTACAATTCCCTGATATTTCTGTAATTTACTTCACTATCCAATATTCAATCATAACCTCCAAGATTCCATACAAGCCTGATACATAAAGCTCACCTTCTGGCTTCAAGTAAAAGAGGTATCTCATTCAAATGACAATAGCATATGGTGACATTCAATGTCTGCAGTCAATTGTAAAATCATGAACCTGAGAAAAAAGCATTGACTGAATGTGTTAAACTTACTACTCTTACAAGCACTTGTAATACAATGTTTGTTTTGTTTTTTAACAAATATCACATTGCTTGTCCGAACAATTTTATTTTTGAAAATGCAAGTTTTTGTAAATGTATGTGTTAAAAGCATAACAATTTTCTGATTAAAGTAATTATAGTCTGTATTATATTGTGGATCAGTGTTAAGCCTATATTTCTCCAAATTGAGAGGGTTAATCTTCCATTGTTACTCCTTAAAAGTAAATCTATACTCTCCAGAGTAGTTTTTATTTTTAAAAATAGTTAACATTTCTTCTTTTCCTCTACTTGTAGGTGGTTTCATCAATACATCTGCACTACTGCCCAATTCCAAATTTCTATCTTCCTCAGAATTTTTCTTTTATGTTATTTTTAAGGTACATCAATGTAAATTCAGTTGCTTGATTTATAAATGAAAATAAAATGTTTTTGATTATTTAATTCAACAAACTACTTTGAGTCTATACTAAGACTCATAGGGCTAGATTACAGTTGGAGCACTACACTCCTGTGCACTCACGTTGGAGCAAAAATTCTCCTTTTCATGTGCACCTGAAAACTACTCTTATTGCAAGTGGGTATATTACATATAAACACATAAATATATATGTATGCATTTGTATACATATATATTAATATGTAGTTGCGATCCGGAATAAGCGAGCTGTGGCTGTTAGACTGTCGGCATGAAAACGAGGCTCCATTGAAGTTTATGGGGGAAAACTTAAACTGTGATGGAGAGAGCTTTTGAGCATGAGGATGCGGTTGCAGGGGAGTATTATTTGCATTTCCCAATCGTAATCTCGTGCTCAGTAGTGTGCATGGAAATAACAAAACTGAGAGCAGTTTACGGAAGCACAAATATGCTCTTAATTTGTAATCTAGACCTTAATAATCTTAATCCAGTTAATATCTACATTTATCATTCTACTACACTGAGTCAAATGTCACACATCAAATGCTGAAGTTGTTGATAACACTCCAGGAGTTGGTATAATTCTACAAAAGTAATTTGTTTATATAAAATAAATGTTGAAATAAATATGTTATTAATATTAGATCCATATGAATAAATCTCTATATTACCTGTTGCCTTGATCTTCGTCGGTCACTAACTTAAAGATAAATCTGACGAAGTGCCTCCGGGCAGGAAACGCGTCGGACGTTTGTGCTCAATGTACCCCTGAGTCTGTTTCACCCTGTGAATGTTGAATCTACCTAAATAAAGATGTTTTTTTACCTGCACTAAGGCCTGCGGCTGTGATCAGTTCCAATACAGGTAACTCTATTTGTTTATTTAAAGATAAATCTGTCACAATCAGCAAAAGAAGTAACAAAAACAAAATAAAAAATACTTAACTATGGTCCATTCTAAACAACCAGAATTTCTTTGTGAAGTACATCACCTAGCTTTTTGTGTGGTTTTCAAATTTAAACCATCCCAGTTCATTTGAAAAGTCCATGATGACCTATTTACCTGAAACATTTTAACCCCTTAACAACTATGACTTACCCTGTATGTCACATGTCGTTAAGGGTTTGTCGGCTCATAATAGGATGGGTCTCATTGCCAGCAGCAAGACCGCGCTATTATGACCTCCCTCCCTCCTGCAGGTTTCCTAAAATAGTGTGGACTCAAGCCCCCCTAAAAGGGGTTAAAGCCAATGTTCCAGGAAAACACCCACATTCCTTGCATGGGGGCAATTTGACACCAGTATTCAAAGAAATCCAATGATTCAACACCTTGTAACTGTTAAATAAACAGTTTAGCCTGTTTAGAGTGGCATTTCTTGGCTGTTTGCATCACTTTTTTTCAATGGCCTGGTGTAAGTTCATTTCCCCTTTTAAATAAGTATGGACTTGATATATATAGATATATATATATCTCAGTGTTCTGCCCAGGACAAATTCAATGAGCACGCCACCTGGCTGATTTTACTGACCACCAGCTAACATTTAAAGCAATATTAAGCTAAACTTAGTTAATGTTATTCTTTTATGTTTATTACACAAATTATCATTATCTCAATTTAGGAAATTAATTTGCACTTTGAATACCTTAAGTAACATTTAGCTAAGTTTGGACGTAAGTTCTGCTGTCACATGATGTTTGCTCCAAAAGTCCTCTATTAAGCATGGGCAAGAAACTGACAGGAACTATCATATCTGTCTCCTAGAAACCACTTTTAAGGTTATGCTACTCCTTTGCCTTCCTGTAGAGACCACACATCCCTTGTGGGGTTGTGACAGGAAGTAATGGACTCTGCACAAATGAAGTTAAATAAAGAAATACATGTAAAATACTTTTTAATTTATGATTAATACAAATTGCAATGATTTCTAGTAAGTATAGCCCACTGCTTAGTGCTTTTTTTATTACAAAAATGAAACAGATTGTTTTATATCCCTTTAAGTATTGTTACTCTTACTAAAGTTAAATAAAAAAAATATATACTGGGGGGCTGAGCCAGCAGCCGAACAGAGAAGACGTGCCTGAGAGTGCTCCTGCTGTAATTTATCAAATATAACAGCGATTTGGGATTAATCCTTTGAAATTTGCCCCAAAAACTAACCTAGCACCTGCAGGACATTTTCCACATTACTAGGGGAACTCAGTGGACTGTCACGGAGGTAGATTTTTAGCTTGATTGCCTTTACTAGCTGGGAAACACCCAGGCTTCTGTGGCCTACAAAAGACTTGGCACCAAAGGAAGGGGAAACCGTGTCAGATATATACACAGCTTTACTAAGGATTTTATACTGCAGTATGGAGGAATTCCACGCATCTATATATGCCTTATTATTGGACTTGGCTAGTACGCTGGATAATAGATTTTATGACCTACAAGCTTCCATCAAGCAGATCAGCATGGCAAATGACGCCATACAGCTTATACCTCCCGAACAAGACGCTGCAGCACCAAACAAGGAACATTCTGCACTAAAACAGATACCAATTGATTTAACAGTGGAACATGGACAGATTCCAGGTTACTCCGAGAGAGGAAATGCTGAACACTTTACGCTATTCCAGTCAATTACCCCTGTTCTGTATTTAGCCGGAGACCTACAATGTACCTCTTCAATTTCTATGTTTCCGCCGGGAGATGCGGCCGATCTCCACAGACGAGGTCTAGGCCTAGGTCTATCTAGGGCATATGTGTGGTCGGAGCTGGCAAGCGGGCGGGAGAGGTGTTTGATCTCGGTATTCATGCTGGAGCTGACAACTGAATCTCCATGGGAATTATCACAAAATGCCTGCAGCACTTCTAACAAACCTTGGGACGCATGCCAAAGAGTCTTGGTCTCGATCCGTTTCGGCATAGGATAGATGTGGGAGCGCTCTTACGACATTTCAGTTGGCTCGGAAACTTTAGGGACCGCAAATCTTTGATCTCTGCCCGATGCCATGATGTTCTGATCAAAACACTCCCCATGCGATATATTGCTTCTTAAGCAACCTAAGCAAGTTGCAGGGGTTAACGTGGAATTTTGGACTCAGTTGGTAACCAGAATGGAACTTAATGATCCGCTGTTCCTTTTGTTTTATACTGTTTTATGAGATGTGATATGTTGTAGAGTATTATATACAGCTTGTCTCTATGCAAAGTTACTGCAGGTTTTTTTTTAAAAAAAAATTGTGCTGCATACACACCTAGTATAGATTTGAGTTTGTTCTCCCGTTTGAGTCTTAAGTGTAACATTCCTGCGGTATCTTATCCCTAAATTCACAGCATTTACAGTAAGTCTATTAGCAAAAGTTAGAGTAGCTATTTGAATGGGTGTTATATAGTTATGTGTCGACTATTAATGTATTCTACTCCGCCTGGAGCTTTATTGTATAAAAGCAGCACTGTTGCATTTTATAGCCAAGCACCAGGGCTGAGTCAGGCATACCGCCTGTATAAGGATATCATCAAATGAAGATATATAGTTTAGTTTAGCATGTTAGTCATCAGGGTGCTGTTTGAGTAGGTAGTTAATTAATTTGTACAGCCAATTTATAAACAGTCTATCACATATCCTTCTTACTACAGTTAGTGGGTGCTGTTGTATCTAGTATTGCATCAAATTGAGCTTTGTTTTCTCCTCTTATGTATGTCGGCAGGGGAGGGAGGGGTGTTGCTGTAGTTAGTAGTTTGTGTTACTAAATGTTAGTTATGGCCGATTGCAAGTCTGGAGTTATATAAGCAGCACTCATTGCACTATGATTATAATTACACCGAGGAGTTAGATAACTGTACAGTATACATATCTCCATGCGCCTATGATTGGAAACTTGCATATTTGTAACTGTAGCCTACACAATATATTGCTTGATTTTTTTTTATATATCATATGATTCTGCTAAATTCCTACCTTATCCTGCGCCCAGGTATATGGTTTTGATGCTAATCTATATAAGACCCAGGGTAGATTTGGCCTTATGCCACTGGTGGATGCTCCACATATGGTATCATATTTATGTACTATCTACAGACTTTTTCATTAAAAAGCACCTCCATTGGTATTTATGTAGCCTCATGATTATTTCACAGGTCAGAATGGTAAAGCCTATACTATTGATATCACTACTTAGAGGCCGTCATAATAGTTTCCTATCTACTTATATTATTACCTCCCCCCCCCCCCCGTATGCTCACATAAGCCCCTTAGTGGGCTACATCCAACATATAACTTAATTGTTCTATTTAGTTACTACTTTCTATGTAAGGTTCATTTTTTTACTGGCATAATGCCTTAAGCGGTTTTTACCCGCTGTTGGACTTCCCTTATTATGTTTGTATAGGCCCAAAGGGGCCATATATAGGGCTAACAAGCTTTACCAGGGTTACGTATATCATTTGGTCCAAAAGGGATCAACCCATTAGTCCTACTAAAGCTATTAAAAAATAGATAACTGAGGTTTCAAATAATTGCACTTTAGCATACATTCTTTTTTTATTTTTGTTTATACCATTGTAATGTGTTCCATGGAAATATTAGTACATGTTATAGCATTTGTTGTGTATTTGCTTTTTCTACTGTGAAAAACCTCAATAAAAAATTTATTATAAAAATAAATAAATATATATATATATATACTTTACAAAAATATAGTACTTTCAATTATAAAACAGTTATATAATTAAACTTCCCTTAGTGTCACCTAAAACTAACTACAAAATGTAATCAAAATGAATAGTTTAATCAAAATCAAAATATGCAGATTTAGAGAAAAATATATTTACCAAATCAGAGCACCAAAAAAAAAAAAAAACGCCCCAAAAAATATTTGACAATACATGAGAAAATTTGTTCTAGGTGAATATTTTACAGTTCTTTGTAATATTTTTAAACAGTGCTATGTTTTTATAGTAGGGGTCAAAAAGAAAAGTGAATGGACAATGTGTGTTTATATGTCTAGAATAAAATAGTTCCATTAACATTTCTCAAAAGCTGTGGTAATGCAAAAAGAAAAAAAATCAAGGCATTTCTAAAATCCCTATCACACTGTTCCATTAGAATATTCAAACATAATTAGTATCATACTTCAATTCTAGTCACATCTCTGTTTTCTTTAGATAGGTGTTTATCATTAGGCACTTTAAGTGTGATGTAGTCATCTCAAAGTCAACCACTGTTGATTATCTGAAGGCTTGGAAATATTCCAAATGCTGTCTAGCTAATTATAGTTCAATTTCACTTCACTGTTCATGCATTTTATTCACTGTTAATGTCTCTTCAATATTCTATTTCTTTGACTTTTTATATAAAGACAAAATAATGTTTCAAGCAGGATTATTTTTTATAAGTGTTGGACACATAAGCTATTTATAGAGCTAATTATAATGTTTTCACAATAGTCACCAATTATAGAATATATGAAGAGTTAATTTAAAGGATCGTTAAATATTTTGGAGGTTGTAATAAAAAATGTTTTAAGGAACATTAAACAAACTTAGATTACAAAATGATTAATTATGTGTAGTACAAAAACCTTTACTATATAGTTTCATTAATTGTTGGTTTTCTCAATTCCACAGATTTTCTATTAAAGGGATAGGAAATTCAAAATTTAACTTGCATGATTTAGATAGAACATGTAATTTTAAGGCACTATCAAATTCATTTCTATTATTACATTTACTGTGTTCTCTTGTTATCCTTTGTTGAAATACAATATGTATACTTGTCTGATCAATTTATTTATTCCCACTTCCCATGATCCTCAGTCATACATATAGCCAAGTAGATAAGGAAAAATAAAGCAGGGCAAAGAAGTGCAAAACAAGTACTGCCACCACCTGAACAAAAAGAAAGAGCAGGGCTTGTGGACTCTCACCATCATGAAATAAATTAATGTATCAGGTGCACTAAACATTTTGTTTTATTCAATCAGATGGTGAGAATTCATAAGCCATCAAGTGTGAGAATCAATATCCAAGCAGTAGAGTCTATGTGACCACCATGAATAGGGGGGAAAATAGTGACGGCAGAACGTTAAAGTTAATATTCAGGCACTTCAGCCCTCAGAACTTTCCTGCCAAAGGAAGCCACAGAAGAAGAATACACATCAAAGTATAAAACTTGTGCAAAGAAGATCAAGTAGCCGCCTTACAATTCTGATCAATAATGGCCTCATTACCAAGAAGTAGCAACAGCTCTAGTTAACTGAGCAGTAATGCACTCAGAGGGAGATTTTCCCGCATCCAAATAATCCTTGTGAAATAAAACTTTAAGCCACGCTGCTAAAGTAACAGCTGTAGCTTTTTGACCTTTGTGGGGCTCAGAAAGATTAACAAAAAGAAAAGAAAGTCTGAAATCTTTGGTGGCTTCCACGTAATATTTAAGAGCTCTTACAACAACAAAGTTGTGGAAAAGATGCTCCTTAGAATTCTTAGGCGCTGGACAAAAAGAAGGAATCACAATTTTCTGATTGATAGTATCTGTTGATACCACTTTAGAAAGAATGGAATAGCTAATGAAAGCTCAGAGATTCTTCTAGCCGAAGAAATAACAAGAAGAAAAATAACCTCCCAAGATAAAAGCTGAAGGTCCAAACCATGCATTTGTTTAAAAGGAGGAGTATAAAGAACCCTCAAAACCAGATTCAGATTCCAAGGAGGAGAAACTGGACAAAGAACTCGTTTTATCCTTATCAGGGCCTGAACAAATCCCTGAAAGTCAGGAATTTTGGCAATTTTCTTATGAAACAGAACAGAAAGAGCTGAAATCTGACCCTTCAGAGAACTGGTTGAGCAAAAACGTTTTTCCAGAACTTATGATAAATAAGCATTTAATCGCCATGCTGTTAAATTCAGAGTTATTTGATCTTGATAAAGAAAGGGTCTTGAGAGAGAAGATTCTTCTTTAGACTAAGCCTCCAAGGCCGGCACAAGGGCATCTGCACCATATCCGCAAACAAAATCCTGGCAGGCCACACTGGAGCAATCGGAATTCCTGAGGCTTGTACCTGCTTGATTCTGGCTATCAACCTAGATAGTATTACAAATGGAGGAAACATGTCAATAAGGTTAAACAGCCAAGGAACCACTAGGGTGTCTATCCGACTCGCCTGAGGGTCCAAGACCAGGCACAAGACTGAGACAGTTTGTGATTAAAATGGGAGGCCATGAGATCTATCTATGGCAGACCCCAACGTCTAACAATTTAGTCGAAAACATCCTGATTCAGAGACCATTCCCCTGGGTGAAGAGACTGTGAATAGAAATTCTGCCTCCCAATTGTCCACCAGGTAATAGATGGTGGTGCCGACCTTGGTAGGTAGGTGACTTCAGCACTCTTCTCCAAATTAACTTCGGGAAAAGAACAAAATCGATAGTGCAATAATGTTTTCCAGCCAACCAGAACAAAAGGAATGTACTCATTAGGAATTCCAAACTTGTTTTATTGAAGACTTCACAAATATACCTTTAAACAACTTTTAATAAAAACAATTAAAAGCTCAATGCGTTTCAGTGGATCAACCACCTTTATAAAGAGCTGTTCAGATTTCAATAAAAGGTGGTTGATCCACTGAGCTACGGAAGGGAAAGGATTGAGCTGCAGAAGGGCACAGGCTTGTTGCACCTTCAGTATGTGCTGATCTGACAAATACATAGTCACAGAATTGATTATGAACCCCAGAAAAGAACACACAAGTCCGAGGGGTTAATGAGCACTTTGGAAGATTTATTTTTGAACCTTGACTCTGAAGCAACTGAAGAATCATCTAAATGTGAGACGCAGCCAGATAAAAAGAAGGAGCCTGAACCACCTGAACCAGACAGTCATCCAAGTAAGGAGCTACAGAAATTCCTTGAGCTCAAACTACGGACAACAGAGTTTCCAGTACTTTCATCTCACTCATTAACAAGGAGACAAAAGAAAATGACTGAGGATCATGGGAAATGGAAGAGATTTAAAACTATGGTGTGTTGCCTCCTCCTAGTGGTCAGGAGGGGAATATTCCCACCGATTACAGCTCGTGGACATCTGATGAAAGAAATAATCTGTACATATCCTCAGCAGCTGCAATGCAAGCTGGTGATTGGTGGCTACACACATTTGTCACTTATTGTTGGCTCACCATATGTGTTCGTCTAGCTCCTAGTAGTACAGAGATTTTCTAGAGCTGACTTTAACTATGCGTTTAATCCTTTTGCAGGGGTTACACCATTATATACAAGCAATAGTGCAATAATAAAATGATGTAATATATATGAGCATTTTCTTTTTGCACTTTTATATACCTTTATTTAATGAGTGCTGCCATGTTTTAACCTAGGTTTTCCAGTTATCTCTCTCTCATGCTGAGGACAAATTAGGGAAAGCTATATAACAGAAAATAAAAGAGAGTGCACACAAGGATATGTGAGAAACCCTGTTAGATATAACCTAGGTTTCAGAATGGCAGCACCCATTACATTAAAGAAACTACACTTTACACTTCTATCTTAAATGTTTAAACAACTTTAAAAAAATGCATCTAAAGCCTTTTTCTTTGTTTTGAATACAACATTCTGTCTAGCATGTACAGTTTGTACTGTAAAATATTCCTTTAGTTATGTGTAATAAAAAAAATAAGCTATACTTTTCTTTACTTTTATTACTTTCCTGCTAAAAGACTGAAAATTGGGAGTTTTCATATTCTGAGAATTGGAAGTGTTGGATATTCACACTGCAGACTTATTTAGCCTAACCCTGGTCTGTACCTGTCACTAGCTGGATAACTAGAGGTGATAACATATTGCAAAACAATGGACATTATATAACACACCTACAGTGTAAAGTCTTGTCTACTCCAGTAGCAAGTCTGGAACCATTTTATTCTAATAGGGCAACTGCTGGGGAAAGTATGGTCATAGAAAACCAATTGCAGCAAACAAAATACAGTATTAATGTATTCAGAACATTTTTACACTCAAATTATATGTTTATTGTAAGGCAACAAAGAAGCCTTATAATTACAAGGTGTGTATTGCCCTTTAATTATATTTGACAAAAGAACAGATATCACTAACAGTCCATGTAGACTTACTTCAGCTCACTCTCCTTTCATTTTTACCAATGACACTTCATATACATCAGAGACACCATAATGAGCAGCTGTGCTGTCCTTTAGATCAGATTGAAGAAGTCTCACTAATTAAGCAAAGACAATTTTTTTTCTTTCATCATTTGGATAGAGCATGCAATTTTAAGCAACTTTCTAATTTACTCCTTTTATCATTTTTTCTCCGTTCTCTTGCTATTTTTATTTGAAAAAGCAGGAATCTAAGCTAAAGAGCTGGCCCATTTTTGGTTCAGCACTCTGGATTGCGCTTGCTGATTGGTGGCTAAATGTACTCACTAATCGTCAAGCGATATCCAGAGTTCTGAACCAAAAATGACCCGGCTCCTTAGCTTAGATTCCTGCTTTTTCAAATAAAAATAGCAAGAGAACAAAAAAAAATTGATAATAGGAGTAAATTAAAAAAGTTGCTTAAAATTGCATGCTCTATCTGAATCCTGGAAGAAACCAATTTGGTTTAGTATCCCTTTAATGCACTCAAGTGGGTGTATTAATGTGATCTGGCCTATTCATATGTTTATATTTAATATAAGATGCCATTAAGCAGTTCATAAGAGAATTGTGCACGAAAAATCAAATGAGTGTGTCAAAAAAAGGACTTTCCAGAGTTTAAGCTCAAATTCAATGAAACAAAAGAATTTGTAGTTTAAGAACTTGGTTAATATAAAATTTGACATTTCCTTCACAAGGTACTACATGCAAAAATAACTGAAAAGACTACAGAAAGATATAAACATATTAACAAATAAATATATATGCATATATATATATATATATATATATATATATATATATATATATATACATACATACATACATACATATGTGTGTACATTGGCGTCCTTTTTAGTCAAGTAGATGAAAACATGCAAAATCATATTTATGCAATATTAAATTTTAATAAAGTGTTTAACTATGTATTTACTGCACATACTTCACATTCCAATGTTCTTCACATAGGGGAATATGTTCTAAATATGTATAAATATATATATATATATATATATATATATATATATATATATATATATATATACATACACAGGGAGTGCAGAATTATTAGGCAAATTAGTATTTTGACCACATCATCCTCTTTATGCATGTTGTCTTACTCCAAGCTGTATAGGCTTGAAAGCCTACTACCAATTAAGCATATTAGGTGATGTGCATCTCTGTAATGAGAAGGGGTGTGGTCTAATGACATCAGCACCATATACCAGGTGTGCATAATTATTAGGCAACTTCCTTTCCTTTGGCAAAATGGGTCAAAAGAAGGACTTGACAGGCTCAGAAAAGTAAAAAATAGTGAGATATCTTGCAAAGGGATGCAGCACTCTTAAAATTGCAAAGCTTCTGAAGCGTGATCATCGAACAATCAAGCGTTTCATTCAAAATAGTCAACAGGGTCGCAAGAAGCGTGTGGAAAAACCAAGGCGCAAAATAACTGCCCATGAACTGAGAAAAGTCAAGCGTGCAGCTGCCAAGATGCCACTTGCCACTAGTTTGGCCATATTTCAGAGCTGCAACATCACTGGAGTGCCCAAAAGCACAAGGTGTGCAATACTCAGAGACATGGCCAAGGTAAGAAAGGCTGAAAGACGACCACCACTGAACAAGACACACAAGCTGAAACGTCAAGACTGGGCCAAGAAATATCTCAAGACTGATTTTTCTAAGGTTTTATGGACTGATGAAATGAGAGTGAGTCTTGATGGGCCAGATGGATGGGCCCGTGGCTGGATTGGTAAAGGGCAGAGAGCTCCAGTCCGACTCAGACGCCAGCAAGGGGGAGGTGGAGTACTGGTTTGGGCAGGTATCATCAAAGATGAGCTTGTGGGGGCCTTTTCGGGTTGAGGATGGAGTCAAGCTCAACTCCCAGTCCTACTGCCAGTTTCTGGAAGACACCTTCTTCAAGCAGTGGTACAGGAAGAAGTCTGCATCCTTCAAGAAAAACATGATTTTCATGCAGGACAATGCTCCATCACACGCGTCCAAGTACTCCACAGCGTGGCTGGCAAGAAAGGGTATAAAAGAAGAAAATCTAATGACATGGCCTCCTTGTTCACCTGATCTGAACCCCATTGAGAACCTGTGGTCCATCATCAAATTTGAGATTTACAAGGAGGGAAAACAGTACACTTCTCTGAACAGTGTCTGGGAGGCTGTGGTTGCTGCTGCACGCAATGTTGATGGTGAACAGATCAAAACACTGACCGAATCCATGGATGGCAGGCTTTTGAGTGTCCTTGCAAAGAAAGGTGGCTATATTGGTCACTGATTTGTTTTTGTTTTGTTTTTGAATGTCAGAAATGTATATTTGTGAATGTTGAGATGTTATATTGGTTTCACTGGTAAAAATAAATAATTGAAATGGGTATATATTTGTTTTTTGTTAAGTTGCCTAATAATTATGCACAGTAATAGTCACCTGCACACACAGATATCCCCCTAAAATAGCTATAACTAAAAACAAACTAAAAACTACTTCCAAAACTATTCAGCTTTGATATTAATGAGTTTTTTGGGTTCATTGAGAACATGGTTGTTGTTCAATAATAAAATGAATCCTCAAAAATACAACTTGCCTAATAATTCTGCACTCCCTGTATATATCTGTATATATCTATACCTATATATATATATATCTGTATATATCTATACCTATATATAATCACATATATATATATATATATATATATATATATATATATATATATATATATATATATATATATATATACATACAGGGAGTGCAGAATTATTAGGCAAGTTGTATTTTTGAGGATTCATTTTATTATTGAACAACAACCATGTTCTCAATGAACCCAAAAAACTCATTAATATCAAAGCTGAATAGTTTTGGAAGTAGTTTTTAGTTTGTTTTTAGTTATAGCTATTTTAGGGGGATATCTGTGTGTGCAGGTGACTATTACTGTGCATAATTATTAGGCAACTTAACAAAAAACAAATATATACCCATTTCAATTATTTATTTTTACCAGTGAAACCAATATAACATCTCAACATTCACAAATATACATTTCTGACATTCAAAAACAAAACAAAAACAAATCAGTGACCAATATAGCCACCTTTCTTTGCAAGGACACTCAAAAGCCTGCCATCCATGGATTCTGTCAGTGTTTTGATCTGTTCACCATCAACATTGCGTGCAGCAGCAACCACAGCCTCCCAGACACTGTTCAGAGAGGTGTACTGCTTTCCCTCCTTGTAAATCTCACATTTGATGATGGACCACAGGTTCTCAATGGGGTTCAGATCAGGTGAACAAGGAGGCCATGTCATTAGATTTTCTTTTTTTATACCCTTTCTTGCCAGCCACGCTGTTGAGTACTTGGACGCGTGTGATGGAGCATTGTCCTGCATGAAAATCATGTTTTTCTTGAAGGATGCAGACTTCTTCCTGTACCACTGCTTGAAGAAGGTGTCTTCCAGTAACTGGCAGTAGGACTGGGAGTTGAGCTTGACTCCATCCTCAACCCTAAAAGGCCCCACAAGCTTATCTTTGATGATACCAGCCCAAACCAGTACTCCACCTCCACCTTGCTGGCGTCTGAGTCGGACTGGAGCTCTCTGCCCTTTACCAATCCAGCCACGGGCCCATCCATCTGGCCCATCAAGACTCACTCTCATTTCATCAGTCCATAAAACCTTAGAAAAATCAGTCTTGAGATATTTCTTGGCCCTGTCTTGACATTTCAGCTTGTGTGTCTTGTTCAGTTGTGGTCGTCTTTCAGCCTTTCTTACCTTGGCCATGTCTCTGAGTATTGCACACCTTGTGCTTTTGGGCACTCCAGTGATGTTGCAGCTCTGAAATATGGCCAAACTGGTGGCAAGTGGCATCTTGGCAGCTGCACGCTTGACTTTTCTCAGTTCATGGGCAGTTATTTTGCGCCTTGGTTTTTCCACACGCTTCTTGCGACCCTGTTGACTATTTTGAATGAAACGCTTGATTGTTCGATGATCACGCTTCAGAAGCTTTGCAATTTTAAGAGTGCTGCATCCCTCTGCAAGATATCTCACTATTTTTGACTTTTCTGAGCCTATCAAGTCCTTCTTTTGACCCATTTTGCCAAAGGAAAGGAAGTTGCCTAATAATTATGCACACCTGATAAAGGGTGTTGATGTCATTAGACCACACCCCTTCTCATTACAGAGATGCACATCACCTAATATGCTTAATTGGTAGTAGGCTTTCGAGCCTATACAGCTTGGAGTAAGACAACATGCATAAAGAGGATGATGTGGTCAAAATACTCATTTGCCAAATAATTCTGCACTCCCTGTATATATATATATATATATATATATATATATATAAATATTAAAAAAAAATTTGTGGAATAAAAACAAGCAAAACCAGAACCTATCTTTATACAAAGACACAGGAATTTATTCTCTGGTAAAATTATGTATATGTATACCGAATGACTCAGGGTCAGCTGAAATCAGACGTGGTGCAGACCCCTCAAAAATTTATTTTATCCAGTACTTTATAGATAAGAGAAAATGGTAGAGCTATATGAGATACCATAGCTAAAGTAGGGGATTTCAGCACTCAATTTTATAACCCATTTAATCCAATTTCTTAGAAATGTAAGACTGCAGAACAGCATAAAATCCAAAAAATGAACTGCACATGCACAGACTTAACCACATGCAAACAGTTTATTGCAAAAAATTACTAACACAAAATAAGCAGCTAGAAATTACTTATTATCTCTAGAAAACACCACTGCAGTGGATTATAAATAAAGCATATCAAACATATTGGTAAGTCATCCCAGATAATTGAAAACATATGCAGCAAGCAGAGGTTGGATACATGCAATTTATAAATTACTAACTGACAATTGTACTTGAGTAAACATTCATAAAAGTTCCTCTATGATGAATAGAGAACAAAGTCCTTTTTAACAGACCATATAAGTCCTTGATAGAGAAAATCAGATGTTTCAGTTAGTAGCAATTTGTATCAACTTTGTAATCCAACTGAATGAACCATTTTGCAAACATATGTTCAATGATTTATGTTAACCGAGGTAAAAGCGTCCTCTAATGTTAACTAAAACTTAAAACTTATACAGCTTGATAGCAGATAAATCATCTCTCAGTGGTGAAAAACAGATATAATGAAACAGACCTGTGTATAAGTATTGCAGCAACTTCCGAGAAAACAAAGTCACAGGGCTATTAGCAAACGGACCGGGACATGAGCCTCCAACATCCTTATCTCACCTCTCACAACCGCGTCTCCCTGCTCACTGGGGACACAAACTTGCAGGTGAATTCTTTGCCTCTGTGCATAAACCGTATCCAGGCGGTTTGTGGGAACCACTTGATTACCGCAAGATCCAGGCTTGCTTCTTCAGTTAGGATTTGAAATTCCCGGGCAGGCTCAGGCCAACTGCTTGTTTCACAGGTGCAATGATAGCTGCTTTTTAGAAAGGTCGACGCGCGTTTCGCCCCATAATGCTGAGCGAAACAGGGGCCTCGTCAGGACTGGAGAAATTGGATTAAATGGGTTATAAAATTGAGTGCTGAAATCCCCTACTTTAGCTATGGTATCTCATATAGCTCTACCATTTTCTCTTATCTATAAAGTACTGGATAAAATATATATATATATATATATATATATATATATACTTAACACTGTCCAGTTTTTCACCATCCACATACGAACCGGTCTTTCACAATCAGACACTCAATAACATGCACTACGACGCACGTAGTGTATCTTCTATTTTGCCCTTGCTCAAGGTTCTATGTAGGCAAGACGTCTGGTACGCTACGTGAAAGGATGGCTAACCATCGACATGCCATAAGGATGGCCCTCAAGGAAGGGATTTCTGAGCAGCCTGTGGCGCGTCATTGCGCCAACAAGGGACATCCAGTTTCCTCAATCCGCTATATATTGATAGATCACGTACCCCCATTGGAACGAGGTGGAGATCGCAACAAACAGCTTCTCAAGTGTGAGGCACAGTGGATGTTTCGCCTAGGGACCATTCAACCTGGTGGTCTGAATACTATGCCAGATTTTAAGAATCTTCTTTAATGTGCCACATACTTGGGGTACTGTCAGGGTGGCATAGTGGCTCTGTAGTTGCACAGTGTTGTGCCTCTCCTTCATTGGAGGTGGCCCACACAGTTCTCTCAGCACTGTGGATTGGGATCGATATGGTTCCAATGCACAACGTGGAAGCATGGCCTACCTGTGTTAGTTACCTTTACCTGCACTAAACATCACAGCAATCTAGGCATTGAGGGTTGAAATACCCAATACTCCTTGGGACTTTCTCATATTATATGCTTACATATATTTCTGTTTACGCAATAGTACATATGTACTTAGTCTGCAAGTTTACATGCAGTACTTTCATCCTGATCCTTGAAATGTATATATCAATAGATATAATTCACTCGCTATGATGGCTTTACTGTTTGGTCACAGATTTTGACCTTTATGCAAATATTGATTTGAAATGTGATTTATGCAATTTTTCAGATTGATTGGCCTTATTTTTAAGTTTGGCTCTTTAATTATAATTCTATCTATATCTAATTAAGTGTAGATTAACCCTTTAACATCCTGGGGTTTTGTTAACAATGGCACTCAGTTGTAACCCAAGCTTGTTTTTAATTATTGTTATGTTCTCATTTAGGGATAATGAATCTCTTTTTATCCCACTTTTAATTACATTTTGGCATCATAAGTTTGAATGTCTTCATATAGTTTTAAGTAGCACGTTTGATGCTAATCACTACAATGTATTCACCTACTAAAGTTTACAACTATCACTGTTTCCATGGCATCGGTTGCCATGACAATACAAACATACACAAGCATGAGTTTTGTCACGCCACACTGATCATTCTATACTGATGCCTTATACTAAATAATTTTGGGGCATCTCATGTGTTTGTTTTACACCTGCACTGTGTGAATAACATGTATGTATAGCGAGTTTTTGGTACACTCGTTTCTTATATTTATTTATCTCAATTTCGGTGACGTCTTTGAACTTCCGGTTTCGGCCCTGATGGTGGAACGCATTATGCGTTCCACTGACGATATTCTTTTGGCGCAAAAATTTGGGGAGATGAGAGGTTTGTGTTTTTTTCACTTATTTGTATAACACTATAAAAGGGTTGTATGTGTTCACTGTTGTATGCTGATGAAGGGGTTTTAATACCCCGAAAACGTTCCACATTGAAAATTTGACACATTAAAAATTTGAAAAAGACTTGTGAGTGCAAACGTTTGTTCCTGTATATATATATATATATATATATATATATATATATATATATATATATATATATATATATATATATATATATATATATAGTACCAAAATACCATTATATATATATAGAACAGGGAAGTGCAGTCATAGGAGGCACAGCCTCCCCTGCCATATGGGGCCAAAGTTTAGTATATTTTTAGTAATTGTAAAATGTAATGCTTTGGAGAGGCATCATACAGGACTGCATCTCTCCATAGCAAAACATGGATACATTTCTTCAATAGCAGCAGCGCCACCCACTGGTGGTAAAACTACCTTAAAACTACCTGAAGCAAAAATAATGATCAATAGGAGGCATCCCTCATGATGCCTCTTAACGTGGGAGCCAATCAGAGAAGTGAAAACTCATTTTAAACTCTTCTTGGCATTATTAGTTATGCAGGATGCAGGGCTTGCCCTGTCTCATGTTCACTGACTTCCTGTTACTGTGATCTGGCCTTGGACCCTCCCACTAGCACAGGCTTCACTAGAAACAAGAGGGGAGAATAAGGACTGCAGGAAGAAGTGCACAGTAACGGGTATTGTTTATAGCTTTCCTCATTCTGTTAAATGATAGTGTTAATATTAATGCTTTTAATGTGAACTGTAAGCTTTCTACTTATCAACAATGTTGACTGTTGTGACTGAGGAGTGCTGGTAATGATTATAGCTTCCCACATTTTGCTGGCAGTTTATTTAAACTTTTTATTGTGAATATTTTGTTTTTAATGTGATCTGGTAATTTGCTGCTTTTTAACAAGTTAACAACATTGACTGCAGAGCCTGCTTTATTACTACAGCTCTCAGTAAGTATTGTGTTGTCACTAGCTGGTGCCCTTGTGCAAAAAAGGAAATGCTAGTGCCTTTTTTATGCAGGAACCTCTCCTGGTCTGTATAATAAAAGATGCTTTATTACTACAGCTCTCAGTAAGTATTGTGTTGTCACTAGCTGGTGCCCTTGTGCAAAAAAGGAAATGCTAGTGCCTTTTTTATGCAGGAACCTCTCCTGGTCTGTATAATAAATGATGCTTTATTACTACAGCTCTCAGTAAGTATTGTGTTGTCACTAGCTGGTGCCCTTGTGCAAAAAAGGAAATGCTAGTGCCTTTTTTATGCAGGAACCTCTCCTGGTCTGTATAATAAATGATGCTTTATTACTACAGCTCTCAGTAAGTATTGTGTTGTCACTAGCTGGTGCCCTTGTGCAAAAAAGGAAATGCTAGTGCCTTTTTTATGCAGGAACCTCTCCTGGTCTGTATAATAAAAGAAGCTTTATTACTACAGCTCTCAGTAAGTATTGTGTTGTCACTAGCTGGTGCCCTTGTGCAAAAAAGGAAATGCTAGTGCCTTTTTTATGCAGGAACCTCTCCTGGTCTGTATAATAAACAGCTCTCAGTAAGTATTGTGTTGTCACTAGCTGGTGCCCTTGTGCAAAAAAGCAAATGCTAGTGCCTTTTTTATGCAGGAACCTCTCCTGGTCTGTATAATAAAAGATGCTTTATTACTACAGCTCTCAGTAAGTATTGTGTTGTCACTAGCTGGTGCCCTTGTGCAAAAAAGGAAATGCATCAGCCAATAGGATGTTGTCAACTTTAATTCCAATTGGCTGATAGAATTCTATCAGCCAATCGGAATTTAAGGGACGCCATCTTGGATGACGTCATTTAAAGGAACCTTCATTCGTCAGCCGTCAACAGAAGAGGAGGCTCCGCGCTGGATGTCTTGAAGATGGACCCGCTCTGCCCCGGATGGATGAAGATAGAAGATGCATCTGGATTAAGACTTCTGCCCGTCTGGAGGACTACTTCTCCCGGCTTCGATGAAGACTTCTGCCGGCTTCATTGAGGACTTCTTGCCGCTTCGATGAGGACTGATGTCGGATCTTCAGGGGGTTAGTGTTTTTATGGGTTTATTGGGTGGGTTTTATTTTTAGGTTAGGGTTTGGGTCGCAATAGAGCTAAATGCCCTTTTAAGGGCAATGTCTATCCAAATGCCCTTTTCAGGGCAATGGGGAGCTTAGTTTTTTTTAGTTAGGGTTTTATTTGGGGGGTTGGTTGTGTGGGTGGTGGGTTTTACTGTTGGGGGGTTGTTTGTATTTTTTTCAGGTAAAAGAGCTGATTTCTTTGGGGCAATGCCCTGCAAAAGGCCCTTTTAAGGGCTATTGGTAGTTTAGTTTAGGCTAGGGTTTTTTTAATTTTGGGGAGGCTTTTTTATTTTGATAGGGCTATTAGATTAGGTGTAATTAGTTCAAATATCTTGTAATTTGTTTTTTATTTTGTGTAATTTAGCGGTTATTTTTAATTTAGGTAATTGTATTTAATTTATTTAATTGTATTTAATTAAGGTAATTTATTTAATTGTAGTGTAGTGTTAGGTGTTAGTGTAACTTAGGTTAGGTTTTATTTTACAGATAAATTTGTATTTATTTTAACTAGGTAGTTAGTAAATAGGTAATAACTATTTAGTAACTATTCTACCTAGTTAAAATAAATACAAACTTGCCTGTAAAATAAAATAAACCCTATGCTAGATACAATGTAACTATTAGTTATTTTGTAGCTAGCTTAGATTTTATTTTACAGGTAAGTATTTAGTTTTAAATAGGAATTATTTAGTTATTAATTGTAGGTTTTAATTAGATTTATTTGAATTATATTTAAGTTAGGGGGTGTTAGGGCTAGGGTTAGACTTAGGTTTCGGGTTAATATAATATAGTGGTGGCGACGTTGGGAGCGGCAGATTAGTGGTTAATAAATGTAGGTAGGTGGCGGCGATGTTAGGGACAGCAGATTAGGGGTTAATAATATTTAACTAGTGTTTGCGATGCGGGATTGCAGCGGTTTAGGGGTTAATATGTTTATTCTAGGGGCGGTGATATCCGGAGCGGCAGATTAGGGGTTAATAATTTTATTTTAGTGTTTGCTATGTGGGAGGGTAGTTTATGGGTGTTTTAGTGTACTTTTTAGAACATTAGTTATGAGTTTTATGCTACGGATTTGTAGTGTAAAACTCATAACTACTGACTTTATAATGCGTTAAGAAATTTGCGGGATAGGTTGTCCCGCTCACTTTTTGGCCTAAAAAAAAAGGCTTGTAATACCGGTGCTATGGAAGTTCCATTGAAAAAAGACTATACGCAAATTGCGTAAGTTGATTTGCGCTAAGGCAAAAAAAGTGTGCAGGACAGCTGTACCTACAAGACTCATAATACCAGCGGTAGTAAAAAAGTAGTGTTATGAGCTTTAACGCTGCTTTTTTACTCATAACGCAAAACTCGTAATCTAGCCAATAGTTTTTATATTTTTTGTATTAAAAAATTATTTTATATGATATATATAGTATTAGTGGTTTTCGTATTAAATCCACAAGTTAAAGTGAGCTGTGTTATCTCTCTGGAAATGTATGGGGGCAGGGAGTCTTGCATCTTGCCTGGTATATTGTGGCATTTAGCTGGCATTCATGGGAATAGGGGAACTGAGTGGACAGTTTTAATATGGTATATGATGAGTGGCGTAAATGAGGGAAGGGAGTCATGTGGTAAAAAAACTGTAATAAGTGGTTGTAAAAGGCCCATCATGATTAAGCCTGATGAATCAGCCACTGGTGGCTGAGAAACGCGTTGCTACTTGTTTTTAATATTTTTAATAAAGTAAGTTGATTACTTTTACCACTTGCTGCCACATTATATTATTTTTGGAAACACCACATTGGATTACCAATCTTCTTCGCTGAACTTTTTGGAGTCTCCTGGTTACCTGTGATTAAGTCTGTTGGGTGACTATATTGATCACAGCCTGCCCCTACAGCAGCAAAGGAGATGCTTCAACAAATGTGAGTGCATTTTAACACTTAATATTATCCTGCTTGGGTCAAACAATACTAGGCCATATAGGCACTTTGTGTTTTATACCACTACAGATTTCCAAATATCCCCGGGAGTCTTCTGGGTGACTGTTATTGACCCCAGACCGCTCCATTTGCACTATTAGAGGTGCATCACTGCGTGTGAGTGTATCTGACACATATAATATTTGTCTTTTTGTACCAAACAATATTGGGCCACGTGGCGCATCTGTCTTCTTATGTTTGCTAATAAATGTGCTTATTCTGAACTGTACAAATGCCATTACACATTATTATCATTTTTCAGTGGACATAATATTCCTGTCAGATATACCTAAGAACCATTGCAATATTTACTTTGCTACAATGTAGAAATATATCTGGAATGCCACAGTATAAATAGCAGGCGTCTGTTTTGACAGGAGGAAATTTAAATGTTAACATAAAAACAGATTTGTACAGATACACTTAGATGATTTAACACTTTAAATCACTAATGGGTGGATACAGAAAACCAGGGAAAACGTTACAGGACTTACGTAAATAATAAATCTAAGAATCAAGATAATTTTGCAACTCAAAATGTTTATGAACTGTGGTATCTTTCTATTGTTATGGTAAAAAGAAACTGATGATTTTGCCTTGTTTATGTCTTTATTTTTTTACTGTGTTGCTTGCTGTGGACAGGCATAAGACTCTGCTAGCATAAACAGTACTTTTTTGGCACATCGGTATGTGTTTCAATTAACAAAAACAAACTGTAGTACAGTTTAAAATATCTTCTTTTAGATGCAAAAAAAATATTTTTATAGTTGTTTAATACATTTTGGAGACAAAGTAAGTGTTGTTGTGTAATGATTAGATCAGGGCCCAAAAAGTCAAGCTCTAAGCTACTAGCCAGTCCAAAATGACACTCGCCGCTTATGATGCCACCCACTAACTTCCTTCTTTGCATATGTTTAGTGAATGTGAAACACCTTATTTTGCAGTCATTTTTTAATTTTGTTTTTGTTCTATACTATAAATTATATAATGCTACATACAGTAATAAATTAACATAAATAAATCCATAGCAACATCAACTAGGGTTCTGGGGAAGACAACAGCTGGACTGAAAAAAGCAGAGAGTGTCAACATTAATGTGAAGTCATAGCAGACCTGGAAAATTGTTTTATAATTATCATCTCTCATCTATATTTCTCCACTGCCTCCTCTTTGCAATCTCTCTTTGTACCCCCCTCTCTTCTTTCTCAGCCATATCTTTTCTTTAGATTCTCTCATATCACTTGACTTTTTTCTCCACTCTTTAACTCTATCTTTTTCTCCACTTTTACTTTTCCTCTCCAATCTCTGTTTACCCTCTCAGAAGAAACATTCTAAGCACTAATGGGGTCCCTATAGCCCTAGAGGAATAACCTATCCTTGCCCTTTCATGGATATATAATTTTAGATTATATTATTAGTAGATATTCACTCACTAACTTTCACTCACCATTGTTAAATTTAAACTCACCAATGGCTAGTGGGCTAGTGTAAATTTTGAGCCCTGAATTAGATAGATGGTAAAATAAAGAAAGATTTATATTCAAAGTGATGTGATATATGAATCACTGTTAGTGAGTACTGTGTACAGGCTGATGCCAATTGGTGTAGACAGAATATTTCCAAAAGTCTTAGTGGCTCCTCTTCTTCCCCTATCCGTAACCCGTCCTCTTTTGTCCTAATTAGGCAGCAAAGAAAAATAATTGTCTTTAGCTATGACCCAGAACATACCAATGGTCTATTCCAATCTGTTAGAAGACCTTACCCACACACAGGTAAATGCAGTGCGATAACATGTTTTCAAATCATTCAACTCCATCAGAAAATTGTCAAATGATTTAACTATGTTACCTCATCAGATACATTCATCTCATTCAACTCAACTCATTCAACTCAGACTCATCATCAACAATGGTACTAATATGTATATATATATATATATATATATATATATATATATATATATATATATATATATACATATATATATATATATATATATATATATATATATATATATATATATATATATACATATATATATATATATATATATATACATATATATATATATAGATAGATAGATAGATAGATAGATAGAAAGACAGACAGACAGACAGACAGATAGATAGATAGATAGATAGATAGATAGATAGAAAGACAGATAGATAGCTATATAAATATATATATTTTTTATTTGGCTAACAGGGAATATTAGGGTGGAATCAATAGCTTGGCTGACAAGTGTGTCTGAGAACCATTAATAGTGTGGGGAAGTGTGTAAGTGGGAACCATTAATAGTGCGGCTGAGCTCTAGCATAGCTTGCCTATGATAGCACAGCTGGCAAGTGTGCCTCATATCATTAGCGCATAGGGACCCATTAATAGCGCAGCTGGGGTTTCAATAGTGAGCACTAAAGAATGATAAGCCTTAATGCGGCCGCACTAATTTGTTATTTAATTATTTAAATTTTTTTTTATTATGACTGTGCTATTTTCATGGGTGTGTTGCGATCCAAGACTCACTTTCATTTCCCTCACAGTTGCTACAGAGCTATATAAGGCTCAGTGCCCCATGTCCTCCTTCACTACAGCTTCTTATCTGCTAATGTGGGAAAATGCTTGGCCCTGTATACTATTTATGTGGAAAAAAAAAACAACCACAATTTTCTTAAATTTGGCATAAGTAGTTTTCAGTGACATATTTTACAAAAAAGTAGATCCTGATTCACTAAAGTCTAGGCATCCCTGCTATAGAATATAATATCAGACAAATCTTAACATATAAAAAAAAATTAACATAATTTTAATAATTAATTTTAAATAGCCAAACTACAGACACTTTGCCTTATTTGGAGGAGCCAGTCTGAGCTTTAGTCTACAGACAACAAGGATAACTAGTTATAAAATGCATTGTTTTGCAGTTGTTATTTGATAAATCCAACTAGGGAATTATATGTAGCATGTTTAGCATTTAGAGGTCAGCAGGGGGCATTTCAAGTTCTAATAATTAGAAATGTATCAATTTTCAGAGATAAATTACACAAAAAAGAGTTCATAAATTATGAAAATATATTGCAAGGTTGCTTTATTATGAATAACTAAACATTTTATATAACAATCTCAATGTGTTTACTGTCCCCTTAACAACACTTTTCCGGGGCCATTTTTCACTTGATAAACCTTGGACAGCACTTATTCCTGAGTATACCATTAGTATTATACTGAGTGTACCATTAGTATTATCCTGAGTATACCATTAGTATTATACTGAGTATACCATTAGTATTATACTGAGTATACCATTAGTATTCTACTGAGTGTACCATTAGTTTTGGGTAAAACACACTGAAATTAGCAGCACTATAGGATGGCAATGTCCCCAGATATAAACACTTCTTGCTCCATCAATTAAAGTGAAAATAATAAACACTTTTATACTATTAAAAATGTATGAAATTGATAACCAAACAAACACACATGTGAATTATAATGATAATGACCCTTTCAAAACCCTTAGAGAGACATACACATATATATCTATAGATTTGGAGAATGTTACTACACTCATATGAGGAAGTGGAAAAAAAACCTTTTCTGTTTGATCTCTAAAATCACAAGAGTAAACAGATTAAAAACAGGAAAGGCAGGGGGCGTGTCCGGCCGGCAGCCATGACAGGCATTATCTGTTGCTGCATTTTGACAATAGCAAATCTGCAAATTATCTTCATATAACTAACATCGGACACTGCAAGCAACATATTCTAATAGACAACCATCTGTGCTATCGAATGACATTGATATTACTCCAAACTGAAGTTTAATAATTGAGCTCCGACTGGTAGATATTTGGCGGCGGCCTCCCAAGCACCCAAAACCCTCTATGGTACTGGGCAATTACAACTCTAACCAGATAGAAATGGATCTGCTAAACAAATTGAGCACTTTAATAGACGATCAATTTATGAAGCTGTCACAACACACTACGAAATGTCTTAAAACTAACGACAATTCTAAAGATGGCACCATACTTTCTACCACTACAAACAATATGAGCCTGACAACTAATAATATCTGTGGCCTCCCTGTGGCCCTGCGGCAGGAGCTGCAAAGCGACAAAGTCTCCTAGGAGTTACCTCAGCACGTCAATGGAAACGTTGCAGCTGTTGCGGGAGGCAAGGATCGGAGAGTGGTCAGGACTGGCGGGTCGCTGCTGGAGCTGGCTCACCTATCACTCTTGAGAGTGCTAAACCCCTGTGGGCATGATAACACAGCTCCTTTACCTCCGGTCAGTGGGAAAACTCTGAAGCATATATGTATGGTCTCCCCCATAAAGATCACTAACTTGGACGGCGAACACAGATTGAGCATCTCCTATTTTCAATATGAACTCTGTATACACCATGGAGATGCCCCGCATGTGCAACAGTCTCTAACATTGAGATATTCAGTGGACTGTAGTAACAAACGGACACTATATCGGGGGAAGGGAGTCGGTTGAGGGACTCCTTCACGCAGATGATTGCCCCTTAGGAATTTTTATTTTCGAGATGGACATTTTGCCTTGGGCTAAAATCTTGAAAGATGCAATTGGGAAGCTATTCCCTTGTATATACTATAACTAATGAACCTCTCTTTAGAATTTGAACATACCCTAAAAGAGAGCCATCTTACCGGTTAGTAATGATGTAAAACACAATATTGTTACTCTGCTTGATATGTTTCATGGGTTATGTTATTTACGATCATCTGTACACAAACTTTTGTCTACTTATGTAATTAGAAAGTTAGGAACTAAAACAAAAGATATAATTATTTTCCTTTTTTCTGGGAACTTGTTATCTCCTCAGGTACCTTGTCAAAATTCATACAAAATTTATGGGTAGCCTACAGGAGCAGTGCTTAAGCATAAAATACAAATTATTATTTATTTTATTTTTTATTATTTTGTCTACTTATACTGCATATGTGTTTTATACAGTACATGTGGATTCTTCTGTTCGGAAACTTGCCCCTCTATTACATATTACTTCTCCACACTGTACAGTAGTGCACTTATGATTCTGGAATCTTCTTTCTCAACCCTAAAGGAATAGCTTAATCTTTCTTTTTTTTGCATGGAATAGCCTCACTAATTTGTGGAGTACAGGTTTATGTGCTAAAATGAAAACACAACAAAGAACCAAGGTTTAATTTAAATGTGCAGTTTTATTGTGGACCTACTTTGTATATCCTGATTGTAAGTTATCACTCTCATATTATTGTGTGTCCACAACTAAGAGGTGGGATATCGCTTTACAATTTTTGTTATTAATCCAATTTTATTTGCAGATAATATATAGATTAACAGCTAACAAACCTTCAATTGTAAATTTGCTATATACTTCAGAAAGTAACCTGTCTTCTGACCATTATTATTCATGCATAGATGTTATGGGTTACACATTCCGTACCCCTAGTAGTTTACCAGATATGTAACTCGAATCCAAAGATGTTTACGGGAAAATATACGGAAATACATTCTAAGTGTTGTTACATTAAGTATCTATATATTGTCATATATACTATTTATTCTGAAGCTAATTAATATCCTCAAGCACTAGCTATGTTTCTACGCATGTTTCTATACCCTGATATCTATAGTGTTTACTCATATATTGGCATTTACACTATTAAGTCTGAAGCTAATGAATTTTCTCATGATACGCTATAATCTTCGCCCATTAATCTCATAGGTTGTACCAATTGTTAAACCTGTACTCTTTAAAACGTATATATGTTGTACAACACCATTTGTAAACTATTGTTTATGTTCTGTTATTTGAAAAAATCCAATAAAAACTATATTTAAAAAAAAACAAAACACAGGAAAGGCCTGTACATGAATACTGCTGTTCTGATATGGAATTGTGTACTTTTTAAAAATTTAATTAAAACCAAATAAAAATAAGAAGAATAAAAAAAGAGGAAAGACGTATACAAGTAAGAAAACATCCTTGCATCTGGTTCTGGGATATGTTTATCTATTTCTAGACTTTAAATTTCTAGACAAAAATCATAAAAACACCTGTATGGCAAGGAAAATATCCTTGACGAACAAACTGGTGACTAAAATAGTCTGCAATAAAATGCTGGAAAATCTGGAATAAAAACAGCTGTAACGGTCTCTCAGACTAACAACTCAACTGTCCAAAAGAGGAAATAATATACCTATGGAGAGAAGTAATATACATACAGAGAGAATTAATATAGCTACAGAGAGAAGTATTATACCTACGGAGAGAATAAATATACCTACGGAAAGAAGTAATATACCTACAGAGAGAAGTAGTATACCTACGGAGAGAAGTAATATACCTACGGAGAGAATAAATATACCTACGGAGAGAATAAATATAAATATAGAGTGAAGTAACATACCTACAGAGAGAAGTAATATACCTACGGAGAGAATTAATCTACCTACTGGGAGAAGTAATATACCTAGAGAGAGAAGTAATATACCTAAGGAAAGAAGTAATATACCTACAGAGAAAAGTAATAAACCTAAGGAAAGAAGTAATATACCTACAGAGAGAAGAAATATACCTAAGGAAAGAAGTAATATACCTACAGAGAGAAGAAATATACCTATGGAGAGAAGTAATATACCTACAGAGAGAAGTAATATACCTACGGAGAGAAGTAATATACCTAGAGAGAGAAGTAATATACTTAAGGAAAGAAGTAATATAGCTACAGAGAGAAGTAATATACCTAAGGAAAGAAGTAATATACCTACAGAGAGAAGAAATATACCTAAGGAAAGAAGTAATATACCTACAGAGAGAAGAAATATACCTAAGGAAAGAAGTAATATACCTACAGAGAGAAGTCATTTACCTATGGAGAGAAGTAATATAGCTACAGAGAGAAGTAATATACCTATAGAGAGAAGTAATATACCTACGGAGAGAAGTAATATACCTACGGAGAGAAGTAATTTACCTACAGAGATAAGTAATATACCTACAGAGAGAAGTAATATACCTATAGAGAGAAGTAATATACCTACAGAGAGAAGTAATATACCTACAGAGATAATTAATATGTCTACGAAGAGAAGTAATATACCTACAGAGAGAAGTAATATACCTACGGAGAGAAGTAATATACCTACAGAGAGAAGTAATATACCTACAGAGAGAAGTAATATACCTACAGAGAGAAGTAATATACCTATGGAGAGAAGTAATATACCTACGGAGAGAAGTAATATAACTACAGAGAGAAGAAATATACCTATGGAGAGAAGTAATATACCTACAGAGAGAAGTAATATACCTACGGAAAGAAGTAATATACCTACGGAGAGAATAAATATACCTATAGAGTGAAGTAATATACCTACAGAGAGAAGTAATATACCTACGGAGAAAAGTAATATAACTACAGAGAGAAGTCATTTACATACAGAGAGAAGTAATATACCTACAGAGAGAAGTAATATACCTACAAAGAGAAGAACTATACCTACAAAGAGAAGTAATATACCTAAGGAGAGAAGTAATATACCTATGGAGAGAAGTAATATACCTACAGAGAGAAGTAATATACCTACAGAGAGAAGTAATATACCTACAGAGAGAAGTAATATACCTACAGAGAGAAGTAATATACCTACAGAGATAATTAATATACCTACGAAGAGAGGTAATATACCTACTAAGAGAGGTAATATACCTACAGAGAGAAGAAATATACCTATGGAGAGAAGTAATATACCAAAAGAGAGAAGTAATATACCTACGGAGAGAAGTAATATACCAAAAGAGAGAAGTAATATACCTACAGAGATAATTAATATACCTACGAAGAGAGGTAATATACCTACGAAGAGAGGTAATATACCTACAGAGAGAAGAAATATACCTATGGAGAGAAGTAATATACCTACGGAGAGAAGTAATATAACTACAGAGAGAAGAAATATACCTATGGAGAGAAGTAATATACCTACAGAGAGAAGTAATATACCTACGGAAAGAAGTAATATACCTACAGAGAGAAGATATATACATACAAAGAGAAGAACTATACCTACAAAGAGAAGTAATATACCTACGGAGAGAAGTAATATACCTATGGAGAGAAGTAACATACCTACAGAGAGAAGTAATATACCTACAGAGAGAAGTAATATACCTACAGAGATAATTAATATACCTACGAAGAGAGGTAATATACCTACGAAGAGAGGTAATATACCTACAGAGAGAAGAAATATACCTATGGAGAGAAGTAATATACCAAAAGAGAGAAGTAATATACCTACGGAGAGAAGTAATATACCTACGGAGAGAAGTAATATACCTACAGAGATAACTAATATACCTACGAAGAGAAGTAATATACCTACGGAGAGAAGTAATATACCTAAGGAAAGAAGTAATATACCTAAGGAAAGAAGTAATATACCTACAGAGAGAAGAAATATACCTACAGAGAGAAGTAATATACCTACAGAGAGAAGTAATATACCTACAGAGAGAAGTAATATACCTAGGGAGAGAAGTAATATAACTACAGAGAGAAGTAATATACCTATAGAGAGAAGTAATATACCTATAGAGAGAAGTAATATACCTATAGAGAGAAGTAATATACCTATAGAGAGAAGTAATATACCTACGGAGAGAAGTCATTTACCTACAGAGAGAAGTAATTTACCTACAGAGAGAGGTAATATACCTACAGAGAGAAGTAATATACCTACAGAGAGAAGTAATATACCTACGGAGAGAATAAATATACCTATAGAGAGAAGTAATATACCTACAGAGAGAAGTAATATACCTACGGAGAGAAGTAATATACCTACGAAGAGAAGTAATATACCTACGAAGAGAAGTAATATACCTACAGAGAGAAGTAATATACCTATGGAGAGAAGTAATATACCTACAGAGAGAAGTAATATAACTACAGAGAGAAGTAATATACCTAAGGAAAGAAGTAATATACCTACAGAGAGAAGAAATATACCTAAGGAAAGAAGTAATATACCTACAGAGAGAAGAAATATACCTATGGAGAGAAGTAATATACCTACAGAGAGAAGTAATATACCTACGGAGAGAAGTAATATACCTAGAGAGAGAAGTAATATACTTAAGGAAAGAAGTAATATAAATACAGAGAGAAGTAATATACCTAAGGAAAGAAGTAATATACCTACAGAGAGAAGAAATATACCTAAGGAAAGAAGTAATATACCTACAGAGAGAAGTCATTTACCTATGGAGAGAAGTAATATAGCTACAGAGAGAAGTAATATACCTATAGAGAGAAGTAATATACCTACGGAGAGAAGTAATTTACCTACAGAGATAAGTAATATACCTACAGAGAGAAGTAATATACCTACAGAGAGAAGTAATATACCTATAGAGAGAAGTAATATACCTACAGAGAGAAGTAATATACCTACAGAGATAATTAATATGTCTACGAAGAGAAGTAATATACCTACAGAGAGAAGTAATATACCTACGGAGAGAAGTAATATACCTACAGAGAGAAGTAATATACCTACAGAGAGAAGTAATATACCTACAGAGAGAAGTAATATACCTATGGAGAGAAGTAATATACCTACGGAGAGAAGTAATATAACTACAGAGAGAAGAAATATACCTATGGAGAGAAGTAATATACCTACAGAGAGAAGTAATATACCTACGGAAAGAAGTAATATACCTACGGAGAGAATAAATATACCTATAGAGTGAAGTAATATACCTACAGAGAGAAGTAATATACCTACGGAGAAAAGTAATATAACTACAGAGAGAAGTCATTTACATACAGAGAGAAGTAATATACCTACAGAGAGAAGTAATATACCTACAAATAGAAGAACTATACCTACAAAGAGAAGTAATATACCTAAGGAGAGAAGTAATATACCTATGGAGAGAAGTAATATACCTACAGAGAGAAGTAATATACCTACAGAGAGAAGTAATATACCTACAGAGATAATTAATATACCTACGAAGAGAGGTAATATACCTACTAAGAGAGGTAATATACCTACAGAGAGAAGAAATATACCTATGGAGAGAAGAAATATACCAAAAGAGAGAAGTAATATACCTACGGAGAGAAGTAATATACCTACAGAGATAATTAATATACCTACGAAGAGAGGTAATATACCTACGAAGAGAGGTAATATACCTACAGAGAGAAGAAATATACCTATGGAGAGAAGTAATATACCTACGGAGAGAAGTAATATAACTACAGAGAGAAGTAATATACCTACGGAGAGAAGTAATATAACTACAGAGAGAAGAAATATACCTACGGAGAGAAGTAATATACCTACAGAGAGAAGTAATATACCTACAGAGAGAAGTAATATACCTACGGAAAGAAGTAATATACCTTCGGAGAGAATAAATATACCTACGGAGAGAAGTAATATACCTACAGAGAGAAGTAATATACCTATGGAGAGATGTACTATACCTACGGAGAGAAGTAATATACCTATGGAGAGAAATAATATACCTACGGAGAGAAGTAACATACCTACAGAGAGAAGTAATATACCTACGGAGAGAAGTAATATACCTACAGAGAAAAGTAATATAACTACAGAGAGAAGTCATTTACATACAGAGAGAAGTAATATACCTACAGAGAGAAGTAATATACCTACAGAGAGAATAAATATACCTATAGAGAAGTAATATACCTACAGAGAGAAATAATATACCTACAGAGAGAAATAATATACCTACAGAGATAATTAATATACCTACGAAGAGAAGAAATATACCTACAGAGAGAAGTAATATACATACGGAGAGAAGTAATATACCTACAGAGAGAAGTAATATACCTACAGAGAGAAGTAATATACCTACAGAGATAATTAATATACCTACGAAGAGAGGTAATATACCTACAGAGAGAAGAAATATACCTATGGAGAGAAGTAATATACCTAAAGAGAGAAGTAATATACCTACACAGAGAAGTAATATACCTACGGAGAGAAGTAATATACCTACAGAGATAATTAATATACCTACGAAGAGAAGTAATATACCTACAGAGAGAAGTAATATACCTAAGGAAAGAAGTAATATACCTACAGAGAGAAGTAATATACCTAAGGAAAGAAGTAATATACCTACAGAGAGAAGAAATATACCTAAGGAAAGAAGTAATATACCTACAGAGAGAAGTAATATACCTATAGAGAGAAGTAATATACCTACAGAGAGAAGTAATATACCTATGGAGAGAAGTAATATACCTACGGAGAGAAGTAATATAACTACAGAGAGAATAAATATACCTACGGAGAAGTAATATACCTACAGAAAGAAGTAATATACCTACGGAAAGAAGTAATATACCTACGGAGAGAATAAATATACCTACGGAGAGAAGTAATATACCTATGGAGAGAAGTAATATACCTACAGAGAGAAGTAACATACCTACAGAGAGAAGTAATATACCTACGGAGAGAAGTAATATACCTACAGAGAGAAGTAATATACCTATGGAAAGAAGTAATATACCTACGGAGAGAATAAATATACCTACGGAGAGAAGTAATATACCTACAGAGAGAAGTAATATACCTACGGAGAGAAGTAATATACCTAAGGAGAGAAGTAATATACCTACGGAGAGAAGTAATATGCCTACGGAGAGTAGTAATATACCTACAGAGCGAAGTAATATACCTACAGAGAGAAGTAATATACCTAAGGAAAGAAGTAATATACCTACAGAGAGAAGTAATATACCTAAGGAAAGAAGTAATATACCTACAGAGAGAAGAAATATACCTAAGGAAAGAAGTAATATACCTACAGAGAGAAGTAATATACCTATAGAGAGAAGTAATATACCTACAGAGAGAAGTAATATACCTATGGAGAGAAGTAATATACCTATGGAGAGAAGTAATATACCTACGGAGAGAAGTAATATAACTACAGAGAGAAGAAATATACCTACGGAGAAGTAATATACCTACAGAAAGAAGTAATATACCTACGGAGAGAATAAATATACCTACGGAGAGAAGTAATATACCTATGGAGAGAAGTAATATACCTACAGAGAGAAGTAACATACCTACAGAGAGAAGTAACATACCTACAGAGAGAAGTAATATACCTACGGAGAGAAGTAATATACCTATGGAAAGAAGTAATATACCTACGGAGAGAATAAATATACCTACGGAGAGAAGTAATATACCTACAGAGAGAAGTAATATACCTACGGAGAGAAGTAATATACCTACGGAGAGAAGTAATATACCTACGGAGAGAAGTAATATGCCTACGGAGAGTAGTAATATACCTACAGAGCGAAGTAATATACCTACAGAGAGAAGTAATATACCTACGGAGAGAAGTAATATACCTACGGAGAGAAGAAATATACCTACGGAGAGAAGAAATATACCTACGGAGAGAAGTAACATACCTACAGAGAGAAGTAATATACCTATGGAGAGAAGTAATATACCTATGGAGAGAAGTAATATACCTACGGAGAGAAGTAATATAACTACAGAGAGAAGAAATATACCTACGGAGAAGTAATATACCTACAGAAAGAAGTAATATACCTACGGAGAGAATAAATATACCTACGGAGAGAAGTAATATACCTATGGAGAGAAGTAATATACCTACAGAGAGAAGTAACATACCTACAGAGAGAAGTAACATACCTACAGAGAGAAGTAATATACCTACGGAGAGAAGTAATATACCTATGGAAAGAAGTAATATACCTACGGAGAGAATAAATATACCTACGGAGAGAAGTAATATA
The DNA here is from genome assembly GCF_027579735.1 of Bombina bombina. Lineage (NCBI taxonomy): Eukaryota > Metazoa > Chordata > Amphibia > Anura > Bombinatoridae > Bombina > Bombina bombina. The sequence goes on from NC_069502.1 coordinate 641,611,624, forward strand.
CCTACAGAGAGAAGTAATATACCTACGGAGAGAAGTAATATACCTACGGAGAGAAGTAATATACCTACGGAGAGAAGTAATATGCCTACGGAGAGTAGTAATATACCTACAGAGCGAAGTAATATACCTACAGAGAGAAGTAATATACCTACGGAGAGAAGTAATATACCTACGGAGAGAAGAAATATACCTACGGAGAGAAGAAATATACCTACGGAGAGAAGTAACATACCTACAGAGAGAAGTAATATACCTACGGAGAGAAGTAATATACCTACAGAGAGAAGTAATATACCTACGGAAAGAAGTAATATACCTATGGAGAGAATAAATATACATACGGATAGAAGTAATATACCTACAGAGAGAAGTAATATACCTATGGAGAGAAGTAATATACCTACTGAGAGAAATAATATATCTACGGAGAGACTTCAACAAACCTCTTTCCAAAGATAAAAGAAAAGTCAACACAAAAGTTTGGAAAGTTACATGACGTAGAAAGTACTTTGCTTACACAGTCATAATATCCTGTTAAACCTCCAGAACTATCTGAGTGAATTCCACATAAGACTATATCCTCTACTAAGAAAGCAATGCAGCCTTTTTTCAAGCAGGTTTGCTTTAATCTGCATCGTATTTTGCTTTATATTCAAAAAGAAATGTAGGCAAAATACGATGGCAATATTTTTGCAAATTACAGCAAGTTTTCAAGCAGCACTTTGAAAAAAAACAACCAAAGAAATTGAGTTTTTATCTTCTGGGGGTTTTCATTCACAGGTTTTTTTTTTAATTTAAGCATTTTTTTCTAATTTTTAGTATTTTTTTCTGTAGAATAGAAGTAAGTTGTTTAAAATTGTATGTTCTGTCTAAATCATGAATGTCTAATGATGACTTTACTGTCCCTTTAAAGTTAACACCATACTAATAAAATCCTTCTATTGAAAGCATTAAATACAGGTTTTATGCATGCACCATCCCTCTCCAGAAAGAAAACGGCAGACAAACTGTGCATGTGCAGTTGCACCAAAGGGCAATCAGATACCACATCAACAAAACAATCTAATAACGTTGACTATTTACTGTTTACTATAGAGTAGAATCAGACTGCCCTTTGGAATAACTTCTCATGAACAGTTTGTCTTCTTCCTAGAGAAGCAGGCGCACGCTTAGATGAGGAGGTAAAGAGATGGTCGCACAGCTTCACATCTGTCTGTGCCACCTTCATCATCATAATAGAAAAACAAATAGCTGTGGGTGGCTGCATGAGAGATTAGAATCTGCTTTACTTTATAATGGGCATATTTCTAAAAATAAAAAAAAAATATTTACATTTAAAGATCTGAATAGTATAGTCATATGAAGTATGTGTGCTGTCACTTTAAAGCTGTGGCAAGACCAATAAACTATAAATGAGATGATTATGCAACAAACATAGGGAACCTGAAAAGATCCCAGGCTGGTACCACTAAATAGGGAAAGCTTGAGCAAAGGTTTGTAGCCTAAAATTGCCCAAACTTTCCTTCTCTATATAAAAATGATAGAAGTTCAAGGAACTGTCACGTGATTCCAAAAAAAAAGAAAAGGAAGATTAATATGAAGAACTAGGAAAATCTGAATAATTTATGAAAAAATGTGTCTCCTTCACATAAACTTGAATAACAGATAAATGTGATTAATGGACTGATGGAGATAATGCATTCTATCTTGAAACCAAGAAAATCAATACTGATTATGATAATACTTACGAGCCATGATTCTTTTAAACAGTCCCACACAAAGAAAATCTTTACACTGAAGTGAGTGTGTGATCTGCCTAATATTGTGCAATGAAAAATAACAATATATTGACACAATATAATATGCTGGCATGTTAAATAATTGTCAATAAAAGGCAACTCTATTACTGCAAAATAAATATGCTCACATTCTGAGCATACAGTCTCCTGAATAAAGGAAATGAAAGTTCATTCTCACAAGCTAATATCAATCATAGATTTTTTTAAGGGACATGAAATCCACATTTTTTTCTATCATCATTCAGATAGCGCATGCAATTTTAAGAAACTTTATAATTTACTCCTATTATGAATTTTTCTTCCTTCTCTTTGTATCTTTATTTGAAAAAGCAGGAATCTAAGCTTAGGAACCAGCCCATTTTTGGTTCAGCACCCTGGGTAGAGCTTGCTGATTGGTGGTTATATGTAGACAGACACCAATCAGCAAGTGCTACCTAGGTGCTGAACAAAAAATGGGCCGGCTCCTAAGCTTATATTCCTGGCTTAAAGATACCAAGAGAGCGGGAAAAAAATAATAGGAGTAAATTAGAAAGTTTCATGCTCTATCTTAATCATGAAAGAAAAAAATTGATATTCATATCCCTTTAGTATCCTCATCTTGCTCTGTTTAAAGACAGTGAACATATCCCCTACTCCCCATAGAGTACATATATTTTACAAGAATTAGTCATTCACCTGTGCAATATAAAAGGTAACCAATAAGGAGCAATCACAAGGATCTATGCTAGGTATTGGCCCTAGATACGTCAGCAAATGTAATTTTATCCTCTTATAAATTACATAATTATGCAGCTCCATGAGGCTTATTTATTTCTTATGGTATAAAAAAAATCTTGACAAATTTAGATTTGCAACTCTTTTAATGATACATTGTACTGTGTGCTAAATACAGGGTGCAAGCTCATTAGTCTGATGTCAAAGCCTTCCAAAAGATCTAAATTAAAGTATAGTGAAATATTTATCTGTAACATGATTTCTATGTAGCATTAAAAATAGTGTACCAGTATAGTAGGAAAATGTGTTGGGCTATCAATTTGAATAGTTTTTTTTTATTAGGTAAAAATTGATTATTATTAATTTTTAAATGTTTTTAAAGGGACAGGATATCCCAAAATGTTCTTTCATGATTTGGATAGAACATACAATTTTTAACAACGTTCCAATTTACTCCTATTAACAAATTTGCTTATAGAGAAAGGAAATCCCAAAATGTTCTTTCATGATTTGGATAAAACATACAATTTTAAACAACTTTCCAATTTACTTCCATTATCAAATTTGCTTTGTTCTCTTGCTATCCTTTTGAAAGAACAGCATTGCACTACTGGCAGTAAAATGAACACATCTAGTCAGCCCATCACAAAAGACAAATGCACACAGGTACCAATTAGCAGCAGCGTAGGATATGTGCGTATTCTTTTTCAACAAGGGATACCAAGAGAACAAAGCACATTTGAAAATAGAAGTGAATTTAAAATGATATGCTCTATCGGAATCATGCAAGTTTAATTTTGACTTTCCTATTCCTTTAACCCCTAAAGGACCACAGCACTTTTCCATTTTCTGACCATTTGGGACCAAGGCTATTTTTACATTTCTGCGGTGTTTGTATTTAGCTGCAATTTTCCTCTTACTCATCTACTGTACCCACACATATTATATACCGTTTTTCTCACCATTAAATGGACTTTCTAAAGATACCATTATTTTCATCATAACTTATAATTTACTATAAAAAAGTCCATAAAATATGAGGAAAAAATGGAAAAAAAACCCACTTTTTCTAAATTTGACCCCCAAAATCTGTTACACACCTACAACCACCAAAAAACACCCATGCTAAATAGTTTCTAAATTTTGTCCTGAGTTTATAAATACCCAATGTTTACATGTTCTTTGCTTTTTTTGCAAGTTATAGGGCAATAAATACAGGTAGCACTTTGGTATTTCCAAACCACTTTTTTTTTTTCAAAATTAGCGCTAGTTACATTGGAACACTAATATCTTTCAAGAATCCCTGAATATCCATTGACATGTATATATATATATTTTTTAGAAGACATCCCAAAGCATTGATCTAGGCCCATTTTGGAATATTTCATGCCACCATTTCACCGCCAAATGCGATAAAAAAAAAAAAAATTGTTCACAAATTTTTTCACAAACTTTAGGTTTCTCACTGAAATTATTTACAAACAGCTTGTGCAATTATGGCATAAATGGTTGTAAATGCTTCTCTGGGATCCTCTTTGTTCAGAAATAGCAGACATATTTGTTTGGCGTTGCTTTTTGGTAATTAGAAGGTCGCTAAATGCCACTGCGCACCACATGTGTATTATGCCCAGCAGTGAAGGGGTTAATTAGGGAGCTTGTAGGGTTAATTTTAGCTTTAGTGTAGTGTAGTAGACAACCCCAAGTATTGATCTAGGCCCATTTTGGTATATTTCATGCCACCATTTCACCGCCAAATGCGATCAAATTAAAAAAAAGTTACATTTTTCACAATTTTAGGTTTCTCACTGAAGTTATTTACAAACAGCTTGTGCAATTATGGCACAAAATGGTTGTAAATGCTCCTCTGGGATCCCCTATGTTCAGAAATAGCAGACATATATGGCTTTGGCGTTGCTTTTTGGTAATTAGAAGGCCGCTATATGCCGCTGCGCCCCACACGTGTATTATACCCAGCAGTGAAGGGGTTAATTAGGGAGCTTGTAGGGTTATTTAAGCTTTAGTGTAGTGTAGTAGACAACCCCAAGTATTGATCTAGGCCCATTTTGGTATATTTCATGCCACCATTTCACCGCCAAATGCGATCAAATTAAAAAAAAGTTACATTTTTCACAAACTTTAGGTTTCTCGTTGAAATTATTTACAAACAGCTTGTGCAGTTATGGCACAAATGGTTGTAAATGCTTCTCTGGGATCTCCTTTGTTCAGAAATAGCAGACATATATGGCTTTGGCATTGCTTTTTGGGAATTAGAAGGCCGCTAAATGCCACTGCGCATTATGTCTAGCAGTGAAGGGGTTAATTAGGTAGCTTGTAGGGAGCTTGCAGGGTTAATTTTAGCTTTAGGGTAGAGACCAGCCTTCCACCTGATACATCACACCCCCTGATCCCTCCCAAACAGCTCTCTTTCCTCCCACACCCCACAATTGTCCCCGCCATCTTAAGTACTGGCAGAAAGTCTTCCAGTACTAAAATAAAAGGGTTTTATATATATATATATATATATATATATATATATATATATATATATATATATATATTTATATTTATTTTTTATTTTTTTTAAAAGCCATATTCTGCTATGTAGGATCCCCCCTTAGTTCCCAACCTCCCTGATCCCCCCCAAACAGCTCGCTAACCCTCCCCCTCTACCTTACTTGCGCCATCTTGGGTACTGGCAGCTGTCTGCCAGTACCCAGTTTACAATAAAATGGTTTTTTTTTTGTTTTTTTCCTATTTTTCTGTAGTGTAGCTTTCCCCCCACAGACCAAAATAAACCCCCCTCCCAAATCCCTTAGATCCCAATTCCCTCCCTCCTCTCTCGCACTTAATTTTTCAAAATGTTCCATAGTGTAGTGGTTCCCACCCGCTCCTGCTCTGTGCACACACTCCCGGTGACTCCGCCCACGATCCCACCCCTCTATGACTGATTCCTAACACCGATGGCCTCCCACATCGGCTCCCACCCACCAACGATCACGGCCATCGATGTCCGATGCACAAAGGGCCATCGGAGGGCTAAGAAGTGTTAATATCGAGGCATCACTGCAATAACATGAAAGTGGTTAGAAGCAATCAGGATAGCTGACACCACTTTCAAAGACCAACGACGTATAGGGTACGTCGGTCGTTAACTGCATTTTTTTTGCAGGATGTACCCCATACGTCGTTGGTCGTTAAGGGGTTAATTATCTTGTTATCCTTTGCTGAAGGAACAGCATTGCACTACTGGCAACTAGATAAACACATCTAGTTAGCCAATCACAAGAGACAAATGTGGGCAGGCACCAATCAGCAACTAGCTCCCACTAGTGTAGGATATGTGTGTATTCTTTTTCAACAAGAGATGCCAAGAGAACAAAGCACATTTGAAAATAGAAGTGAATTTTAAGTTTCTTAAAATAACATGCTCTATATGAATTGTGCAAGTGTCATTTTGACTTCCCTATTCCTTTAATTGAGCAGGGAACGTATCCATTTGGTGATGTTGCTTCTTTATGTAATCCAATGAGGTGCGGTAATTTTAGTGTGTTCTGCTCATGCTCTAAATTAATGTTACATTGTAAAAAAGTTTATCAAGTTTGTGGAATTCCTTCAATAAGTGAAAAATGTTTCCAAAAATATGGCATTCATTATAGACAATTTGGATTGTCTGATTGGTCCAAACCCCCCCCCCCCCCAAAAAAAAAAAAAAAACACAGGACTGGCACAAGTATAAGACCATTTCTCACTAAAACAATAAACTGCTTCCAATAAACAACGAAAATATCTGATTGTGTCGACATTGAAAACTTCTCTTCATCAGCTGTTAATATGCAGATAATTATTGAGCAACAGATTGTGGTCAACCCCTTAGAAAGATACAGTCCTAAATGTAAACATACACTGAATCAAGAAACGTTCACAGATTGTACCTCTATAGGACCAGATTATGAGTGGAGTGCTATTTAGCACTTACGCTAGAGAGCTAATTTTCTTAGAAGTAAACTTTTTGCGCGTGTTGGGTTGCTCTCCTATTATGAGTTGAAAGTATAAAGTTTGCGCTCTTGCACTAACTCAACACACGTAAACAGCTTACTTCTAGAGCAATTTGAATATTGCATAAGTGATAACGTATTCCCCCATAGAAGACAATAGAGCAACCTGACTGCATATTCTCATATGCGCCAGCCCGACCGCATATTCTCATATGTGCCAACCCGACTGCATATTCTCATATGCGCCAACCGGATCGCATGTTCTCAAGTGTGTCAACCTGATATGAAAATATGAATATTTCACAAACCAATGATCTTCACATAGAAGAATATTTTCTATTTATTCTTAAATACATATTTCTACATATATCTGATAGTATTTTGGAACAATATATATATCTATACCTATATATACATGATTATATATAGGTATAGATATACAGGGTATATATAGATATATATAGGAATGTATATTTATAAATACATAGAACATGTGCAGAACTTTGGAATGTCAAATATTTATAGTAAATACATAGTTATAACCATTATTAAATATGACTATTGCATAAATATGAATTTCCATGTTTTTGTCTACTTAAAGGGACAGTCAACGCCAAAATTGTTATTGTTTAAAAAGATATATAATTCCTTTATTACCCATTCCACAGTTTTGCACAACCAACATGGTTATATTAATATACTGTTTACCTCTGTGATTTTCTAAGCCTCTTCTGACAGCCTCCTTATAACATGACCTTATCACATGACTTATTTATTATCTATTGACTTGGATTTTCTATCTTTTAAAACAAAAACAATTTTGGTGTTTACTGTCCCTTTAACTACAAAGGGCTCCAATTCAATTCCATATATGTCTATATAAGTGTACATATGTATTTATGTGTTTATATGTCTAGATATGTCTGTAAATTCATGTATACACAAATAAATACATCTGTATACATATATAGATATACATACATATCCATCTTTAGACATGTATATGTATGTATCTCTATGTTAAAGCTCTTTGCCTGCCTTTTTTTCCTAACACCTGAGACTTCATATATTTCAGCACTTATAACTTTTTTGTGCAATATTTGTATTTAATTATTTTTATTAGACATTGTTATTATGAGTGTAACTGTACTTTGTAAAGCATTTTTTATGTGTTTTGTGCAGCTCTGAAGTCATGGTAAACATTCTACCGTAAATCCCGATTAAGATCATGTAATCTCGTTTACAATCAGCTTGTAATACGAGCGCAATTTAACTTGCACTCAATCGCAAAAACCTGATATCGCTTGGGTGCAAATATTTGCGCTACACTAAGCCCATAATTGTTTCTAAATATTACTAATAAGATTTTTAAAATTACTAATAAGATTTTTTTTATCTACATGATAGAGAATTTATGAATAGTGGCCTTTTTCCGTTTGCGTGCTAAAAAGGAAAGTTAGAGTTTAAACACGTTCATTATTATTTTGTCAGCAACATTCATTAAATTTCCTGTGTTTAGATGAACCCTGAAAAAGGTTATGACTAATGAGGACAGAAAAATAAGTCCTCTTGGAAGGATAAAAAATGAGTCCTGTAGAGTAAGTAAATGCTGTATTAGAATATCTTACAGTATTAAAAGAATGAAAAGGCAAATAAAAGTATATGTTTTTTTGCTCAGTTTCTTTCAAGACTTAGCAACTGACAACATTATTATACAATAAGTATGAAAAATAATGAATAAAAATTATTTCAAGGTTCTTAGGCAACCTTTGTTGTGACAGATAAGTGAATAATTTACTGTGCCCTGATATAAGGATATAATCCTTTGTACATAAAGTATGAGTTCTTTTCTGTAACAATATTCTTGGATGCATAATTTAAAGCATTATTATTTAGTGAATATGTATTAAAATGGTTGTTCCTTTAGGGAACAGTCTGGTAAAGGTCAGTTTGACCTACCAAGGCCTATGTAACTGTATTTACTACTCAAATTTACAAAATTTGATACAAATACACGTGTATTATTTACGATACCACAGGCCACAAAAAAACATTGGTGGGCTGGTTGTGGCCTTCAGGGATGATATAGATGTTTGGCTAGTTTAGTTTGTCATCATCAATAAGAAATTAATTATTGTTGTGTTTTATTTTTGCTTTGATCTTAAAAACAGGACATGATAGTCAAATTAACTTTCATGATAAAGACAGAGCATGACATTTTAAGAGAATTTCAATTCTATAATCATATTAACTTTATTTTCACAATCTCCTTTGTTTACCTAGGGTTGGTTTAAGAGCAGCAATACTCTACTGGGAGCTAGCTGCAGACTGGTGGCTTATGGGCGGAACTACCATTTGTGCAGCAGGTGCACCAGAGTCCAATTTCTGCGGGGGGGGGCAAAGCAGCCAGTCTGTACGTATGTGTGTGCAGAATGTGTACAATACTAATGGAAGCCTTTTATTAGTGCAGGTTGCAAGTCTATCTATATATATTTATTTAAAATCTTTATACAGAGCAGTATGTATATTATTATATTACTATTGCTTACTACTGAGTTACCTTTGGGGTCTGCTACTGCTGCCTCTTATTATTGGCTTATCAAATGTGTTCAGCTAGCTTATGAAACTAAATCATTTATACCAACAAGTGATTGTTTTATTTTAAATGCAGAAATAACAGAAGTTCAATATTTAAAGTAATAATTTGTTTTCTACTTGGATCCTCTTGAAAAAACTCCCATTGTTAGATTCTGAAGTCTAATTTTTTTAATGTAATTTCTTTTAAAGAGGAATGTAAATGTAAATTAGACATGTGCATTTTGTTTCATTCCGAATCGAAATTCGGACGATATCGCCAAATTCGGAGATTCAAATAGATTTAAATTTCCGAATTACCCTAGCAACGAAACTAAACTAATCCGAATGCATTTGTAACGAATAAATCCGAATTAGTTCAGATTTATTCATTACATTTGAATGGCCATGGACTTATCAAAATTCAGTATAAAAATTAAATTTATAATCACAATTCAGTATAAAAATTAAATTTAGTGAGATAGAACAGTGAAATAATTCCATTTGTGTAACTTGGAACCCTCTTAATTTAACATAACACATACTGAACTTCCGAATCGAATCCGAAACGAATACATCCAAATTTATTCGAATCCGAATGAAGCAGAAATGAATACATTCAAATGTATCCGAATTCAAATCGATCCAAAACGAAATTCAAAAAAATCCGAATTGGTCCGAAACGAACGGAAACAAATTTTTCCGCTGTGCTCATGTCTAATGTAAATGTCATAATGTAAAAATAATTATTTATTATCTATTGACTTGCATTTTAGCCAGTTAGCGCTGTGTCCTGCACAACTCCACAGGAGAGAGCACAATGTTATCTAAATGGCCCACTTGAACTAACAGTCTCATGCTGTGAAAAGCTAATAATAAAGGATGTGATAAGAGGCTGTCTGTAGTGGTTTAGAAACAAGCAGAAGGTTTAAATGTTATAAGTACAGTATCTTAATATAACAATGTTGGTTCTGCAAAGCTAGGGGATGGGTAGTAAAGCGTTATCTATCTTTTTAAACAATAACAATTTTGGTGTTGATTGCCCCTTTAAGACTAGCTGTAAATGAGTTTCTGCAGTGCTGTAAGCAATGCATGTGTAGTATATAGCTGGTTAATGCAATGTTGCAGCATACATAACATAGGGTAAAAGGGAAACAAAATATTTTACATCAAGAGCCAGCAAAACAATGTATGTAGATTTTAAAGTTTCTTAATTCTCATTAATTAATTCAGATATGGGAAGTCAATTTTGAATGTTATCTCCCTTTAAATGTCTAGGTGGATTTGTGTACTTCATTGTTAACTTTAAGGGCTTTTACAGATCAGACTTAGTACACCCTCCATATAATGGGCTGCATTTACAAAATGAACTGGGTACACTTATCTCGTTGCCTTTATTTGTACAATTAACCACAAGTGGAGGTTACACCCTGTCTCTTCTCAGAAAGCTACCTTATGTCATTGGATGTGCACCAATAAGTTGGATTTTCAGGTCTGACCATGCTGTGTGTACCAAGACCAGTCTGTGATAGTCTATTTTAAAATTGTGCACCCAGTCTGTTAGTTAATATTGCCCATTTTGTGACATAAATCCCCACTCCACATATCTACAACCTAGTATGTCAATATCTGGTTTTATAGGTATTAATTAAGGGAAGAACAATTATCTGTGCCCACCCAAAGTAAAGCATGGCTACTGTGTTACAGGATAGAAAGGCAAGTTTATAGCACCAGTTAACTCACAGTGTTCCCTTTATTTGTGTATGTAGTTAATCCCTCTCCTCCTGCTCATACACCATGCACAGTACTTGAGAAACACACTGCATGCTAGGGAACCCAAAGCAGCAGACTGCTAATGGGGAGGCCTGGGGGAAATCAAGGTTATTGCTAACAGAGGAACCTTAGGGCCAAATAACTAGGGCTTGGGGTCTCAGGGCTATAAGATGACAGAGGGACTGTAGGGACAAGGGTTCAGTCAGATGTTGGTATGTGGCTAACATGAGTCCAATCTGATATTAATTTATTATTATTATCATGTAAGTATTTGTTCGTTATTTTCAGACTTTATACAAAAAGATAAGGCTGGCACACATAGTCACATTATGGTATTACACTGGCACACAACTCAAGAAATGTTACCAGCCCCTGCCCTATATTTTTTGTGAATGCTGCCCATATTATGAGAAGTGCCCACAGTCCAGTTTATTTTATGGGATATGTACCCAGCATGTTCTGGAACATCTTCTGGACAAACTCACATTGTGCAGACAGTTTTTGGGGATCTAGGATAGGTGAGTTTGCTAAATGTCTTAAGTTTTACTTTCAGGGAATGTACAATTATCAAATTACATTTTTGATACCTGCTAAATTGAAATAATTTTGTCAAAACTGGATTAAGGCTCCTCCAAATATGGCAAGTGGTGAGTGGATTTTGACTATTGAAACACAATTGCAGCAAACAAGGTAATGCAGTCAAAACATGTTTTAAACTCACCCACTGTGTTAATTTATTGCAAGACTGCAGAAAAATCTTGTTACAGAACAGTCAAGGCAGCCCTGGGCAGTGCATGGCTGATGAGTAGCAGCTAAATAGATATGCTGATCCTGATTGGCTCATTGGCCATGTCCCACTCAGGAGCAGGAATGCATTGCAGCTTCTGTGCAGGACTTTAGCTGTATGTTTAACCCTTTTGCTGAGGATAAACAAATAGGGATGAGCATTAAGAGCATTAGTGAAAAAAATAGTATCTAATGAATTAATATGAATAATTATATTGTAGTTTTCAATTGGCACAGGCTGAACTAAACTAAATGAAAATCCTTTCTTAGCCACTAAGCAGTGCTATAATTTAACCTTCATTGCCACAAATACCTATATGCCGAAAGCATTTTAAAACTGATTTAGCATTTTCTACAATTAATAATACGTATAGTTAATATAATTGAGGCAATTTACATACACTGAACAGGAAGCCTCTCAATTTTTATTTAAAGGGACAGTAAAGTAAAAATTAAACTTCATGATTCAGATAGAACATACAAATTTAAACAACTTTCCAGATCCATTATATTATCTAATTTACTTTGTTCACTTTGTATCCTTTGTTAAAAAATATACTAAGGTGCACTACTGGGAGTTGGTTGCTGATTGATGGCTGCACATATATGCCTCTTGTCATTGGCTCACCTTATGTGTTCTGCTAGCTCTCAGTAATGCACCACTGCTCCTTCAACAAAGGATACCAAGAGCATGAAGTAGATTTGATAATAGAAGTAAATTTGAAAGTTTTAAATTGTTAGTTCCTTCTAAATCATGAAAAAAAAAAAATGATTTTCATTTTAATACTAAAATAATTCACTTGCAAGTGTCTATATAATTATAATTCATACTCTATTTAACATATCTGTGTACCTGCCAGTCAGCTATATATTCTGGCGAAATTATTAGTTATTTGGAACTTTATTACATTTATAATGGAGGGGAAAAAACTATTTAAGCTCTAGGTACCATATAGACAAACCCACCCATTCAGTGCATTGGTACCAACTGTTTAGCCAGGATCAATACTCTTTTATGGCTGATTTAGTACCACTAACTATGCAAAAATTATGTTTGAAATAGCACTCATGCCATAATTAGAATTTGAATTCCCAACCATGATAATATGAACAGGTATGCGCTTCCTGCAGGACCAGCCCATTAAAATGGGCATGTCCTTGCGATCAATGGATTTTGGTTTAATAACTAAAACCAGCTATTTCAGATATAAAAATAAACATGAAGGAACAATTTCCCATAAATGTTATACTCTGCAACTGAAATAATTTGGAACACATTAAGTGGAAACACATTTTACAGTACAGAGTCTGGATCTGAATGCTAAAGAATTTGTCATTAATATCTTGTTTTCTTGACCTTTTGCAAAGTAACAACATATGTTATGTCCTTCATGCGGCCTTATACACTGCAGTGGCACAGCGTATATAACTCCTAACCATGCTTAGAAAAAGCCTCATATCTGCCCACCTGTAACACAATATGTAATAACTTTACATGTCAATGAGAGACTTCATGCTGCACTGATAAGTTTTATGCGAGCTTGGAGGACAATGTTATCTATCCAACTGACAAGCAATAACTGTTATCAATCCTAACGAAGGACAAACAAACTAAAACCATAAATAAATGACAGATTTCAGGGTTATGACGATGCTAATTATGGGAAAAAATGTTTAGAATACAACTAGCGTATACATAGTGTGCTGAGAGTCTTAAATATGACATTCTATTGCTCATATCTCTGAGAATAATCTCAGAGACCTCCATTCTCATTTATTTTTTTAAAAGTATAGTACAAAGCAATGTCATGTATATTCTTTATTTTTCACATTCATTTCCTGTGAATAACCTCTAATAAATGTGTTATATTTACTGCACCTAGACAGGGTAGTGAATACATAAAGGTTTATGAAAGAAATTACATTTTCATTATTCAGATAGTCGTAATTTTAACAGACTTTTCAATAATATCACAATTACTTTGCTGTCTTGGTATCCTTTGTTGAAAAGCATTGCTATGTAGGTTTGGGAACAGCAGTACACTACCAGCAGCTAGCTGGCGATTGGTAGATTTGCTAATTTGCTCACCCAATTTGTTCAGCTATCTCCGAGTTATGCATTGCTGCACTGGAGCAGAAATTCTGAACTGACCTTGGGATGGAGGTTCACTAAAGACCACTGCTTCTTAAGCTCTATTAAAATGACCCCAGACTGATCTGACCCAGGTAATTGACAAGCACTGGTCCTGCACAATTGGCAGTGAATGTTATCTGCTTGCCTCAGTCCCAGCAGACCAATTCCCTACCTGTGAACCTTGTATGTCCGGAGAAAGCTAAATATGGCCCTGTGTATTTAAATACTGTACATGAAGGGGTTAAACACACAATTATATGCAGACACTAGTACAATAATAAAAGACTCTAACACAGAGCATTTTATTCTTTGAACTTGTATGTCCCGCATACTTAATACTGCAGTGTCATTTGCTCAGATCAGTGCATGAGTTTATTTACTGTATACTATAAATGGGGACATCAAAGAAAACCAGGTAAGAATATTGGAGTGCTTTGTTCAAAGGGGTGTATCCCTAGACTGCACAGAAACTACAAAATTCTGCATATATTACAAACAAAATGATGGTTTTACATTTTCACAAAACACACTCAGATCTTTTGCACTACAGTGCATAGTTACTAATATATAATATCTATTTATAGAAAAATGCCTTAAATGAAACAGTAAAGGGATATGAAACGCCAACATTTTCTTTTGGGATTCAGACAGAGCATACAGTTTTAAAAAAAGTTTCCAATTTATTTCTATTATCAAATTTGCTTCATACCTGTGGTATTTTTGGATTAAGAGGTATCCTAGGTAGGTGTCTGGAGCACTATATGGCAGGAAATAGTGCTGCCATCTAGTGCTTTTGCAAACATATATCATTGTTGCAAAACTGCTGCTTTATAGTGCTCCAATCCCGTGCATACTCCAGAACTTAAGTCCCTGCTTTTCAACAAAAGATACCAAAAGAATGAAAATTTGATAAGAGAAGTAAATTAGAAATGTGTTTAAAACTGCATGCTCTAGCTGAATCCTAAAATAAACAATTGGGATTCCATTTCCCTTTAAAGCACTGGTTTTCAAACCTGTCCTTAGGCAGATTTTGAGGATATCTGAACTAGAGCACAAGTGAAATAATCAGCTGATTAGCAAACATGGCTATTAACCTGCTCTCATCCAAGGTAATCCTAAAATCTTGCCCATTAGGGAGGCCTAAGGACAGGTTTGAAAACCAGTGCTTTAACCCCTTAAGACTAATGGAGGTAGCTACTACATTACAGGGTACTTTTGCTAGCGTACCCTGTTGACGTAGTAGTTACTCCTAACCTTCTCCCTCATACTGCGGTCCTGGCTGTCAACTCAGACAGCTGAGACCGCAGTCAAACGGAGAAGGGATCTGTCTTCAAATAGTAAGGGAGTTTTGACAGCGCTCCCATTACCATATGAAGCAGATTGCAGATGCAAACAGTGACATTTGTGTATCACTGTTTGCATCTGCTTGCTGTGCTACCATGGATGGTGTGGGAGGGAGACGGCCGGTGCCGCACCGGGGGAGGGAGGGGGGATTCCCTACCTACAGAAAAAAAAATGTTTGGTGATAAAGGGGGAGTTATGGATTTCCCAAACACTGGAAAAGTGTAAGAGAGGGGAAGCATTTTTTTTCTTCAAGTAATCGGATGTGTGTGTGGGGTGGGGGAGAGTGAGGGGGGATCGCTATACTACAGAAAAGTTTTTTTGTTGTTGTTTTTTTAAAATAAATAGTAAAAAAAATAATAATACAAACTGGGTAAGGGCAGTACTGTATGCCAGTACCTAAGATGTTGGCATCTAGTGAGGAGGGGAGGAGCGTTCCACACACTAAACACATTAAAAATATATATATAATAAAAAACAAACAAATAACTCTCCCCCTAGCCACATACTGTAGACCAGTGTTTCTCAACAGCCGGGCCGCGGCCCACTACCGGGCCGCAACCCAACATTGCCTCCAGACACTCACTCTGACAGGCCCGCCTTTACACATCTCCTAAATTTTGGACGGGCCTGTCAGAGTGCCACTGCGCATGTCAGTTTGCGCACTGTGAGCATGTAGTGGCGGGCAGGCGTGCAGAGCGTGAAGCATCGGTTCACAGGTAAGTAAGCCCACTGACACCAATGACATAATTACGGCCACTGACACCAATGTATATATTTAGGGCGGCCACTGGACACCAATGTGTATTTGTAAACTGTGTGTGTGTGTATATATATGTGTATATATATATATATATATATATATATATATATATATATATATATATATGGATCCCACTGACACCAATGAATTATCATATAATTAACCCACTGTTATATATATATATATATATATATATATATATATATATATATATATATATATATATATATATATATTATAATTATATGATAATTCAGTGGTGTGGGATCCATATATAATATATATATAAATAGTTTATAGTAGGTTAATTTTATAATTCATTGGTGTCAGTGGGTGAGGGAGGAGAGAGAGAGAGAGAAAGAAAGAAAGAAAGAGAGGGAGGAGAGAGAGAGAGAGGGAGGAGAGAGAGAGAAAGAGAGGGAGGAGAGAGAGAGAGGGAGGAGATAGATAGATAGAGACAGAGAGAGAGAAAGAGAGGGGGGAGGAGAGAGAGAGAGAAAGAGAGAGGGGAGGAGAGAGAGAAAAAGAGAGAGAAGGGAGGAGAGAGAGAAAGAGAGGGGAGGAGAGAGAAAGAGAGAGGGGGAAGAGAGAGAGAGAGGGGAGGAGAGAAAGAGACTGTGTGTATATATATATATATATATATATATATATATATACATATACATATACATATATACAGGTAGCCCTCAGTTTACGCCAGGGTTAGGTTCCAGAAGGAATGGTTGTAAATCAAAACCGTTGTAAATTGAAACCCAGTTTATAATGTAAGTCAATGGGAAGTGAGAGAGATAGGTTGCAGTCCCCTCTCAAAATTGTCATAAGTAACACCTAATACATTATTTTTAAAGCTTTGAAATGAAGACTTTAAATGCTAAACAGCATTATAATCCTAATAAAATAATCACACAACACAGAATATATGATTAAACTAAGTTAAATGAACAAAAACATTTGCTAAACAGCATTATAAACCTAATAAAATAATCACACAACACAGACTTCACTTGCATTTTTCTGAAAACAGTTCTTCCTATGCATTCCAATTTGGACTGATTTATAGACAGGAAGCTCTTGTTCCTTTGAAATCTGCTCGATAGCTCAGGTCTGGTTAAACTGATTAATTTCAGCTTGCTTGGCTTTGCTGCAACACAAGCGGACAGCTTCACCTACTGGCTATTTTAATAAATGCACTGCTTCTCAATGCTTTTCAATATCGGTCACAAGACTGTAAAAAAAGGTTGTTATTCTGAAACGGTGTAAAACGAGGGCCACATGTATATATATTTCTTCCAAACCTACTGCAAACCACTCCCGATGCTTAACGGGCCCTGGACCGGTCCAGCTAAAACTTACCAGGCCTTGAGGTCACTTAGGTTGAGAACCACTGCTGTAGACTGTCTGCCAGTACCTAAGATGGTGGCACCTAGTGAGGAGGGGAGGAGCATTCCACACACTAAATATATATATATATATATATAAAAATAAAAAACAAACAACTCTCCCTAATCCACATACTGTAGACTGTCTGCCAGTACTTAAGATGGTGGTGACCCTTGGGGGATGAGGGAGGGAAGAGAGCTGTTTGGGAGGTATCAGGTAGGGGGTAGGAGTTGTCAAGTGGGAGGGTAATCTCTACACTACAGCTAAAAATTAACTTTACAAGCTACCTGATTAACCCCTTCACTACTGGGAATTTCAGAAGTGTGGTGCGCAGCTGCAATTAGCAGCCTTCTAATTGCCAAAATCAATGACAATGCCATGCATGTCTGCTGTTTCAGAACAAAGGGGGAACCTAGAGAAGTTTTAACAAATATTTGTTTTTTGACCGCAGTAGTTGTGTGTAAATCATTTTAGTGAGAACTCCAAAGTTTGTGAAAATGTTAACAATTTATGATAATATATGTCGGCGAAACAGTGAAAAATAACAAAATGTGATTAGATCAATACCTTGGGTTGTCTACTAAATATATATAATATATATATATATATATATATATATATATATATATATATATATATATATATATATATTGTCATAGGTTAATTAAAAAAACAAGGCTCTATTTCTGTTTAAATGCAGTGATAGCAAAAATGCTAAAAATTATCTGGCACTTTGGGCACGTTTTTCTCTAAAATTCCTATTCTTTAAAGGGATAAAGAGACAGTAAACACCTGGAGATGATAATATAAGAAGCATAATTATGTGAAATAAAACAACATTGCAATATATTTTCATGATTTATTTTGCCCCTTTCTTGGGTAATTTAATTCTGAAGATTGTGAGTTTTCTCATGGTTGGAAATGCATAATGCAGACTTCTTAAGGCTAACTCTTCTACATATATGTCTTTAATTGGACTCAGCAGCTAACAAACTGCAAAACAATGCACATTTTTCTAACATAACAACAGTGGCTAGCCTTGTCTATTCCAGTAACAAGTCCGTATTGGGTCCTCCAAATAATGCTAGTGGTGGGTGGACTTTAGCTAATAAAAAAAATGCAGCAGACAAGGTTTTACTTTGTTTTTGTTTTTTAAATGTTTCAACCTGGATGAAATGTAAATCTATAGCAAATCATAAGGTGTTTTTGTCCCTCCCTTTAAGCTATTTTGAAGTATATTTTACCATAACATTAGTTTATTCTGCATGATTAGGTTACAATTTTGCTCTGGATACTATGTATAATGGAATTAGCCACACAAATTTAAACAGCCACTTGCAGTTTGTTTCAGTTTAACAAAATGTCTCTATATGAATAAAGTGGTTGGGCTATTGCTATTGAGTATCAGTGCTCTAAATGGTCAGTTGAATTGAAGAATTTTACACTTTTGCAAGTTTGGAATCAAATGAATTGCAATTCTCAAGCAAGCATCTATAGTGTTTATTAACCATACAGCTCAGTCACCAAGCTGCAATATATTTTTTTATCCGACCACTTTTATTAACACTTAACTGAACACAACCCAACCATTAATAACCACTTACCCCACAATTTATCCACTATATGTGTGAACCTCCCAACCATTCATTGATGCTTACTATGCCCCCCAAATAAATAATTTTACTGACTTTACTTAAACAAGATCTCAAAAAAATGGAGTCCGACAACTCATAGCTCTCCCATATTCAAATGGCATTTAGTTGTAAGAAAGACATTAACAACTTTAGTATAAAAAAAATATAAAAGGGATACTAAAGTCACAAACAGGTCTAAACATTAGACAAACCCCTCTTGAATTGGCATTCATTTACTAATCTAAAGAGTATTAAAGACAATATTTCATTTAGAAGCAATCTGCTGTTTCTGTTGACTCTGAGTCTTATAATTCATGTATTTGACCGTATACATATGGATTACAGGCAAATCTGCTGTATAGAACTGCAACATACAGATTATTTTTTGCAATCCGGAGGATTTAGAGGTATATACCAGTATATATAGTTTTGGCACTTCCGGTTTGGCGATTCTCACACAATGTTTGGCGCTCTACACAAGGGGAGGTAATTGTTTGATTGCTTGCTTATCTTATTTAAGTACATGCTGTGCATCAGTTTTGTGTTCTGAAGAAGGGGAAGAATGTCCCTGAAACGTTAAAATAAATTTGTTATTCTTTTGAAGAAATCCTGATGTTTACTGTTTATTGTGCATATATATATATATATATATATATATAATCTACATCATTATTTGTGCATGTTGACTTTTTTATGTGGGAAAGACTTGTGACACCTTGAGAACAAGAATGGCGAATCATCGTTCTGCAATAAGGGCAGCCCTGGACAAAGGCACTTCTGATCAACCAGTTGCAAGACATTTTGCTGAAATGGGACACACAGTTTCCCAACTAAGAACCATGATAATTGACCATGCCCCTCCTGCAAAGCGAGGAGGCAACAGGGACAAAAAAAACTTCTCCAAATTGAATCTAGATGGATTCACAAACTGGACACACTCTATCTAAAGGGATTAAACACGATACTAGAGTGGCACTGTTTCTTATAATATGTTTGCCTTTAATTAAAGGGATACAATACCCTAGACCAAGGTTTCCTTCTATCACCTGTGATAGATTTTATCGATCTGCTCCAGGGTTAATACATCTGATTCATCTCTGGGTTTTGGCTCTGCAGCTTCCCCAGTACAGGTTTGGTCTATTTTTGTATCCTCTATTACAAAGCAACAGTGCATAGCATCTATATCAATGAGGTAAGTCCATTCATGGTTACTTATGTATTTCTTGTTTGTTCTAATGTTTCCATACCATGTGTAATTATGATTGCATTCCTTATTAAGAACATTCTTAAGAGTTTGATTCCCAAAAAATATTTTTTGATTGTTTTAATGACATGCAGTATGCGCTTAACTCCGTCACATGCTGTAGTAATGGAATTTGGGATCTATGCTTTATTTTCCATTCCGAATATAGCTATACTTTAGCACAAACACACTGTTTTAGACAAACTTGTCAATAATTGTCTTTCTCCTCCGCACTAACTATGTGTTTATTTTTAAACGGAGGTTAGATGTATCAATTGGCTGATATTAGCGTTCCTTTTTTAGATGCATGAAGTGGTTCAGGATTCAAACTGCTACAGTTTTCTAACTGTACAGAGGGGTATGTTTTAGTGCTCAATTGTTTGTTCACATTTTGATTATTTGCATAATTGATTATACATGCTATTTAAGGGTGTTGTTTTTTCACTTTCGCACTGTCTGAGGAAGGGGCTTGCGACCTCAAAACATCACAGTAGTGTAAAAAATAAAAATGCTTTAAATTTCAAATCCAGTGATTCCCGCTTCCCTACCACAACTTCTGTTTGGGTTATTTTGAGATATATATATGTGTGTGTGTGAGAAAAAAAATATATTTTGTCAGATTCTGCATAATTTAGCAGATGTGCTATATATGGTAGAATCCCATTGTTATTGGCAACCAGCTTCTTGCTACCGTGTAAAAACTCCCATGACTAATCTGAAAGTCACATCTGATTGGTTCAGGAGCTGAAGGGAAATAAAAATGCCCATTTTGAGGGCGTCTAGTTTCATCACCATAACAGGATATTTTGCCAGTGAAATATTTATAATATAATTATATAAAAAAAACATCCCGTTAATGGTATTTTGTGATGTTTAGACACTGCAGCTGAATTTCATGTATAGATATGGGAGTAATTATTATGGCCTTTAAACCATCCATTTATGTGGTCCGAAACAAAGTGAGCACTGAAGTATATCAAAAAAGTTTGCAAATATCAAGAGAATGTCAGAGATGCTCGACTGAGGAGAAAAGCGTTTTAAAATGGCACATTTGTGGTATTTGAAGTGCAGACAAATACACTTTAAATGACATTTGTGGATTTTGCTATTTGAAAAAGCTCATTACAGGGATATAATATGCAAAACTTTTATCTGTTCCATCTAAGAGATTGTCAATTTTTCTAAATGTATTTAAGTGTTTGCTTTTAATAGATGTTCCTGTACTCAAAACACTTTTTTTGTTTTAAGCTGTCTCTGCCAATTAGCAGTATGTGAAGGTTCAACTTAAATATTTAAATATGTTTAATATGTGTAACTATTACTTTATCGTAGGAAAATATGTGCCTTTAATAGTTAGCATGTGACCCACCGCTTATAAGGCTGTACGCTGTGTGATTGCCACCAAGAACTCACTCATTCTCTAGTGAAGTCTTTGCAATAGTGAAAATGCAAACTACCACTCCATTTGTAATCTGGCCCTTAATGTGTTATCATTTCTGTGAATCTTTAATATGAAAATATATTAAAAAAAAAAAAAAAAAAGTGTAACTTGAAAGCTTTATTTTTATTTATTTAGTTTTGATTAATCTTAATAAAATAATGCAAATAAAATACATAATGTATCAGGGGAAAGATCCTTATTTACTTTGGAACCCAGATGCTAAATAGCTTTCTGATATCATAAAAACTAACCAGTTAGATTGTGTAGTTGGCTTTCTTGTACTTGTATCCAGCATACTGTATTTAGATTAAATTACAAGTGCAAAAAAAAAAAAAAAAGGGACAAACAAGTGCAAAAAACCCCAAAAAACTACACTGCTGCTTGCATATAACTGTGTTTAACCCTTGCAAACGGTTAAACACATAGTTAAAGTGAGCTCTGGAGCAGCAATGCACTGCTGGGAGCTAGCTGAACACACTAGGTGAGACAATGATAAGAGGCATATATGTGAAGCCACTAATCACCAGCTCGTGCATCACTGCTCCTGAATCTAGCTAGGTATGCTTTTCAACAAACTATACCAAGAAAACAAAGTAAACTTGCTAGTAATCAGGTTCCCTAAGTCTAAGGCCTAAGGGGCATATTTATCAAGCTCCTTATGGAGCTAGTTGCCCCTTGTTTCCGGCGAGCCTGAAGGTTTGCCGGAAACAGAAATTATGAAGCAGTTGCTCCATAACTTGTCCGTCTGCTCTGAGGCGGTGGGCAGAAATCTGACTGAATACGATCGGGTTGATTGACACCCCCTGCTAGCGGCCGCGAATCTGCAGGGGGCGGCATTGCACCAGCAGTTCACAAGAACTGCTGGTGCAATGATAAATGCCAACAGCGTATGCTGTCGGTATTTATCGATGTGTAGCGATGTGCAGCGGACATGATAATCTACTTCGTATCATGTCCGCTAGCACATTGATACATATGCCCCTAAGTGTCATTGCTTGCTTGCAGCTTTACAAAAACATTTAATTGAATTGCATATTTCTATATTTCTATACACTCATACTATCTGTTTTCTCTTTTTCTGCTGATATGTTATCACTTGTTCCCCTTTCTAGAGAAAGTTGTTTGTAGTAGGTAATTGTATATCTTTAAAACAAAACAATGAAAACTTTGTCATGCAACTTTTAAAATTCCAAAGAATTCAAATAGAACTGACATATGCTTATGATAAATATACTTTTTCATACTAGATGTGATAGCATATCTCAGTGTTTGCATATATATATAAGTGGTGTGCGGTGACGTCAGAGGCTGGTGAGGCAGTGGCTAGGATATGCTTTCATTCTTTAAATATCCTTTGTTGAAGAAATAGCAATGCACATGGGTGAGCCAATCACATGAGGTATCTATGTGCAGCCACCAATCAGCAGCTACTGAGCATAATTAGATATGATTTTCAACAAAGGATATCAATAGAATGAAGAAAATTAGCTATTAGATGTAAATTGGAAAGTTATTTAAAATTGCATGCTCTTTCTAAATCATGAAAGAAAACATATGGGCTTCATGTCCCTTTAAATGGTGTCTTGGAAAACTGGTCAACTTAGTAAACATCTGATTTTAGTCTAAAGGATTGTAACAGAAACTCTTGCCAGATAACAAAATGCTTGCTCTGATTATGAGATCTAGAAATCCAGGCCCATTAAAATATGTTTAAAACATACTTTTTACTTTAATGCTGCAAATTATGATTATAGATTCCTTCATTATTCAGTAAATATAAAAATGTCTTGATCCAGTGGCGGCTGGTGAAATTTAAATCACAATCACACACAGAGGGTTAGAGAGACACATAAGGGATGAGAGAGTCAGAGGGGGAGGAAGAGAGACAGAGAGAGAAAGAGACCATGGGGGAGAACGACACATAAGGAGAGAGACAGAGGGAGTGGGAGAGACAGGGAGAGAGATGGATAGATAGAGAGAGAGACAGACGGATAGAGAAAGAGAGATGGATAGAGAGGGAGAGAGACACACAAGGGGGGGAAGAGGAACCACTGAAAGGGGGAAGACACCACTGAATTTTTAAGTAATATTTTAAGTGACTATCAAATACTAATAGTATACAATCTATTTAAATATCTGAAACAGAACAGCACATATGAATGGGAGCATTAATAAATTATTATTTGCTGTCTACATCAGGGTTGTCCAACATACACCTAAGGAATTGCTGGTTTAAATGAAATTATATAGCTACAGGAGCCATGGAGAATATTTGCTATAACTCATTCTAAACTGCTTAGTTTCATTTTACATTACCATGCTTTTGGTCTAGCTTACTCTGGTCAAATAACAACTCATCCATACAAACAGCACAATAGTAAGATAATGTTTTGAGAAAACACAGTTGCAGAGCTACAGAGAGTTCATAAGTCAGAAAGAGAGTGAGGCTATAAACTAGTGTGCAGTACAGAGACAAGCTCCTAAGGTATTGGGTGTAAATTTTGAGTAAACAAAATACAAAAACGATCCTTAAACTGCTGTAAAAAGAGTAAAAAAACAAAAAACACTAAACCACATTCATTAAATTATAATTTTCACTAACAGAATCCCTTTCAGCAAAATCTAAGGTTGCAGCACTTACTTCAATAAAATGTGGCTAAAACACTGCTCACTGCATCTCTTCCTGCACTGTAAGGAAGTGACACCGGCACATTCCACTGCAATTGGAGGGGAAGTACAGAACTCTCTTTTTCATTGAAGCAAAGCTGTCAGCTGCACAGGACAGCAAGAAAATAAATGAAAGTAGTTTTTTTCCGTTTTTGTTTTGTTTTATATGATTTAACATCCAGCCCCCAACCCTAAGTTCCCCTGATTGATGCCTCTCACTGGATTGGGTCAGCCCAAAAGAGGCCTTCCTCAAATAAGCACTTATGGGCCATGCAATGATCTTAACCACTTTTATCCAGTAGGTGGCACAGCATGTTGTGTAATGGAGGGCAGCAGCCGGCAGACCTGCTTGTGCCTCTCCATTGCACAACATGTAGCTGTGAAAAAAATAATGCTGTAAAAAAAAAAATTGCTATATTTTTTTTTAAAGCCAATAAAAAAATATATATTTTTGCCCATATGAGAGGTGAAGCCCTGCCTCACTTGCCTCTAGTGACTGCACATCACTGAATTTATATATATATATATATATATATATATATATATATATATATATATATACACAGTATACACACATTAACAGTACTGAATAAGTTGTACTAAAGAGTTCAGTGACTTTAAACGTGGTACTGTCATAGGATGCCACTTTTGCCACAAGTCAGTTTGTACATTTTCTGCCCTACTAGATCTGCACCAGTCAACTTTAAGCATTATTATTATGAAGTGGAATCATCTAAGATCAGTGAAGTGGTAGACTATACAAACTATAGACTATACAAACTTACAGTGTGGGGCAGTGGAGTGCTGAAGTGTGCAGCATATAAAAATTCCCTATTATCTGTTGCATCACTCACTACAGAGTTCCAAACTGGAAGCAACATAAGCACAAGAACTGTGTGTCAAGAGCTTGATGAAATGTGTTTCCATGGCTGAGCAGCTATACATAAGCCTCACATCAATGTACGCAATGCCAAGCATTTACTGCAGTAGTGTAAAGCAGCTGCCACTGGAGCAGTAGAAACATGTTGTCTTAAGTGATAAATCACGCTTCAATATCTGGCAGCTTTATATATGTGGCGGATACCAGGAGAACGCTACCTACTAGATAGCAGGAGGGACAGTAGTGTAATCTGGGGCTGTTTTACAGGGTTTGGCTATGCCCCTTAGTTTTAGTGAAGGCGTCTTAATGCTAGACAATACAAATACATTTTAGACAACTGGGTCCTTCCAACTTTGTGGCAACAGTGTTCCAGCATAACTGTGTCTCTGTGTACAAAATCAGGTCTATGAAAACACGGTTTGGCAAGTTTGGTGCCGGTGAATTTGAGTGGCCTGCACAGAGCCCTGACCTCAACCCAACTAAACACGTTTGGGATGAATTGGATCACTAATGCGAGCCAAAACCTTCTCCAAAACCTTCTTGTCCAACATAAGTCCCTTACATCACATATTCAAGACTTTGAAATTGCTTACGATCTAAGTCACTGGATTGCCTGGAGTTGCTTTGCTGTGACAAACTGGATGCAGTTGCAAAATTAGTTAAACTTATCTGTCCAGTTGCTGTGTTGCACAATTTCTCAACAACAATTTTGTTACACCATGAAATTTTATTTAATTATGCAATCGCATAGAGTGTACAATTAAAAAACAAACCAAAAATAAACTTTCCAATTTACTTTCATTATTTGTATCAGACATGTGTTAAGAGCACAATATAGCATCAGTGTCTGCAACAATGTTTTGGTGTTCAAAGCATGTGCATAATCTTAACCCTTTAAGAGACAGTGCTGTACCCTGTATAGCGGCCGTGCCCTGGGTTGATAGTGCCTGATGGTGCAATTTTCTGCATGCCTCAGGAGTGAGGTAGTGAAAACTAGTAATGGAGGACACCCAAGCT
Organism: Bombina bombina; assembly: GCF_027579735.1. Classification (NCBI taxonomy): domain Eukaryota; kingdom Metazoa; phylum Chordata; class Amphibia; order Anura; family Bombinatoridae; genus Bombina; species Bombina bombina. Next base: position 641,637,765 of record NC_069502.1, read on the forward strand.
AGCAATTGCAGGGACAGGGTGTCCCTGTGATCCCATGTCTGTCAGTGGGGTGCTTTCATTCATGAGATACAAGCTGTGATCAGTATGTATTGCATGCTGTTGCTGGAAGCCTGTGCATGAGGCTAGCCAGCTGCAGTACAGTAACTGTCAAAAATGACAGCTACTGTGTATGCAATCACTATGACAGCCAGCCACAGTGATTTTATACTGAAAGTGGAGCATAGATACAATCATGTTGCAATGCATGCTGGTATCAGGCTCACTGGGCAATTACTGGATGGCTTAGGAGTGAGGCAGTACAGTGTTGCTGAAAAAAACAACTGCCCCATGGCCATGTGATCACCAAGATAATTCAGCACCAGTGTAGTGTGCTTACTGCCAGGCCTCAGACAAATAGCCCATAACATATGGAAAGAAAGTCAGAGGCAGCAGCACCACTTGAAAAGTATTTCCAGTTTTATTGAAAATGCATCAAAGTAAAAACAGCAACATTTCGGACACAATAGTCCTTAATCATGCATGACAGTCACAGTAATCACATGTCAAAAATGACAAGCCATGTTTTGTTAACAATGGTTTGTCTTAGACCCTCCCCTTCTCTGCCAGTAAACAACACAGTGACAAATAATGTAAAATGTATTTTAATAAAGTGTTTTGCATAGCAAATTTTAGCGTAAAAACCAATAATTCCATCTTTCTAGTATTTGGCCAATATCTCCTAAAAATTACCTAGAAATATGGAGTAAAAAACCTAGACATATAGTGTATTCTAAAATCGGGGAAACATAATGAATCTATTTGGAGTTATCTTTCTTTAGCTACACAATTTTTGTAAAAAATTTGGAAAGAAAACTGCAAAAAAAATGCTTTCCCCCCCAATTTTTCAGTATTAAAAATTCCTATTTATTGTTATTTTATATCCTCATATAGGGTATCACTAAAAATACCTTTTTTATGTTTATAATGATAAACAATATGTATAGGTGCACTTTACAAGAGAGAGAATAATAAAGGTGAAGTCGATAGTTAGCAAAAATGTCAAAATTTAAGCACAGAAACTGGGGAAAATCTCGGTCCTTAAAGGGACATTAAACCCAAATTTTTTCTTTCATGATTCAGATAGAGAATACAATTTTAAACAACATTCCGATTTACTTTTATTATGTAATTAGCTTCACTTTTTAGATATCCTTTGTTGAAGAAATAGCAACACACATGAGTGAGCCAATCACACAAGGCATCTTTGGCAGCCACCAATCAGCAGCTACTGAGCCTATCTAGGTATGCTATTCCGCAAAGGATACCAAGAGAATGAAGTAAATTAGATAACAGAAGTTATTTAAAGTGGAAAGTTGTTTAAAAATGTATGTTCTATCTGAATCATGAAATACATGTTTAAGGTTTAATGTCCCTTTAAGGGGATAAATCTATCTCAGTAACCTCTTATGGAAAGAGGCTAAATTTGAGCAAAGGATACCAAAAAATCCCAAATGTAAAATAGTCTGTATTCTCTATCTGAATCATAAATGTTTCATTTTAACTGTCCATGTCACTTAAAAAACAAAAACTAAAGGGACGAGAGCTGATAATTCCATAATAACATCATCTTGGAAAAACTACAAGGTCTTTTGAAAGTCCAAGATCTATCCTTCTTTTGGAACAAGATGGAGGTTGGAATAAACCTGTAACCCGCCACAAAGAGGAACTGGGAGAATTACCACAAAATATAACAAATTCTGCACAACGGTACAAATTAAAGGGATAGGAAACCCCATAATTTCCGTTCATGATTCAGATAGAACAATTTTAAACAACTTTCCAATTTACGTCTTTTATCACATTTGTTTAATTTAGACATGTGCAACGTTAAAAATGTTGTTTCGTTTTCATTAGTTAAACAAATATATTCGTTTTGGCAAATTAGTTTAGTTACGTTTTTAAAAAAAATAGTTTCGGCAAATTAGTTATGTTAAATTAAATCGTTTTTTTGGATCCGTTTGTTTTTTCGGATCCATTTTTTATTCATATGCATTACTCTATTCTAAAGTTTAAAATAAAATAATGCATATGAATAAAGAATGGATCTGAAAAAAACGAAAGGATCTGAAAAAACAACTAATATGCCGGCGATTGCTGAAACAGAATTATCTAAAACCGCCGCCCACATCGCTGACACTAAATAAAGCTATTAACCCCTAAACTGCAGTCCCCCCACACCGCCAACACTACCTAAACCTATTAACCCCTAAACCGCTGCCCCCCCACATCACCGACACTAAATAAACCTATTAAAGGGACAGTCTACACCAGAATTTTAATTGTTTTAAAAGATAGATAATCCCTTTATTACCCAGTCCCCAGTTTTGCATAACCAACACAGTTATAATAATATACTTTTAAGCTCTGTGATTATCTTGTATCTAAGCCTCTGCAAACTGCCCCTTTTTTCAGTTCTTTTGACAAACTTGCAGTCTAGCCAATCAGTGATGGCTCCCAGATAACTTCACGTGCACAAGCACAGTGTTATCTATATGAAATACGTGAACTAACACCCTCTAGTGGTGAAAAACTGTTAAAATGCAATCTGAAAGAGGTGGTGATAAAAGTAAATTGGAAAAAAAATTAAAATTACATGCTCTATCTGAATCATGAGAGTTTATTTTGGCCTAGACTGTCCCTTTAACCCCTAAACTGCCATTCCCCGACATCGCTGACACTAACTAAACATATTAACCCCTAAACCGCAGTTCCCCCGACAGTGTCGACATTAACTAAATCTATTAACCCCTAAACCGCCATTCCCAAACATCGCCAACACTAACTAAACCTATTAACCCCTAAACCGCCGTTCCCAAACATCGTCGACACTAACTAAACCTATTAACCCCTAAACCGCAGTTCCCCAACATCGGCAATACTAACTAAACCTATTAACCCCTAAACCGCAGTTCCCAAACATCGCCAACACTAAGTAAACCTATTAACCTCTAAACCGCCGTTTCCAAACATTGCCAACACTAAATAAATCTAATAACCCCTAAACCGCCGTTTCCAAACATCGCCAACACTAACTAAACCTAGTAACCCCTAAACTACTGGCCCCCACATCGCAACAACCTAAATTAAACTATTAACCCCTAAACCTAACACCCCCTAACTTTAAAATAATTAAAATAGACCAAAATTAAAGTTACAATTATTAACTAACTACCTATTTAAAAATAAATACAAATTTACCTGTGAAATAAAAATAAAACCTAAGCTAGCTACAATATAACTATTTACAAACTACCTAGTTAAAATAAATACAAACTTACCTGTAAAATAAAAATAAAGTAGTTTGTTAATAATTGTAACTTTAATTTAAGTATATTTTAATTATGTTAAAGTTAGGGGGTGTTTGGTTTAGGGATTAATATAGTTTAATTTAGGTTGTTGCAATGTGGGGGTGGTGCTTTAGGGGTTAATAGGTTTAGTTAGTGTTGGCGATGTGGATGTACGGTAGTTTAGGGGTTAATAGGTTTAGTTAGTGTTGGCGATATTTGGGAATGGCGGTTTAGGGGTTACTAGGCTGTTAGTGTTGGCGATGTTTGGGAACGGCGGTTTGGGGGTTAATAGGTTTTTTTGTGTCGGCGATGTCGGGGGAACTGCGGTTTAGGGGTTAATAGGTTTAGTTAGTGTTGGCGATGTCGAGGAACTGTGGTTTAGGTTTTAATAGGTTTAGTTAGTGTCGGTGATGTGGGGAGAACTGCGGTTTAGGTTTTAATAGGTTTAGTTAGTGTCGTCGATATCGGCGAACGGTGGTTTAGGGGTTAATAGCTTTATTGAGTGATTTAGTTAGTGTTGGCAATGTCAGGGAACTGCGGTTTAGATTAGAACAATGAAAAATTCTGAATATGAATAAAGAATGGATCCGAAAATTCGGAAACTGATTTATTAATTTTCTGAATTTTTCGGGATTTTAGTTATGGTGCTATTTCCAAAATTTGGATTCATTTGAATCTCCGAATCGGCCGAAATGAATTGCACATGTCTAGTTTCATTATCTTGTTATCCTTTGCTGAAGAAACAGCATTGCACTACTGGCAACTAGAAAAACACATCTAGTTAGCCATTCACAAGAGACAAATGTGTGCAGACACCAATCAGCAGATAGCTCCCACTAGCGTAGGATTTAGCGCTGCCGAATCTGTTGCCGCTCTACAAATAACCGATTAATAATAATAATGTGCATATTATTTTTCAAGAAGACATACCAAGAGAACGAAGCACATTTGAAAATAGAATTGAATTTAAAAGTGTCTTAAAATTACATGCTCTAGCTGAATCCTGCAAGTTTAGTTTTGACTTTCCTATCCCTTTCATTTTCCTGGCTCCCAGAGAAATTGATATTGAACAAAAAATAAATAAATAACTAAGAACATTTCAAAGTGTATCCAAAAGCCTGGGGATTGATAACCTTTGCTTAAAGGTATTTCCATTTACTATATGGAAGGGTTATGTTAACATGCCTCCAAGCACTGAGATGCAGTCATAATTTTTCTATAACCATCATAAAATATAAAAAAAAAAAAAAAAATTGCATTTATAACCTATCCTGTTTAAAATATACTTATAAAGAGACATTTTAAATACAATTATACTGAATCTTAAACTCCACTTCTGACTTTAAAGGGATATGAAACCCAAAAATGGCATTTTGTGATTCAGACAGAACATACAAATTTTAAAAAATAATAATCCCCAATTGACTTCTATTACCAGGTTTGCTTTGTTCTCATGATATTCTGTGTTGAAGAGATACCTATGTAGGTGTCTAGAGCGCTACATGGCAGGAAATAGTGCTGACATCTACTTATCTTTAAAATGAATAACATTCTTGCAAAATGCTTGAGCTTACATCCCTGCTTTTCAACAAAAGATATGAAGAGAACAAAGACAAAGAAAATAGAAGTAAATTAACATTGCATGTTCTATCTGAATCATGACATAAATATGGTGGGTTTCATATCCCTTTAATGTGCTGAGAATTTTGTCTTAGAACCAATGTCACAATTATGCAGCCAGATAAAGAAGCCAAATAGCTCCATACAGCACCTTGAAGCCTGACAGCAATGTTCAGTTCACTATTTAAATAGTGTTTGATATAAAATATCTTTTGTCTTTCAAAACCCTTTTTTTGAACTTCCAGAAATGAAATTTCTATTTCCATTAATCAGCCATTCAACCAATGACATAATATAATGCAGATCATTAGAATCCGTAATTCTGTCATCTATTTAAAGCTCTTTACAATTATGAAACTGATTTTATAAGTGGGAGAAGTCAGGAAGACCAGTCATGGGGGAACGGATTTTGAAATAATAATTGGACACATTAAGTTCGGCAAGAGAAAAAAGCCATAAGAAAGATGTTAAAGAAGCAATTAACATTCTGGATTTGAACTTGCTTAACCTCTTCAATATTCCACCTTATTTTATATCAGACTATTTTTATAATCAGGTTTAATTTAGCTTTTTTTTTTATTTACCTCAAATGATATTACTGGTTACATTGTCTCTTTGTCTCTCTATTCCATTTTAACACAAGATATGTTACTCTTTGTGCTTGTGTGGTAAATTAACAGTCAAAGAATTGTTAAATCCCAGGTGCATATTTGATTTCTTTCCTTGCAAGGTAATTACACTAAAATGAATGTATTATGTATAATATACAGCAGAATTAAATATATAATACTGTGTTTATTTTTAGAGCAGTACACAACAGTATAATAATGATAAACTACTTGGTAAAAGAATTGTCAGCAGGGCCAAAAGCTATACAGATTAAAGGTTGGCAACCAGCACAAAAAAAAGAAAAAAAAAAAAAGAATTATATTGTTTGCACTACTTTCAGAAACAGAATATACATAATTGACCTTTGATTTTGGATTAGGAACTATTAGGTTTATCTGGAAAACAAAACCTTATGAACAGTGGTGAGAGGAAGAATAACTATAAAGTGAAGTAATATGACATCACTGGTTCTACATCTTATAAAAAAGATCATAAACATGACCCACATTAGTGTTGACATTTCAAAATCAAACCAAGTGCTTACCATTTGTATTCTAGTACAGTATTATGATCTATCACCTGGACAGATGGATTTTCAGATTACAGTATTTCACCCAACATAGATAACGGATATCGTTCTAGACTGATTTTAAAATAAAGCACATAACTGATGAACATAAAAATAACACATCAAATTAAATATTCAGATTTTAGGTGATACACGTGCATTTATTTATTTTATGCAAAAACAAGGATTGTTCATTCAGTGTCATCTTTGATTGACAGCTTCAGAACCTAAGAGGCAGGGCAAAAAATTAAAGAGGGAGAAAAAATGTCAGATGTCATGGTTGTAATAGGCACATTTGAACCCTCCAGACATGTGCATCATGCTATCACTAGATTGTATTATTACACAAGCTGAAGTTCAAATGCTTTCACATATGAACTACCGCACACCATGCTATGCTTAATTAAACGTGTGAAGCCAGAAGTTGCAGAGGCTACCACTAGAAAATTGTGAGGCCACTACACTGCTTAACAAGAAAGTAATCCGCTCAAAGTGCATTCCTAACAAACAAGATAAAACATACAGGTATGTTATGCAGCAGTGATTTCATCCCTTGATTATCCTTGTGTGCCTATGTTAATCAAAGTGTATTTGTGGCAGTCACAGGGTTAAATCACTGCTATTAATGTGTTATGCAGTAGTAATTTAACCCCTTTATTGCACCTGTGCATCTGTGTTAATCAAGGTGTGTTAAAGTGATGGTAAATTCTAGCCATTCAAAAACGCTAGGATTTAAAATCACTAATAATAAAGGAGACTTTCATTCATCAGTTTTAAAAAACTGATGAATAGGTACATTTATTTCACTGCATCTTCAGCACTAACCTAAGTCCCTCCAGTCACCCTCAGTTTTGCAGTAAGGTGACGTTTCCACCTAGCCAGTATCCATGCTAGCCTATAGCATAATGCCGAAGGGCAACCACGGCTATTGGCTAAGAGGTGTAAACGTCACCTCATTGAAAAAAATGATCTGTGCCGTGGGTGGCCAGAAGTGCTTAGGTTAGAGCTGAAGCTGCAGGGAAATAAAGTTACCTATTCATTATTATTTTTTTAACTAATGAAAGAAGGTCACCTTTATTTTTAGTAACTTACCATCACTTTAATTCTGCCCCATTTGCAAATCGGGTAAAGAGTTAAAAAAAAGTCATATTACCCATATGCCAAATCCCCTGAAAATAATGCAGCATATCTGTAAAAAGCTGACTAGATAATATTACATGAAAATCTCTATAAAAAAAGGAATATATTTTGCCTCAAAAATTCTTCAGGTCACCAGAGTAAAGTGCTACTCTTTATACCGTCAGCTTAATCAGTGCCCAGTTCGCACTTTGCTTTACTTTGATCTAATAGGATTTCATCAGAATCTTGTCAAGAGTTCATAGTAAACTTTCTTAAACAGATGACTGATTGGCTGGTTAAAGTCCGTTTACCATTAGATGTGTCTACTGAGGAAATTTTGAGATAAATATATATTGCCTTATTTTTTTTTTTATTTTTTTTTACAGAGTTCATGTGATATTTTGTAACCAGCTTTTTACAGACATGCTGCATAACTTTAAAGTGATTCATAATTTGGGTAACATGTCCCTTTAAATTATATGCGCATATCTACTTTATGAAAATGCAAACATTTATGGGCAATAAATTAATTATCTGACTTAGACCACGTACCCTTCTCCTTAGGTAGCTTCTTAAAACAAAATAGGCAAACACTTGAATACTTGTCTAGACTCTCTACAGGACAAACACACATAGCTACTCTCTTAGATTGGACAACAAGCTAAATCTACCAGTAGGTGAAGCAGTGGGTACAGACAGTGGGGCTGATTTAACAAGGGCCGAATGGCCCTCAATGTAACTGTTTCTGCGCGAGCCTTCAGGCTCGCCGGAAACAGGAGTTAAAAAGCAGCGGTCTTAAGACCACTGCTCCTTAACTCGTACGATCCCCCCTGCTGCGAATCAGCAGAGGGCGGCATTGCACAAGCAGTTCCGCGGACAGTGTATGCTGTTGGCATTTATCGATGGGCGGCGGACATGATACGATACAGCAGATCATGTCCGCTCACACTTTGTTAAATCAGCTCCAGTTTCTCTAAAATGAATACAGGTTTCTTTGCCCTCCATTCTTACCCATCTATCACACACAAATAAATGACTCAATACTACATTCAGCCATGCCACCACATGCACAATCCTCAAGCCAGGGAAGGATCATTCTTATCACCAAATCTCCTTGTTAAAGGACTATTGCATACAAAAGATTTACATAATCAACAAATGCTTAGTAAAAACACAATGCAATAATGCTTAGACTGAATCTCAAATGAGCAGTATATATTTTTTTTCTGATACATTTTAAAGTTAGTTCCATTTCCTTTCCCGTGTATCATATGAGAGCCAGCAGCCAATCATAAAATGCCTATATGTATATCCTGTTGTTTCTTGCACATGTTTAGTAGGAGCTGGTGCAAAGACTGCGCACAAATTGATAATGGAAGTAAATTAAAATGTTTAAAACTGAATGCTCCAACTGAATCATGAAAGTTACATTTTTACTTTAGTGTCCCTTTAAATTCTGATTATAAGTTCTATACAAAGCTCCTAGTCCAACAACTTTCAGATATACACAGAAACCAAACAGGTTTTATAAAAGATTAAAGGTCATTTCCTAATATAAGAAAGTTTTGGCAGCTATTTTTAATTAGTAATAAAAAGTCAGTTCAGATACTGATAAGACACAAATACTATTAGGTTTTCTTCTAGATAAAAAAGTGAACATGAGTTGGGATCATCTTATTACAACTTTGGAAGCTTTTCAGTTTTATTGGCCCCTTCCTATGACCTGTAATATCGAGCTTTGCTATCTGAGATATGTGAAATTCACATAAATTCTTCAGCATAATTGGTCCAATCTCCTTTTAGTTCCACAAATGTGAGCCTAGAAAAATAAATCACCTGTAGTTTCCTCTATCCAACCTGGCAACCCTATACATTATTCTACAGAACAATCCTGACACCCCATGGGCTCTTCAGACACTGTTGTGCAACAATTTAACCCTTTTGTAATCTTTCATACAAACTTAAAGGGACACTGAACCCAAATATTTTTCTTTTGTGATTCAGATAGAGCATGCCATTTTAAGCAACTTTCTAATTTACTCCTATTATCAAATGTTCTTTATTCTCTTGGTACATTTATTTGAAATGCAAGAATGTAAGTTTAGATGCTGGCCCATTTTTGGTGACCAACCTAGGTTGTCCTTGCTGATTGGTGGATAAATTCATCCACCAATCAAAAACTGCTGTTCAGAGTTCTGAACCAAGAAAAAAGCTTAGCTGCCTTCTTTTTCATATAAAGATAGCAAGAGAATGAAGAAATATTAATAATAGGAGTAAATTAGAAAGTTGCTTAAAATTGCATGCTCTATCTGAATCACGAAAGAAAAAATTTGAGTTCAGTGTCCCTTTAATCTCTATGCACAATTTTTTGCAATATTTACAGAATTAATATGATATTACATATTGCAATTGTATGCACATCTTTATTACTGATATTGTATTAACTCATTAGTTTTTTTTTACATTTTTCCGTTGAACTGATTCTGCCTTGCATCAAAAATGTATATGCACATAGCTCATCATATCTGCACAAGTTAGTAATGGAGCACTGCTCTATACACCTGTCATCTAGTCTCTTAGAAAATGGCTGCCAAATCTTTATATGACAGTATAATTTTGGTACATGATCTCTTTTCACAGCCCTAACCACATATAAACTTTATGCAAATAATTGTTAGTGGTGATCTATGCATTATGCATTAACAATATGTCCATATTTAATTTACGCTCAAAATGTATTTCACCATCGTCAAGATTACAAGTTAAGCGCTAAACCGGGTGCGTAAATAACGCAAAAAAAAAATGAGCTGTATTGCACTCCCCATAGTGCTGTCATTACAAGTTACTGAAAAACCTTCTCTTGTTGTGCGATACTGTGTGTTAAGCTCCATACCGCAAAAAAAACAAGACCTGACTTTATTTACGTACTCATCCACACTTTCACCCATAGACATCAATGGAGAGAAAGTGTTAGAAAAAACTAACACCTGCGGTCGCGGAATAGCGATCTCTATAACGCAATCCCCATTGATGTCTATAGGGAAAAGATAGTGATGTTAAAACCTAACACCCTAACATAAACCACTAGTCTAAATACCGCTAATCCGCCGACTCTAAATAAAGTTATTAAACCCTAAACCACCACCCCGCATCGCTAATACCTAAATAAACCTATCAAACCCTAAACCACCGCCCCGACATCGCCAACACTAATTAAACCTATTAACCTCTAAACCGCCGACCCCCACATTGCTACTACTATAACAAAGTTATTAACTCCTAAACCGTTGGCCCCCCACATTGCTAATACTCAGCTAAACATATTAACCACTAAACCACTGCCCCCCACATCGCATATCACTAAATTAAACTATTTATTCCTAAACCTAACATCCCCTAACTTTAAATTACATTTACAATATAACTATCTTAAAATAAATAAAAACTTGTGAAATAAAAAAAAACTAAGATTAATATAAAAAATAAACCTAAATAAAATACAAATAAAAAAAACTAAATTACAAGATTAAAATAACCTAAAACTACGAAAAAATAAATCAATTACAAATTTAAAAAAACCTAACACTACGAAAAAATAAATCTAACATTACCAAAAAAAAAAAACACTAAGATTACAAAAAATAATAAACAAAATTATCCAAAATAATAAAAATTACACCTAATCTAATAGCTCTATAAAAAAAAAGCCCCCTCAAAATAAAAACACACCCTAACCTAACAATAAACTACCAATAGCCCTTAAAAGTGCCTTTTGTAGGGCATTGCCCTAAGTTAAACAGCTCTTTTATTTTAAAAAATTACAAAGTCCCCCCTAACAGTAAACCCCCCCAACCAACCCCCCAAAATAAAAAACCTGAGTCTAAAAAAAAACCTAGGCTACCCATTGCCCCTAAAGGGGCATTTGTAATATAGTATTTACTATGCAGGAGGGTGGCGGTTTAGGGGTTAATAGGTAGTTTATCGGTGTTAGTGTACTTTAACATTTTAGTTATGTTTTCACAAAATCCATAACTGCTTGTTTCAGATCGCGGAATGGATCGTGGCGGTATAGACCATAACGCAAGCATTTTAGCCGTGACGCACAACCTGTAATACAGGCGCTATGAAAATGTTTAATGGGGCATTTGTATTCCTCATCCATCGCAGGGGCATCTTCTATCTTTATCCCAGTTGCGCAGAGCTGTCCAGGACCAGTGGCGACATCCAGTGCGGAACGTCCTCTTCATGCGATCGACCGCCGCACACTGAAGCTTGAATGCAAGGTACCCCTTTTATATTGGGGTACCATTGCATTCCTATTGGCTGGAAAATTCAAATCAGCCAATAGGATGAGAGCTGCTTAAATCCTATTGGCTGATTTGAACAGGGCTATTGGTAGTTTATTGCTAGGGTGTGTTTTTATTTGGGGGGCTTTTTTGTTTTTATAGGGCTATTAGATTAGGTGTAATTTTTATGATTTTGGATCATTTTGTTTATTATTTTTTGTACTCTTAGTGTTTGTTTTTTTTGGTAATGTTAGATTTTTTTTATTTTTTCGTAGTGTTAGGTTTTTTTTAAATTTTTGATTTTTTGTTTTGTTATTTTGTAATTAAGGTGTTTTTATTTGTAGTTTATTTTATTTTCTTAAAATAGTTATGTTAGGTTTATTTATAGTTTAATCTTAGTTTTTTTTATTTCACATGTAAGTTTTTTTTAATCTTAGGATAGTTATATTGTAAATTTAATTTAAAGTTAGGGGGTGTTAGGTTTAGGGGTTAATAGTTTAATTTAATGATTTGCAATGTGGGGGGCTGGCGGTTTAGGAGTTTATAGGTTTATTATAGTAGTAGCGATGTGGGGGCCAGCGGTTTAGGGGTTAATAGCTTTATATAGTGTTGGTGATGTGGGTGGGCAGCGGATTAGGGGTTAATATGTGTAATATAGTATTTACGATGCAGGAGGGTGGCGGTTTATGGGGTTAATAGGTAGTTTATGGGTGTTAGTGTACTTTGTAACATTTTAGCTATGTTTCGCAAAATCCAAAACTACTGGTCTCAGATCGCAGAATGGATCACAGTGGTAAAGACCATAATGCAAGCATTTTAGCCGGAACGCACAACCTGTAATACAGGCGCTATGAAAATTCCTAAAGGGGCATTTGTATGGGCATTGCCCTTAAAAGGGCATTTAGCTCTTTTACTGCCCATTAAAATAAAAAATCTTAATAAAAAAAACACCCAAAGAAATCTACTCACAGTTCCTGAAGTCCGGACATCCATCTTTCTCCAGGCGGCGACATCTTCATCCATCACGGGGGTATCTTCTATCTTCATCCTGGTGGCACGGAGCTGTGGCGGCGCGGAGGGGAGCTGTCCAGGACCAGAGGCGACATCCAGTGCGGAACGTCCTCTTCATGCGATCGACCGAAATCAGCCGAAATTCAAATCAGCCAATAGGATGAGAGCTGCTTAAATCCTATTGGCTGATTTGAACAGGGCAATTGGTAGTTAGGTTAGGGGGTGTTTTTATTTTGGGGGGGCTTTTTTGTTTTTATAGGGCTATTAGATTAGGTGTAATTTTTATTATTTTGGATAATTTTGTTTATTTTTTGTAATCTTACTGTTTTTTATTTTTCGTAATTTTAGTGGGTTTTTTTTGGTAATGTTAGATTTTTTTTTTTTTTCGTAGTGTTAGGTTTTTAGAAAATTTGGATTTTTTTTTATTTATTTTTTTCCGTAGTGTTAGGTTATTTTAATCTTGTAATTAAGGTGTTTTTATTTGTAGTTTCTTTTCTTAAGGTTTATTTATAGTTTAATCTTAGTTTTTATTTATTTCACAGGTAATTTTTTTTTTCATTTTAAGATAGTTATATTGTAAATTTAATTTAAAGAAAGGGGGGTATTAGGTTTAGGGGTTAATAGTTTAATTTAATGATTTGCAATGTGGGGAGCCGGCGGTTTAGGGGTTAATAGTTTTATATAGTGTTGGCGATGTGGGTGGGCGGCAGATTAGGGGTTAATAGGTGTAATATAGTATTTGCAATGCGGGAGGGTGGCAGTTTAGGGCTTAATAGGTAGTTTATGGGTGTTAGTGTACTTTGTAACATTTTAGTTATGAGTTTTGTGAAACATTTTTGTTTTGCGAAATCCATAACTACTGGTCTCAGATCGTGGTGGTATAGACCATTAAGCAAGCATTTTAGCCCGAATACACAACCTGTAATACAAGCGCTATGAAAATCCCTCACGCAAAAGTAATTTTTTGAGTGTGGAATGGTGAGTTTTGTTACAGGCTAAAACGCTTGCGGTATAGCTATACCGCCGTGACTTGTAATATGGGAGACCTGCCATACCACGCGCAATGGCTAATTTTTCAGCGGTATAGCCGTACCGCACCATACCGCAAAACTTGCAATCTAGGTCCATATTTTTAAGGCTTAAAAAGCCCACATATTTAATTTAAAGGGACATTAAACTCACTTTTTTACTCCCTTGAGAGGCTGGGTTGCATTCTGTGAAATTCAGTATCTTGACCCTGCTACATGCTGCACAGTGACTGCATAATATATTTAAAAGTTTATTTATATCTGTTCCTAATTGGGTACAGCAGAGGAGAACAGATAAACAACTCTCAAGGGTGTGTGTTCCTGAAATGCAAATCAATGCAGATTTTGCAAAGCAGTTTTATAGATGTTTTAAAAATTATTATTTTCTATTACAGATATTTTGCAAAGTAATGATTAATTTCTAATGCATAAGCAAAAGTTACTTTAATGACCATTTAAAATACCCGTTAACCTTAATTTTTTTAAATTTGTAGTTCAAAATACAAAAGTAATGTATAATTGTAATCAATTGCTTAGGTTTTATCTGTAATATGTTTTGTTTTAATAGCAGATATTTTCCAGTTACATTTTCTGGGCTTCTATTGAAAAATAAAAATTATGAATACATGCAACAACTGCTTAAAGCGCACTAAAGTAACAAATTTTCATGACAGAGTGTGCAATTTTAAAACATCTTTCCAATGTGCAGTCTTTTTATATGCACACTTTCTGAGGCAATAGCTCCAACTGAGCATGTGCAAGAGTCCACAATATTTATGTATATGCATTTTTTGATTGGCGAATGACTGTCACATGATACCGGAGAAAGGAAACTTAGAAGTAAATTTTAGATTTATCATAGTGCGAATGGACATGATACTATGTAGTGTATCATGTCCGCTGCACATCGATAAATGCAGACAGCATACGCAGTCGACATTTATCATTGCACCAGCAGTTCTTGTGAACTGCTGGTGCAATGCCGCCCCCTGCAGATTTGCGGCCAATCGGCCACTAGCAGGGGGTGTCAATCAACCCGATCGTATTCTATCGGGTTGATTTCTGTCCACGGCCCCATAGCAGGCAGACAAGTTAAGGAGCAGCGGTCTTTAGACCGCTGCTTCATAACTTCTGTTTCTGGCGAGCTTGAAGGCTCGCGCGGAACCAGGGGCATCAAGCTCCATACGGAGCTTGATAAATCGGCCCCTAAGCATTATTGCCTTGTCTTTTTTTATTATGCATTTGTTGATTATGCAAGTCTACCTCATTTAATGATTCTTTTAGAATTAGGAAAGTCAAAATTAAACTTACATGACTCTGATAGAGCATGCAATTTTAAGACTTTTAAATTCACTTTTATTTTTAAATGTACTTAGTTATCTTGGCATCATTTTTTTAAAAAGCATAGGTACACATAATTATCAGCAGCAGCAATGCACTACTGGAAACTAGCTGAGGATTGGAGGCTACACACATTTGTCTCTTGTCATTGGCACACCAAATGTGTTCAGCTAGCTCCCAGTAGTGAACTTCTACACTTGAGCTGATTTAAACTGGGTTTTTAAACATACAAGGGTTAAACACACACTCATATACAAGAAAAAAAATGCAATAATAACATGCTGTAACATATTCATTTTCTTTTTGCACTTTTAAATCCCTTTAGGTTCTATATAATGTACATAATAATACTATGCAAACAATTTAGGCAGGTGTAAAAAAAAAATGCTTAAAAATAAGAATGCTTTAAAAAATAGAAATGTTAATAGTTTATCAATAAACAAAATGCAAAGTGTGTGAACAGAAGAAAAATCTAAATCAAACCAATATTTGATGTGACCACCCTTTAAAACAGCAAGCCTTTAAAACCGCATCAATTCTTCTAGGTACACTTGCACACAGTTTTTAAGGAACTCGGCAGGTAGGTTGTTTTCAAACATCTTGGAGAACTAACCACAGTTCTTCTGGGGATTTAGGCAGCCTCAGACAGACTTGATAATGTTGATATCTGGGCTACATGGAGGCCGAACCATCATTTCCAGGGCTCCTTGTTCTTCTTTAGACTGAAATAGTTAATGACTTTGACTTTATGTTTAGGGTTGTAGTCCTGCTGCACAATACATTTGGGGACAATCAGATGCCTCCCTGGTGGTATTGCATGATGGATAAGTATCTGCCTGTGCTTCTCAGCATTGAGGAGACTATTAATTGTGACCAAATTCCCAACCCCATTTGCAGAAATCCAGTCCCAAACTTGCAAGGAACCTTCACTTTGTCTCATTGTTCCCTGCAGACACTCATTCTTGTACAACTCTCCAGCCCTCTGAGAACAAACAACCTTTTGCTACAGCCAAATATTTAAAATTTTGACTTATCAGTCCAGCGCACCTGCAGCCGTTTTTCTGCACCTCAGTTCTTGTGTTTTTTTACATAGATGAGTTACTTGGCCTTGTTACCACATCTGAGGTATGACATTTTAGCCATGAAGAAAATGTATTTGTGAGCCTATTTCTCTGTGTGAATAAACATTTAATTCAGCAATATTGGATGATGCTACTTATTTATGAACGGTTGGTTAAGGTACTTTGGTCTTTGCAGTGTCCAAATTATGTGTGAGTGCTGGATACATTATTTGGATTGTTTTTAGCCATGAAGACCACTTCTAACCAGATTTCTATGAACAGTAGATCAGTGTAGCGATTGTAAAGGGAAGTAAGCATAATGTGTCTTTCATCTGCTGCGCTACGTTTCCTTGGTCGACCACTGCGGGTACGGTCCTCAACATTGCCCATTTCTTTGTGCGTCTTCAGAAGAGCTTGGACAGCACATCTGGAAACCTCTGTCTGTCTTGAAATTTCTGCCTGGGAGAGACCTTGCTGATGCAGTGTAACAACCTGGCGTCTTGTTGCTGTGCTTAGTCTTGCCATGGTGTATGACTTGACATCAAACTGTCTTCAGTAACCTCACCTTGTTAGCAGAGTTTAGCTGTTCTTGACCCAGTTTTATTCCTCCTACACTACAAGATATTTTTAGCTTTCAAGTTCCACTAAAGAATACAAAAAGATAGATTTTACAGTGAGAGAAAAAGCATTCCCTGCAGATCTTATTGAGATAGAGAAACTGATGCATTAAAAGATAGCATGACAACCAATATTACATTTATGTGAATAACGTTATCCATACCCACTGCAATAAATTCAGACTATGGGCGCCATTTAAGAAGATACGAATGTAGCTTCGGAGCGTGAGCCTGCAGTTGAGAATTAAGAAGCAGCAGTGGGGTTTTTTAACTTATACGCCAGGTTCAAACTTTTTTTAATATTGAACCCTGAGTATAAGCATGACATTAAGCAAGGAAAGGCCTGTGGGCTGCAGTTTTGTTCACTGTACAGACTTTATTGCAATCAATAGTAGCAGCTCTAGGTTCCAGGTGATGGACTACCCAACTGGAAAAAAAATTCTCTCACATCCCAAATTTTATTTGCTAACAAAATTAATATTATTTATTTCTATTTTGGTTTCTTTTTACAAACTTGAGTGTGAAAAAAAATGGTACATTGTAGTTTATCAGAAAAGTCTATTATTTTAGTGTTTCAATTAATGATTGTGTTTAAACTTAGATATTAAATTGATGATCATTAGCACCTGTTTGGTATAATCGTTTAATCATGCACCTGACTATATGCCTATATAATCCCTAACGTTGCACAAGTGTACCTTGAATAATTGATGCTACTTTGAAGTAAAAAGGTGGTCACGTAAAAAACATAATTTATGTAAGAACTTACCTGATAAATTAATTTCTTTCATATTGACAAGAGTCCATGAGCTAGTGACGTATGGGATATACAATCCTACCAGGAGGGGCAAAGTTTCCCAAATCTCAAAATGCCTATAAATACACCCCTCACCACACCCACAATTCAGTTTAACAAATAGCCAAGTAGTGGGGTGATAAAATAAGGAGTAAAAAAGCATACAAAAAGAGGAACTGGAAAAATAATTGTGCTTTTATACAAAAATCATAACCACCATAAAAAGGGTGGGCCTCATGGACTCTTGCCACTGTGAAATAAATTTATTTATCAGGTAAGTTCTTACTTAAATTATGTTTTCTTTCATGTAATTGGCAAGAGTCTATGAGCTAGTGACATATGGGATAGAAATACCCAAGATGTGTCCACAGAAGCCGGACAGATAGCTCAGCATGCTAAGGCAGTGCATGCTAAGGCACTGTGGCTGAGCTCTGTAGCAATCCAAGGGTTGCAGGTTCGATCCCCGGTGAGGTCCACTCAGTCTTTCATCCTTCCGAGGTCGATAAATTGAGCAGCGCCTTGAGACCCTTACGGGTGATTAGCTGCGCTTTACAAGTACCCAATACATACATACATACATACAGAAGAGTCACTAGAGGGAGGGATAAAATAAAAACAGCTATTTCCACTGAAAAAATGAAATCACAAAAAAATAAGTCTCTCATAAATTTCAAGAAAAAAACTTAAATCATAAGCAGAAGAATCAAACTGAGACAGCTGCCTGAAGAACTTTTCTATCAAAGACTGCTTCAGAAGAAGCAAATACATCAAAATGGTAAAATGTAGTAAATGTATGCAAAGAAGACCAAGTTGCTGCTTGCCTGTAAAACCTTCAAAAGCAAATTAAGACTCCAAGGAGGAGAGATTGATTTAATAACAGGCTTGATAAAAACAAAGCCTGAACAAAACAGTGAATATCAGGAAGTTTAGCAATCTTTCTATGAAATAAAACAGAAAGAGCAGAGGTTTGTCCCTTCAAAGTACTAGCAGACAAAACTTTATCCAAACCATCCTTTAGAAACTGTAAAATTCTAGGAATTCTAAAAGAATCCCAAGAGAATTTATGAGAAAAACACCATGAAATATAGGTTTTCCAAACCCAATAATAAATCTTCCTTGAAACAGACTTACAAGCCTGTTAGCATAGTATTAATCACTGAGTCAGAGAAGCACTAAGTGTTCAATTTCCATACCTTCAAATTTAGCGATTTGAGATCCTGATGGAAAAACAGCCCTTGAGACAGAAGGTCTGGCCTGAAAGGAAGTGGCCAAGGTTGACAACTGGACATCCGGACAAGATCCACATACCAAAACCTGTGAGGCCATGCTGGTGCTATCAGAAACACATGCGATTGTTCCATTATGATCTTGGAGATCACCCTTGAAAGAAGAGCTAGAGGCGGCAAAATGTAAGCAGGTTGGTAAAAAACAAGGAACTGCTAATGCATCCATCATCGCCGCTTGAGGATCTCTGGACCTGGAAAGGTACCTGGGAAGCTTCTTGTTTAGATGAGAAGCCATCAGATCTATTTCGGGAAGACCCCACATCTGTACAATCTGACAAAATACATCTGGATGGAGAGATCACTCCCCTGGATGTAAAGACTGTCGACTGAGATAATCCGCTTCCCAATTGTCTACACCTGGCATATGTATCACAGAAACTAGACAGGAGTTGGATTTCGCCCAGACAAGTATTCAAGATACTTCTTTCATCGCTAAAGGACTGGGAGTCCCACCCTGATTGACATATGCCACAGTTGTGATATTGTCTGTCTGAAAACAAATTAATTATTCTCTCTTTAATAGAAGCCAAGCCTGAAGAGCCTTGAAAATAGCACGGAGTTCTAAAATCTTGATTGGTAACCTCGCCTCTTGAGGATTCCAAACTCCTTGTGCTGTCATAGACCCCCAGACAGCTCCCCAACCTGTGACACTTGCATCTTTTGAAATCACAGTCCAGGAAGGACGAACAAAAAATGCCCTTTGAAGAATGTGATGATGGTCCAACCACCAGAACAGAGAGAGTTGAATGTTGGGATTTAAGTATATCAACTGTGATATCCGAGTATAATCCCTGCACCATTGATTCAGCTGCAGAGGTCTCATATGAAAACAAGCAAAGGGGATCGCGTCCGATGCTGCAGTTATGAGACCTAAAACTTCCATGCACATAGCCACTGAAGGGAATGATCGAGACTGAAGGTTTCGACAGGCAGAAACCAATTTCATTTGTCTCTTGTCTGTTAAAGACAGAGTCATGGACACTGAATCTATCTGGAAACCTAAAAAGGTGACCCTTGTCTGAGGAATCAAGGAACTCCAACCACATCTCTGAAGAAACAACACAAGTTGATTCATGTGAGATTCTGATAAATGAAAAGATTGAGCCATTACCAAGATATCGTCCAAATAAGGAAACACTGCAATACTCTGCTCTCTGATTACAGATAGAAGGGCACCGAGAACCTTGGAAAAGATTCTTGGAGCTGTTGCTAGGCCAAATGGAGGAGCAACAAATTGGTAATGCTTGTTTAGAAAAGAGAATCTCAGAAACCGATAGTGGTCTGGATGAATTGGAATGTGAAGATACGCATCCTGCAAGTCTATTGAGGACATGTAATGACCTTGCTGAACAAAAGGCAGAATAGTCCTTATAGTCACCATCTTGAAAGTTGGGACCCTTACAAATTGATTCAAAAACTTCAGATCCAGAACTGGTCTGAAAGAATTTTCCTTCTTCGGCACAATGAATAGATTTGAATAAAAACCCAGACCCTGTTCCAGAATTGGAACTGGTACAATTACTCCTGAAAGCTCTAGATCTGAAACACACTTCAGAAAGTCCTGAGCTTTCACAGGGATTGTTGGAATGTGAGAGAGAAAAAATCTTCTCACAGGAGGTCTTATTCTGAAACCTATTCGATACCCCTGAGAGACAATATTCTGAATCCAATGATTCTGAACTGAACGTCTTGAAAAAATTTCAATCTGCCCCCACCAGCAGAACTGGATTGAGGGCCGCACCTTCATGCAGTCTTGGGGGCTGACATAGATTTAGCATTAATCTTGATGATATCAAAAATAGCATCACAGATAAAATGATTAGCATGTTGAAGCAAACAAACAATGCTATGCAAATCGGAGTCTTTTTTCCCGTTGTGCTAAGCTATCCAACCAAAAAGTTGATGCAGTCGCAACATCAGCCATAGAAATGGCAGGTCTGAGAATATAGCCAGAATGCAAATAAGCTTTCCTTAGATAAGATTCAATCTTCCTATCTAAAGGATCCTTAAAAGAAGTACTATCTTCCATAGGAATAGTAGTACGTTTAGCAAGAGTAGAAATAGCCCCATCAACCTTAGGGACTTTTTCCCAAAACTCTAATTTAGCCACTGGCAAATGATATAACTTTTTAAACCTTGAAGAAGGAACAAAAGAAGTACCAGGCTTAGACCATTCCTTAGCGATCACATCAGAAATAGCACCAGGAACAGGAAAAACCTCAGGAATAGTCACAGGAGGTTTATAGACAGAATTTAAAATTTTACTGGATTTATTATCAAGAGGACCAGACTCCTCAATATCCAAAGTTATCAACACTTCTTTTAACAAAGAACAAATATACTCAATCTTAAAAAGATGATTTATCAGTGTCAATGTCTGAAGTAGGATCTTCTGAGTCAGAGAGATCCTGATCAGAGGAGGATATATCAGTATGTTGCCGGTCATTATAAATTTCATCAGTATTATAAGAAGTTTTAAAAGACCTTTTACGTTTATTTGAAGGTGGTATAGCAACCATAGCCTTCTGTATCGCATCAGCAATATAATTTTTCATATCAACAGGGATATCATGTACTTTAGATGTTGAAGGAACAACAAATACTGTACTAGCACTAATAGAAACCTTTTCTGCATGCAAAAGCTTATCATGACAACTGTTACACACTACAGCTGGATGTATAATCTCCACTAGCTTACAATAGATACACTTAGCTTTGGTAGAACTGTGTTCAGGCAGCATGGTTCCTACAGCAGCTTCTGAGACAGGATCAGATTGAGTCATCTTGTAAAATGTAAAAGAAAAAATAGCATTTAAACAGAAAAATCTTATTTCAACATATCGCAGTTTCAGGAATAGGAAAAAATGCAAATGATAAAATTGGCAAAAAAAAGCAAATAGCATAGCCCTATGAGCATAAAGAAGGCAAGGAGCATGTAGGAAGTGAGGTAAAATAAAACTACATATTTAGGCGCCAAGAATGACGCCCGACGCAAAAGGAAATTGAGAATTTTTTTTCTCAAACAACCTAGCGTCAACTAAGACGCAGGAAATTACAAATTTGTGTCATTACAGATGCACATTCACACCAAAAAAAATTCTTGCGCCAAGAATGAAGCAATAAATAACAGCATTTTTCGCCCTTGCAAGCCTAATTTGCCCACAAGTTTTTAAAGAAAAAACAAGTCAAATTGGAAAAAGACTATACCCCAGGTAAGACAAACTTCCTAAAACATGATTCCCATAACGAAACTACCGGACTGCAAAGGGAAATACACATAGACCTGACTCATGGCAAATATAAGTAAAATACATATATTTAAAACTTTATATTAATACATAAAGCGCCAAACCATAGCTGAGAGTGTCTTAAATAATGACACATATTTACCGAAAGACACCCATCCACATATAACAGATAGCCAAACCAGTATTGAAAAAGTATCAGCAGAGGTAATGGTATATAAGAGTATATCGTTGATCTGAAAAACAGAATTTATGTTTACCTGATAAATTACTTTCTCCAACGGTGTGTCCGGTCCACGGCGTCATCCTTACTTGTGGGATATTCTCTTCCCCAACAGGAAATGGCAAAGAGCCCAGCAAAGCTGGTCACATGATCCCTCCTAGGCTCCGCCTTCCCCAGTCATTCGACCGACGTAAAGGAGGAATATTTGCATAGGAGAAACCATATGATACCGTGGTGACTGTAGTTAAAGAAAATAAATTATCAGACCTGATTAAAAAACCAGGGCGGGCCGTGGACCGGACACACCGTTGGAGAAAGTAATTTATCAGGTAAACATAAATTCTGTTTTCTCCAACATAGGTGTGTCCGGTCCACGGCGTCATCCTTACTTGTGGGAACCAATACCAAAGCTTTAGGACACGGATGAAGGGAGGGAGCAAATCAGGTCACCTAGATGGAAGGCACCACGGCTTGCAAAACCTTTCTCCCAAAAATAGCCTCAGAAGAAGCAAAAGTATCAAACTTGTAAAATTTAGTAAAAGTGTGCAGTGAAGACCAAGTCGCTGCCTTACATATCTGATCAACAGAAGCCTCGTTCTTGAAGGCCCATGTGGAAGCCACAGCCCTAGTGGAATGAGCTGTGATTCTTTCAGGAGGCTGCCGTCCGGCAGTCTCATAAGCCAATCTGATGATGCTTTTAATCCAAAAAGAGAGAGAGGTAGAAGTTGCTTTTTGACCTCTCCTTTTACCAGAATAAACAACAAACAAGGAAGATGTTTGTCTAAAATCCTTTGTAGCATCTAAATAGAATTTTAGAGCACGAACAACATCCAAATTGTGCAACAAACGTTCCTTCTTTGAAACTGGATTCGGACACAAAGAAGGCACGACTATCTCCTGGTTAATGTTTTTGTTAGAAACAACTTTCGGAAGAAAACCAGGTTTAGTACGTAAAACCACCTTATCTGCATGGAACACCAGATAAGGAGGAGAACACTGCAGAGCAGATAATTCTGAAACTCTTCTAGCAGAAGAAATTGCAACCAAAAACAAAACTTTCCAAGATAATAACTTAATATCAACGGAATGTAAGGGTTCAAACGGAACCCCCTGAAGAACTGAAAGAACTAAATTGAGACTCCAAGGAGGAGTCAAAGGTTTGTAAACAGGCTTGATTCTAACCAGAGCCTGAACAAAGGCTTGAACATCTGGCACAGCTGCCAGCTTTTTGTGAAGTAACACAGACAAGGCAGAAATCTGTCCCTTCAAGGAACTTGCAGATAGTCCTTTCTCCAAACCTTCTTGAAGAAAGGATAGAATCTTAGGAATTTTTACCTTGTCCCAAGGGAATCCTTTAGATTCACACCAACAGATATATTTTTTCCATATTTTGTGGTAAATTTTTCTAGTTACAGGCTTTCTGGCCTGAACAAGAGTATCAATGACAGAATCTGAGAACCCTCGC
Source organism: Bombina bombina (assembly GCF_027579735.1). NCBI lineage: Eukaryota > Metazoa > Chordata > Amphibia > Anura > Bombinatoridae > Bombina > Bombina bombina. The sequence goes on from NC_069502.1 coordinate 641,661,366, forward strand.
TTTGATAAGATCAAGCGTTCAATCTCCAAGCAGTCAGTTGGAGTGAGACCAGATTCGGATGTTCGAACGGACCTTGAACAAGAAGGTCTCGTCTCAAAGGTAGCTTCCATGGTGGAGCAGATGACATATTCACCAGGTCTGCATACCAAGTCCTGCGTGGCCACGCAGGAGCTATCAAGATCACCGATGCCCTCTCCTGATTGATCCTGGCTACCAGCCTGGGGATGAGAGGAAACGGCGGGAATACATAAGCTAGTTTGAAGGTCCAAGGTGCTACTAGTGCATCTACTAGAGTCGCCTTGGGATCCCTGGATCTGGACCCGTAGCAAGGAACCTTGAAGTTCTGACGAGAGGCCATCAGATCCATGTTTGGAATGCCCCACAATTGAGTAATTTGGGCAAAGATTTCCGGATGGAGTTCCCACTCCCCCGGATGAAATGTCTGACGACTCAGAAAATCCGCTTCCCAATTTTCCACTCCTGGGATGTGGATTGCAGACAAGTGGCAGGAGTGAGTCTCCGCCCATTGAATGATTTTGGTCACTTCTTCCATCGCCAGGGAACTCCTTGTTCCCCCCTGATGGTTGATGTACGCAACAGTCGTCATGTTGTCTGATTGAAACCGTATGAACTTGGCCTTTGCTAGCTGAGGCCAAGCCTTGAGAGCATTGAATATCGCTCTCAGTTCCAGAATATTTATCGGGAGAAGAGATTCTTCCCGAGACCAAAGACCCTGAGCTTTCAGGGGTCCCCAGACCGCGCCCCAGCCCACCAGACTGGCGTCGGTCGTGACAATGACCCACTCTGGTCTGCGGAAGCTCATCCCCTGCGACAGGTTGTCCAGGGACAGCCACCAACGGAGTGAATCTCTGGTCCTCTGATCTACTTGTATCGTCGGAGACAAGTCTGTATAGTCCCCATTCCACTGACTGAGCATGCACAGTTGTAATGGTCTTAGATGAATTCGCGCAAAAGGAACTATGTCCATTGCCGCTACCATCAAACCTATTACTTCCATGCACTGCGCTATGGAAGGAAGAGGAACAGAATGAAGTATTTGACAAGAGTTTAGAAGTTTTGATTTTCTGGCCTCTGTCAGAAAAATCCTCATTTCTAAGGAGTCTATTATTGTTCCCAAGAAGGGAACCCTTGTTGACGGAGATAGAGAACTTTTTTCTACGTTCACTTTCCACCCGTGAGATCTGAGAAAGGCCAGGACAATGTCCGTGTGAGCCTTTGCTTGAGGAAGGGACGACGCTTGAATCAGAATGTCGTCCAAGTAAGGTACTACTGCAATGCCCCTTGGTCTTAGCACCGCTAGAAGGGACCCTAGTACCTTTGTGAAAATCCTTGGAGCAGTGGCTAATCCGAACGGAAGTGCCACAAACTGGTAATGCTTGTCCAGGAATGCGAACCTTAGGAACCGATGATGTTCCTTGTGGATAGGAATATGTAGATACGCATCCTTTAAATCCACCGTGGTCATGAATTGACCTTCCTGGATGGAAGGAAGAATTGTTCGAATGGTTTCCATTTTGAACGATGGAACCTTGAGAAACTTGTTTAGGATCTTGAGATCTAAGATTGGTCTGAATGTTCCCTCTTTTTTGGGAACTACGAACAGATTGGAGTAGAACCCCATCCCTTGTTCTCCTAAAGGAACAGGATGAATCACTCCCATTTTTAACAGGTCTTCTACACAATGTAAGAATGCCTGTCTTTTCATGTGGTCTGAAGACAATTGAGACCTGTGGAACCTCCCCCTTGGGGGAGGCCCCTTGAATTCCAGAAGATAACCTTGGGAGACTATTTCTAGTGCCCAAGGATCCAGAACATCTCTTGCCCAAGCCTGAGCGAAGAGAGAGAGTCTGCCCCCCACCAGATCCGGTCCCGGATCGGGGGCCAACATTTCATGCTGTCTTGGTAGCAGTGGCAGGCTTCTTGGCCTGCTTTCCCTTGTTCCAGCCTTGCATTGGTCTCCAGGCTGGCTTGGCTTGAGAAGTATTACCCTCTTGCTTAGAGGACGTAGCACTTGGGGCTGGTCCGTTTCTACGAAAGGGACGAAAATTAGGTTTATTTTTGGCCTTGAAAGACCTATCCTGAGGAAGGGCGTGGCCCTTACCCCCAGTGATATCAGAGATAATCTCTTTCAAGTCAGGGCCAAACAGCGTTTTCCCCTTGAAAGGAATGTTAAGCAATTTGTTCTTGGAAGACGCATCCGCTGACCAAGATTTCAACCAAAGCGCTCTGCGCGCCACAATAGCAAACCCAGAATTTTTCGCCGCTAACCTAGCCAATTGCAAAGTGGCGTCTAGGGTGAAAGAATTAGCCAATTTGAGAGCACGGATTCTGTCCATAATCTCCTCATAAGGAGGAGAATCACTATCGATCGCCTTTTCTAGCTCATCGAACCAGAAACACGCGGCTGTAGTGACAGGGACAATGCATGAAATTGGTTGTAGAAGGTAACCTTGCTGAACAAACATCTTTTTAAGCAAACCTTCTAATTTTTTATCCATAGGATCTTTGAAAGCACAACTATCTTCTATGGGTATAGTGGTGCGTTTGTTTAAAGTAGAAACCGCCCCCTCGACCTTGGGGACTGTCTGCCATAAGTCCTTTCTGGGGTCGACCATGGGAAACAATTTTTTAAATATGGGGGGAGGAACGAAAGGTATACCGGGCCTTTCCCATTCTTTATTTACAATGTCCGCCACCCGCTTGGGTATAGGAAAAGCTTCTGGGGGCCCCGGGACCTCTAGGAACTTGTCCATTTTACATAGTTTCTCTGGGATGATCAAATTCTCACAATCATCCAGAGTGGATAACACCTCCTTAAGCAGAGCGCGGAGATGTTCCAACTTAAATTTAAATGTAATCACATCGGGTTCAGCTTGTTGAGAAATTTTCCCTGAATCTGAAATTTCTCCCTCAGACAAAACCTCCCTGGCCCCCTCAGACTGGTGTAGGGGCATATCAGAACCATTATCCTCAGCGTCCTCATGCTCTTCAGTATCTAAAACAGAGCAGTCGCGCTTACGCTGATAAGTGGGCATTTTGGCTAAAATGTTTTTGATAGAATTATCCATTACAGCCGTTAATTGTTGCATAGTAAGGAGTATTGGCGCGCTAGATGTACTAGGGGCCTCCTGAGTGGGCAAGACTGGTGTAGACGAAGGAGGGAATGATGCAGTACCATGCTTACTCCCCTCACTTGAGGAATCATCTTGGGCATCATTTTCAGTGTCACATAAATCACATCTATTTAAATGAGAAGGAACCTTGGCTTCCCCACATTCAGAACACAGTCTATCTGGTAGTTCAGACATGTTAAACAGGCATAAACTTGATAACAAAGTACAAAAAACGTTTTAAAATAAAACCGTTACTGTCACTTTAAATTTTAAACTGAACACACTTTATTACTGCAATTGCGAAAAAGTATGAAGGAATTGTTCAAAATTCACCAAAATTTCACCACAGTGTCTTAAAGCCTTAAATGTATTGCACACCAAATTTGGAAGCTTTAACCCTTAAAATAACGGAACCGGAGCCGTTTTTATCTTTAACCCCTTTACAGTCCCTGGTATCTGCTTTGCTGAGACCCAACCAAGCCCAAAGGGGAATACGATACCAAATGACGCCTTCAGAAAGTCTTTTTATGTATCAGAGCTCCTCACACATGCGACTGCATGTCATGCTTCTCAAAAACAAGTGCGCAATACCGGCGCGAAAATGAGGCTCTGCCTATGATTAGGGAAAGCCCCTAGAGAATAAGGTGTCTAAAACAGTGCCTGCCGATATTATTTTACAAAAATACCCATATTAAATGATTCCTCAAGGCTAAATATGTTATATATGAATCGATTTAGCCCAGAAAATGTCTACAGTCTTAACAAGCCCTTGTGAAGCCCTTATTTACTCTGTAATAAAAATGGCTTACCGGATCCCATAGGGAAAATGACAGCTTCCAGCATTACATCGTCTTGTTAGAATGTGTCATACCTCAAGCAGCAAAAGTCTGCTCACTGTTCCCCCAACTGAAGTTAATTCCTCTCAACAGTCCTGTGTGGAACAGCCATCGATTTTAGTAACGGTTGCTAAAATCATTTTCCTCTTACAAACAGAAATCTTCATCTCTTTTCTGTTTCAGAGTAAATAGTACATACCAGCACTATTTTAAAATAACAAACTCTTGATTGAATAATAAAAACTACAGTTAAACACTAAAAAACTCTAAGCCATCTCCGTGGAGATGTTGCCTGTACAACGGCAAAGAGAATGACTGGGGAAGGCGGAGCCTAGGAGGGATCATGTGACCAGCTTTGCTGGGCTCTTTGCCATTTCCTGTTGGGGAAGAGAATATCCCACAAGTAAGGATGACGCCGTGGACCGGACACACCTATGTTGGAGAAAGGGAGGTAGGAGATGAATCTCTACGACCGATAACAGAGAACCCATGAAAAGATTTTCCGTTAGGGAAACCAAAAAAAAATTAATAGGTGATACTCCCCTCACATCCCTCTGACAAACACTGTACTCAGAGAGGAATTGGGCTTCAGAATGCTTAGAAGCACTTATCATTAGAAGGAAACAAAAAAAATCAAGCACAAACTTACTTCACCACCTCCATAGGAGGCAAAGTTTGTAAAACTGAATTGTGGGTGTGGTGAGGGGTGTATTTATAGGCATTTTGATGTTTAGGAAACTTTGCCCCTCCTGGTAGGATTGTATATCCCATACGTCACTAGCTCATGGGCTCTTGCCAATTACACAAAATAAATATTGATTTGATTTCGATTTTGCTTCTGTTCACTCACTTTGCACTTTGTTAATTGACAAAAATAAACTATTCACTTTTCTATTTTTCAAAGCATTCTTACTTTACAGCATTTTTCACACCTGTCTAAAACTTTTGCACAAAACTGTATGTTGTGTTTTAATAGGCAGATATTATTCATTCGTCATATTTGTGTAGCTTCTATTTAAAAACCAACAGTCATGAATAGGTGCAACAACTGCTTAGTCTTTACCTAATATATATGTTTTGTTTTAAAGAGAATATATCTTGTAAACATTGCAATGCATCAGAATTTCCATGCAATGTCATTATATGCTTGAGTGTTTTTACTATGCCATTCAAATTAATTTAATAAAATTAGCTCAAATTAGTAAACAATATAAAAGGAAAATCTGACTAAACGTGACAATCTATAAGAAACTGGTGTACTACAGGCTTTTCAGGGATGTTTTTCAAAGAGATTTTCATAGTCCCTCAATAAAAGAAAAAGGGACAAAGCAAAAGTAAAATATGACAGCAATCATGGCCTTTAAATTGGTAATAATACCGTTTTTTTCTACTTACTCATTAATGTTAATTAATGCTCAATTAACAATTTCATATAATTGTGGGTAATTAACATATCCAAAATGTCCAAAACACATCTTTGCAACAAAACAATGAACATTCAAATGATTGTATTTAATTGGAATAAAATTGTATCCATTAAAATTGTGACTTTCTGAAACACAATAGGCTAGATTCAATAAAGCTTGTATACTATCCAAGCTGCTACTGTAAGATATTTTGAGCTTTCAGCTTCCACTAATAAATACAGAAGGCTAAATTGTACAGTGAGAGAAAGAGCATTCCCTACATATATTATTCAGACAGAAAAACTAATGCAGCACAATATAGCATTTCAATAAATATTACATGTATCTAAATAATGCTATCCATATCCACTACAATCAATTCCGACTCTATATTTTATTTATAGAAGCTGGTAAAGCTGGAACACACAATTTTAAATTGGTTCTAAAATAAGTGTATGATTAGAAATATTGAAAATGTTATAAATACGATTTTTGACGTTGAACCGTGAGTATATGCATGTCATAAAGTAAGGAAAGGCCTGTGTTTTGTTCACTGTACAGACTTTATTGCAATCAATAGTAGCAGCTCTAGGTTCCAGGTGCTGAACTACCCAACTGAAAAAAAAATGCTCCCACATCAAAAAATCTTTATTTTATTTGCTAACAATACTATTGTTATTATTTATTTTTATTTTGGTTTCTTTTTACAAACTTGAATGTGAAAAAATGGTACATTGCAATTTATTCAGAAAAGTATATTATTTAATTTAAAGGGACCTTAAACACTTTGATGGTAATAGAAAATGATAAATCATATTTATAAAAAAAAAACCTCTGCAATATACTGTCATTATGTATTTTGTCCCCTTTTTCTGTAATTCCATTCTGACATTGTGAGCTTTTTCAGTTCCTGTTAGAAAAGGAAGGGCAGATCACTAGAGTGTGGCTGCATACTCTAGTGATCTATTTATAACTGTCCCTAATTGGCCACAGCAGAGAAGGTAACCTAAGTTACACATACCCCTGCGGGACAGTCCCGATTTTAGGGGTCTGTCCCCCTGTCCCGGGTTGCTAGCCATCTGTCCCGATTTGCCCCAGGCATTAAAAAAAAAAAATTCTGTTGGGCCCATACTCAGAAGCAGCTGGCTTTGCTCTCACAGGGTTAGATACCTGTTAGATTCCCTGTGGAAAAGGAATGGTGTGTGGGTTAAGCAGGAGTAAGAAGGCTGTATACACTCTGACCACGGGTAATGTTGACCTCTCTAACCTACCTCTGGTAGTGATGATGTCTAACCCCTGGTGATAATACTAGCATGGCTTTAGTTTTATACAATGAGCAGTGCTAATACCAGGGTAACGAACAGTGGCAGCCGCAGACTGCCAGCTAATGTGCTTGCCAACCCCAGGACCCCATACAATGAATTACAGATACTCATATATGATGTAGTGTGTGTGTCTATCTGTATCCATAACTCTGTGTGTGTGTATCTGTATGTATAAGTTTATGCTATGTAGTGTGTGTATGTCTGCATGTATAAATGTAAGCTATGCAGTGTGTATGTGTATCTGCATGTATAAGTGTGTATCTGCATGTATAAGTGTATGCTATGTAGTGTGTGTGTCTGCATGTATAAGTGTATACTATATAGTGTCTGTGTATCTGCATGTATATGTGTGCTGCCTGTATAAGTGTATACCATGTAGTGTGTGTGTATCTTCATGTGTAAGTGTATGCTATGTAGTGTGTGTGTATCTTCATGTGTAAGTGTATGCTATGTAGTGTGTGTACATCTGCATGTATAAGTGTATGCTATGTAGTGTGTGTGTATATTCATGTGTAAGTGTATGCTATGTAGTGTGTGTGTATCTTCATGTGTAAGTGTATACTATGTAGTGTGTGTGTATCTGCATGTATAAGTGTATGCTATGTAGTGTGTGTATCTGCCTGTATAAGTGTATGCTATGTAGTGTGTGTGTATCTGCCTGTATAAGTGTATGCTATGTAGTGTGTGTGTATATTCATGTGTAAGTGTATGCTATGTAGTGTGTGTGTATCTTCATGTGTAAGTGTATACTATGTAGTGTGTGTGTATCTGCATGTATAAGTGTATGCTATGTAGTGTGTGTATCTGCATGTGTAAGTGTATGCTATGTAGTGTGTGTGTATGTTCATGTGTAAGTGTATACTATGTAGTGTGTGTGTATCTGCATGTATAAGTGTATGCTATGTAGTGTGTGTATCTGCATGTGTAAGTGTATGCTATGTAGTGTGCTACTGTGCATTTTTGCTGACTTTAAAGGCCATTATTTAGAATATTAATGGGGAATGCAGAGAGCAGTTTTAAAGAATTTATTATTAAGTGTCCAATTAAGATAAAAATATTTAGCAATGTCTTTGCAAAGGATAAGGACCAGTGGTTTGAGCTTGTGTTTGATTTGCTGCCTAAGTGTATTAAAATCTATGACTTTATTTAGAATTTTATTTATATTACTTTGGTCTTATGATTTTTTAAGCCCCGCCCACCACATTTAATTTTTTTTGCCGCGGGGGTGGGGGGGGTGGGGTGTCCCTCTTTTGAATTTTGAAATGTTGGGAGGTATGGTTACATCATGGCAGCTCCCATTGTTTTATAGACACTTAGGACCTGATTACAAGTGGAGTGCTAAATATCGCTTTGATGAAAGAGATATTTACGCTCCACTGTGTAATACCAGCGCACGATAATGTGCGCTGGTATAACAAGTTATAAGTGATATACATATATATTTATGTGTTTGTGTGTGTATATACACATATTAACACAAAAATATATATGTATATCAGCATATACAAATATATTTACAGGGAACACACATTTTCCATTGACCACAATGTAAAGGCAGTTTTCAGTGCCGTTTTTTTCCTAACACTCCACTCCCACTAACTTTATCTCAAAAATACTGCCTAGTGCAGTCATTTTATTAAAAAATAAATATGCTGCCATTTTTTTTTTAAATAAACTACAATAGACAGTATTTGCATCCGTGGTTAATTTAATAAGCTCTAATTATACTTGTAATTGCTGATTAATTATCGAGTGCCCGCAAACTAGCAAATTTGCCAGTTTGCAGGTGTGCGTTAATTTAGCACTCCACTTGTAATCTAGCCCTTAGACTTTATACTTATTTTGTCAATATTTAAACAACTAATAAAACTTTAAAAAATACATCTACATGTTATTCTCAGACTAATCTTTTCTTTGAATGTATAATTTTATCTTGCGTTTATTAAGGGCTAAAATATTGCACGCCTGCAAACGGGAAAATTTGTCCGTTTGAGGGTGCAAGATAATTAATCAGCCATTACAAGTGGCTGGTTATTGAACCGCAAGCTCACAGTAGCAATTAGCACTTATAAAATAAACCAGAGATCAGATCTCTGGTTAATTTTATAAATGTGTCCCAAATGTCCCGAAAATACAGTCTACTGGTGTATTTTATTAAAAAATAAAGATAGCAGCTTCTTTATTTTTTTAAAAAATAACTGCACTACGTAGCATTTTGGGTGTAAAGTTGGCTGGTGTGAGATGTTAGAAAAAAAAATGGCACTGAAAAGTGTCTTTACATTGCAGTCTTTGGGAACTTTGTGTTCCCAGTAAATATATATATGTATATGCTTATATACATATATATTTATGTGTTAATATGTGTGTATATATATATATATATATTTAAATTTGCTGCAATTCCTGCGCTACTTACCTCATTTGCTGCGCTTTGGTCCTGATGCTGTTTTTGAGGCTAGCTTTAGCATTGCTGACAACTTGTAATAGCAGCACACATTAGCGTGCACTGATATTGCACAGAGGAGCGCAAATATCGCTTTCATGAAAGCGATATATAGCGCTCCACTTGTAATCTGGCCCTTCGTTTTTAATGTCCCTTTAAAATGCTTTTTGTACTCCATCGTTTGGACTTTTCATGACTTCACAATAAAGAGATTTATTTTAGCCTCAGCCAACTAACATATTGTTTGCTACTGAATATTATTTCACTGTTTTATAAAATCTTCTTGATAATGTGTTAACAAATGACTGTGGATTGTTTACGTTGCCAGAAGCCAACAGGCATAAAGATAAAACTAGAATTCTCTGCAATACTGGTACAAGGACATTAGTAAAGAATATCTACAGTGTTTCAAAATGCAGTTGCATAAGAGATATAAAGCTCCATCTAACATGTGAAAATATATCCCAAGAAGCAAAGCCCCAAGGTCCTAAAATTTTATTTTTTTTAAATCTGCTGCAGAGAACAACACCTTTATATCAAACATAAAAAAGGCAGAAATATGAGTTGCCAGCTACATATTTTAGGAGCAAGGAATGGGTGCTTGTGTGTAGTAGACATAACATTTGGGAGCATGCATGTGTGATAGATGCATGCGCACAAGGACAATTGTGGTAGTTCTCATTCACAATAAGCATTATCTCTATAGAAATTATTTATTTTCAAACAACCATTTCATGCAAATTCACATATAAAAACGTTTCTGATAATATTCTGAATTCATGTTATGCACTTTAAATTCATTTTCAATCAAAACAATTAAATCCCAATAAAACAATCAAATGGTCTCTTCCATTTTACTTTTTTACAACTATGTATTATACCAACTCTACTCCATTTATTGCCCTTCTATAAATACATCTAACACAAAAAACACCAGAAACAAAAATGTATCTCATGCAGGAACTATAAAATGAGATATTTTTTTATGTAGTATATTTATCATATATTAGCACAATTTATTATTGCACCTTTGCTTAACCCCTAAAACGCCATTCAACACATAGGGGTTTATCACAATCCTTATCAAATTATTTATCTACAAAAATAAACATTAATGATAATTTTCTGTTGAAAATCATTGGATACATTTTTCTATAGGATTGTGATGGACCCCATAGTTAAAAGTCTGTTCCTTAGCAGCAATGCACTATTGGTAGCTAGCTGAACACATCTGGTGAGCCAATGACAATAGGCAGGTGTGTGTAGCTTCCAATCACCTCCCAGTAGGTCATTGTTGAGCATATGTGTGTATGCTTTTCATCAAAGGATACCAGGAGAACAAACACAATTCGATAACAGAAGTGAATTTAAAGGGTCAGTCTACATTCAAATTAATGTTACACTAACCTAGCGACACCTGCAAAAGAAAAAGAATTGTAAAGATTTAAACCCCCCCAAACCCGTACTTACCTTACCTTACTCGCCAGCCTCTAGTGATCTTCTGGTTTCTTCAACACCACGTCACAAGCGCGTTGTCTAATCACAGTGCACCAGGTCATGCCGTTGAGCTACATGTAGCGTGGTCCCACGTTTGGTAAAGCTGACGGCTGCTTTACCCAGCACAGGAGCGCACTACATGTAATTCAGCGGGCCAATTGCACTGTGATTAGACAACGTGACCATAACCATGACTCGCTGTTGAAGAAACCAGAAGAGCAGAAGAGGCTGGCGAGGAAGATAAGGTAAGTATGGGTTTAGGGGGTTAAATGTTTAAAATCCTTTTTCTTTTGCAGGTGTCGCTAGGTTAATGTTACTTAATTCTGGACATAGTGCAGAATTACGTAACATTATTTGAATGTTAACTGGCCATTCAAATGTGTCTTAAAGCTGCACGCTCTAGATGAATCATTAAATATTAATTTTGTCTTTCCTGTGCCATTAAGAGACAAAGGCAGATGGATTAGAACAGTGAATAAATTGCAGCTACCATACCTTCAGGTTTATGGTAATGTTTATAAAATTTGTGACCTCTGAAGTAGCAAGTGTATTAAATACTGAAAATATTTTCTAAATGAATGTAAATTGTGTGTATTACTTAAACAGTCAACAAGTTTTTCAAATATTTACCATTATGCTAATGGATTTCCCTCAACATAAAAATAGTTAATTTTGATGCCTGCATTACTGAAAATGTGATGTGTATATGTAAATCAAGTGCACTAAGTAGCAAATGAGGCAGGACGTGGGTGATGAGCACAGTAGAAAAATAAATTAATAATAATTAAAAAAAAGCTTTTGTATAATTTAGATTCTTTTTGCTGTAGAATTAATTCCAAATGCTGATATAATCCATTTGCAGTTAAAGAGATGAGAATTTCGGTCTTGGATATTATGAGATTCACAAATGATTTTATTGTTTCATCATGAAGAAAAAAACAGGTTGCAATATTGATTTAAAAGAACAAAACAAAAAAAAACCCCAAGATTTACAAATCCATGGAAGTGATAGTGCTATTTGTTCGTTTCATGAATTATGTAATTTTCCAAAGATTTACCAGAATGACTTCCTTTTCATTTTACGAGAAAACGTAACAGCATTCTGGGCTATCCCACAGTATTCTGCAGTCCTGCTATGGTGACTGTATTTCTCCCTGTTGGCTTGTGGGAGATTTGCTTTCAAGGCAGACTTGATTATTTTTCAAAATGTACATAAATATCTCCGGCTCCAAATGCAAAAATAATGATCATTCAGGAAAGAGACTCTACACAGTAACGGAACCATTAATACATTTTAGCATAAGATTATGCAATTACTTTTTCAATTGTCATAAAAGACTGTGCTTGTGATAAGTAGGGCTCAGAATTTATTGCAACTCAAACATAAATCAATAGATATAGATTGTGTGTTAACTACTAAGCATCATTGATTATTGGTACATACCAAAAACATCAATGACACTGCACAGTTTTGCTATCTTCAGCTTCATAAATCATTATAAAAGGACAATGCAATAGTATTTACTCTGAATTTTAAATGAGTTTTTTTTTTTCAAAATGTATTTCAATTTGTATCTTGTGACAGACATCAGTCAATCACAGACTCAAATATGTATAAACTGTTAACTCTTGCTCAGTAGGAGCTGATGCCTCAGAAAGTGTGCATATAAAATGCATAATTTGATAATGGAAGTACATTGGATGTTCTATTTTAATAATGAAAGATAAAATAGTATATATATTTATTTTTACATATGTGGGTATGGCATCAAAGTAGGAGGCTTTGGTAACCCTTCATTAATTCCCTATATGCCCACCCCCCTCTCTGGACACCCATATTGTTGTATAGTTTATTACTTTAGCATTGTACAGTTGTTAACTGGAAATCCACAGTTGAAGCAGGCTTTATAAAAAGTGCCAACTTCTAGTCAAGATAGCAACCATACTGAGTGGGATGTATATCTCCCTGCAGGGAGATTTATAAAGTCTGCTTTAACAGTGGGTTTCCAGTTAACAACTGTACAATGATAAAGCAATACACTATACAACAATATGGGTGTCCAGAGGAGGGGCATATAGGGAATATGTCTCCCTCCAGAATTGTATTACTCATACCTATGTGTAAAAAAATACTCTGATGATGCCAGTGAGACATCATTTTAAAATGATGTAAACATTTTATTATGCTTTGGGATATTATTTATTGGGGGGGTTTTGCCCCACCCCCACAGAAAAAAAAATCTGTTGCTGCCCATATATAACATTTGTCACCTTGTGTATAATCAAACTTTTTTCTAGATGTTTAAACAATGTTAGTGACTTTTTGTTAACAGCACCTGGAATCCCTTTATAAATGTGTGTTTAGTTGTATATACATAAATATTTGCTACAGTCATACTTTTGTCATCTTTATCTTCTATATCAGTGAGGGCCAACTGGCGGCCCAAGGGCCTCATAAGCTCCTCGGCACTCGTTTTGCAGCCCCAAAGAAAAGCAGACCTAAGAATGTTTACCATAGTTTTTGAATTCCCAGGAAAAGATAGAAATAAAAATGAGTGCTTTGGGTGGCCAAAACTCAAAAGAGCCCCCTAAAGTTGAGAACAGTAGATAGAGGGTACCCTGCAATCTTAGCTCTATCCCCTGTGCAACAGAACATTTTTAGTAAGTATACTATTATTTGTGTGTTTAATAAATGGGGTTTGTGAGACATCTTAATATACAGTGAAGTTTACGTCGGTTGAGCAACATTGGTTATCTGCACCTGGTTTTAATATGCTATGTAGTGATTAAAAGAACATGAAAGAGCAAAATGAAAATGCTGTAATGTGTTGAAGCATTTTATTATTGCTTTACTGCTTGCAAATTACTATGTTTAACCTCTGCACTACAGGAACCTAGCTGAACACATCTGGTTAGCCAATGACAAGAGTCACCTACTACAAGCTAGCAGCAGCTGTGCATTGATGCTCCTATGCCTATCTAGGTATGCTTTTCAACAAAGGATATGAGGAGCGTGAAGTAAAGTTAATAATGGGGAAAATAGGGAAGTCTCTTAAATTTGCATGACCTGGTACACGAAAGTTAAATTTTGACTTTCATGTACCTTTAAAAATGTATATGTGTGATCGCATAGGCAATGCTGTTACATCATTCGCAGTCAGCCTATTTATCTGTCTGGCCTGTCTTATCTACACACTATAAGTGCAGAGAACAAATTGACCTTTAAAGAATCCTGTGATGTGATAGCCCTTCAGAAGCTCAATGTTGAGAATAATAGTAACCAAGGCCACACTAACAACGGTGTTTCTTTTAAACCCACATCTAGGTTTTACCTGATACATAGCAGGGGTAACATTATCAAAACATTTTTAACAGGATAGAAAAGAATTTCGTTGATTTAAAATCTACACCCACCTCCATTCAACAAAATTTAACCAAGAAGGAAAGGTCAGCCCTTAAATCTCTTAAGGACAACACCAATATAGTGATCAAGAACTACGACAAGGGTGGTACAGTTATTGTACTTGATAAATCGGAATATATTGGATAAGCCCTGAGACAATTGAGTAATGAAAATAACTATATGGTGTTGCCAAGATATCCCGCTAGTACCTTCAGATCTGAAGTTTTGCATACTTTAGATGAGAGTGTGGAAGAGGGGTTCCTGGATAAGAAAACAGCTAAGTATCTAAATGTACAGAATCCCAGGATTTCCCTCTTCCATCACCGATCTAAAACACACAAGCCTCTAATAAATGTCCAAGGCCGCCCAATAGTCAGTGGGATAGCATCCCAGTGGCTCGATTCCATCCTTCAACCTATTGTTATTTCCTTGCAATCTTATGTAAGGATTACTAAACATGTTTTGATCATTATGGAGAACCAGGATTGGAATAATACCTATAGTTTGGTCACAGTAGACGCAGTATCTTTATACTCGGCCATACCCCATGAAGAGGGTCTCAAGGCTATAGGTTTCTTTTTGTATAATTTTACTGACTATTCTGAAGATTTTCAGGAATATATTTTTAGAATTTCTAACTTTTTGCTTACTCTCAATGTCTTTCAGTTCCAGGGGGTTTTCTGTCTCCAGAGATGCAGAACTGCGATGGCAGCGAAATTCGCCCCATCATAAGCCAACCTATTTTTAGGTTGGTGGGAATTTTTCCACATCTTTGGAGATAGAAATCCTTTTAAGAGTGACATACTGATGTACTTGAGGTACATCAATGACCTTCTCTTTATATGGAACGGTTCGAAAGACAATATCTCTCTTTTTGTTAACTATCTAAATAACTATAAAGTTGGGTTAAGCTTTACCTTTGAGAGTCACCCCTCTACTATAAACTATTTGGATATTGCCTTAATTGGACTTAGAGAGGGCAGGGTTCTCACAAAGGTATAAAGGAAACCTATTGCTGGTAACTCTTTGCTCCATGGGAAAAGCTGCCATCCCAGACACACTGCAGCAGCAGTGGCCAAAGGCGAATTCACCTGCCTAAAAAGAAACTGCTCTAATAGCGATGATTTAAACATTCTGGCCAATGAATTAATGAGCAGGTTGAGAGAAAGGGGATACCCAAATAAAACTACTGTGTCGGCCAGGAAACAAGTAGAATCAAAACAGAGATAATTTCTCTTACAGGGACCAGGTACTACCAAAAAACAAGAGTTCATGGGAATCAACTTTTTACGAACTATAGTCTACAATTCCCCAAAATAACACAGATAATACAGAAACATTTCCAATCCTTGCAGCCGATGATAAACTCACAGATATAGTGAAGAAGGGATTGACATGTAGTTCCAGGAGATGTCCCACTTTAGGATCCCTTTTATCCCCAACATAATTAAAACAGGAAAAATGTACACACAGTACCTGGATGGCAAGTATAGGGATGTATGGATGTGGTCACAGAAAGTGTAGACCATGTGAATAGTTGGATAGAATTACATTTTTCAGCTCACATGTAACAGGAGAAGTTTTCCCTATTAAAACATGTATAAACTGTATGTCTACCCAAGTGATCTACATGCTAAAATGTGACTCGTGTGGGGACCAATACATTGGACTCACATCCAGGGACATTAAGTCCAGGATCCGTGAACATCTCTCTACTGTTAGCCAGGGCAAATCCACCACCCCCCTGGTACGACACTGTCGAAAAACACAATGGCAAACTTAACACCCTTAAGTGGTGTGCGATTGAGGAAGTTAAGGTCCCTAAATGGCGGGGTGATGTGGATAGGCTTCTGGCCAAGAGAAAGATCTTCTGGATGTTCAGACTCAGAACTAAGTATCCTGTTTTGCCAATTTCCTCTAATCAAATGCAAGTAGATATATTATTACTGTTCAATTGGGATGAATGAATCTACATCCCAATAATCAATGCATTACATGCTCTTGCACTATCTGAGTAACTAAAGGTCTGTACATGGGCTTACATACACTTTATATCTTTAGGATCATTTTTACAACACTTTGGCTCGGGATTTAATGCTAATTACCTTTAAACAAATTTAAGCATGTTTAGTTACCTCATTGTCTAACTGTGACTAATGATATTGAATCTTAACAATAACTATCTACATGCCTTTGTATGTTTGAATAGTTATTAGTCTGTACTTAGGTTCACACAAATCTATTTTTTCTCAGGTTTGGGGATACTAGTTATCAACTGTATCTGTATATTTGCAATAATGTGTACTTGATTTACCTATTTGTGCAAACATATTTATTTTCATATACAATGTAGTATATATACCTTTTAAAATTGTTCTCTCATGACCACTGGGTTGGTTTTATCTCCAATTTAATATTGTCATGGTGGCAATTTCAAAGCAACTGATTTAGTTACATGTTTAAAACACATACAAGTACTAAGCCTCCTCTTTTGTCCTGCTCACACAGGTGAGTTGGATTTTGCCTATGTCACAGGTGTAATTAGGCAGATGCTTAATTGAACAAAAAAGACAGGCTATGAATAAGGCATATCGCCAAAACGCGTAAGCCGTTTGTGCTGCGCATCTCTCTTATGTTTTTGATAGGTGGCTGTTGTCATTCTATTTTGAAAGTTTCGAATAAATGCTCATTTTTAACATAGAGTGAGTCTACTCTTTTCTTTGCTTGAACTAAATAGGAAAGTCTCTTAAATTTGCATGACCTGATACATGAAAGTTACATTTTGACTTTTATGTACCTTTAGAAATGTATAGGCATGATCTCATAGGCAATGTTGTTATGTCATTCGCAGTCAGCCTATTTATCTGTCTGGCCTGTCTTATCCACATTGATATTCAATGTAAGCATTAATCAAAATCTAATTTTAACGTCATTAATGAAAAATATTGAATTTTGTAAACTCTAGAGCCCCATGTATCAAGCGGACAAGCTTCTCTGCATACAGTCAACAGATCTGCTCTTCCACTGGCCCATATGCATCGTTACACACTCCGATGAGTGTGTAATGCCCACCCCTTCTCTTGCATGGCCAATCGCGCAATCGAAGGATCTGTCAATCACCCAGAGTGAGTTTGCAGTGATTTCTCTTCGCCACCTCAGAGGTGGCAAAAGGTGTAAGAAGCAAAGGTCTAATGGCCGCTGCATCTTACATTGAGGGAAGCAGGTTCGCATGTGCCAAAATGCCGCGAATTGTCCTCCGGAGAAGCTTACGCTGCTTCATACATGGAGCCCATATAGATGAAAACCATTGTAATTTTTTTTATTATTATTTTCAGATAGAAAATGTTTTTAAAAAAATCTCAATACCAAACTTCAGAAAAAAAGTATTCAGCTGTTTTCACTCAAGCTCTGCCTCTTCATAATCAGCAACTCCATCTTGGAGCACACATATTCTTGCACCCTGTGACAGAAGCCGAGAACATTCACAGATCAGTGACGTTGCTGGATTTTTAACAGCTGTATCTTGCAGTTTGTTTTTTTTACATTTTTTTTTTTTTACACACTTTAAAAAGGTACATAACAAATATAAAAAACCCTTAGGAATAATACAGAGCAATGCAGCCAATATGCAGCTCCCGCTCTGTATTGTACACACTAAACTAAAGTGCAAGATACAGTTTGTCAAAAAACATAATTTATGTAAGAACTTACCTGATAAATTCATTTCTTTCATATTGGCAAGAGTCCATGAGCTAGTGACGTATGGGATATACCATCCTACCAGGAGGGGCAAAGTTTCCCAAACCTCAAAATACCTATAAATACACCCCTCACCACACCCACAATTCAGTTTTAACGAATAGTCAAGTAGTGGGGTGATAAAGAAAGGAGTAAAAAGCATCAACAAAGGAATTTGGAAATAATTGTGCTTTATACAAAAAAATCATAACCACCATAAAAAGGGTGGGCCTCGTGGACTCTTGCCAATATGAAAGAAATTAATTTATCAGGTAAGTCCTTACATAAATGATGTTTTCTTTCATGTAATTGGCAAGAGTCCATGAGCTAGTGACGTATGGGATATCAATACCCAAGATGTGAAACTCCACGCAAGAGTCACTAGAGAGGGAGGGATAAAAATAAACAACAGCCAAATGCTGAAAAAATAATCCACAACCCAAAATAAGAGTTATTCTCATGAAGAAAAGAAAAACTTAAAACATCAGCAGAAGAATCAAACTGAAACAGCTGCCTGAAGAACTTTTCTACCAAAAACTGCTTCAGAAGAAGCAAATACATAAAAAGGGTAGAATTTAGTAAATGTATGCAGGACCAAGTCGCTGCTTTGCAAATCTGATCAACTGAAGCTTCATTCTTAAAAGCCCATGAAGTGGAGACTGATCTAGTAGATGAGCTGTAATTCTCTGATGCGGGGCTTGACCCGACTCCAAATAAGCTTGATGAATGAAAAGCTTTAACCAATAGGCCAAGGAAATAGCAGAGGCCTTCTGACCTTTCCTAGGACCAGAAAATATAACAAATAGGCTAGAAGTCTTCCTGAAATCTTTAGTAGCTTCAACATAATATTTCAAAGCTCTCACCACATCCAAAGAATGTAAAGATCTTTCCAAAGGATTCTTAGGATTAGGACACAAGGAAGGGACAACAATTTCTCAACTAATATTGTTAGAATTCACAACCTTAGGTAAAAATTCAAATGAAGTTTGCAAAACAGCCTTATCCTGATGAAAAATCAGAAAAGGAGATTCACAAGAAAGAGCAGATAGCTCAGAAACTCTTCTAGCAGAAGAGATAGCCAAAAGGAACAACACTTTCCAAGAAAGTAGTTTAATATCCAAAGAATGCATAGGCTCAAAAGGAGGAACCTGTAATGCCTTCACAACCAAATTAAGACTCATCGGAGAAGAAATTGATTTAATGACAGGCTTAATACGAACTAAAGCCGGTACAAAACAGTGAATATCAGGAAGATTAGCAATCTTTCTGTGAAATAAAAAAGAAAGAGCAGAGATTTGTCCCTTCAAGGAATTTGCAGACAAACCACTATCCAAACCATCCTCGAGAAACTGTAAAATTCTAGGAATTCCAAAAGAATGCCAAGAGAATTTATGAGAAGAACACCATGAAATGTAAGTCTTCCAAACTCGATAATAAATCTTCCTAGAGACAGATGTACAAGCTTGTAACATAGTATTAATTACTGAGTCAGAGAAACCTCTACGACTTAGTACTAAGCGTTCAATTTCCATACCTTCAAATTTAATGATTTGAGATCCTTATGGAAAAACGGACCTTGAGACAGTAGGTCCAGCCTTAACGAAAGTGGCCAAGGTTGGCAACTGGACATCTGAACAAGATCTGCATACCAAAACCTGTGGGGCCATGCTGGAACCACCAGCAACACAAATGATTGTTCCATGATGATCTTGGAGATCACTCTTGGAAGAAGAACTAGAGGCGGGAAGATATAAGCAGGTTGATAACACCAAGGAAGTGTCAGTGCATCTACTGCTTCTGCCTGAGAATCCCTGGACCTGGACAGATATCTGGGAAGTGTCTTGTTTAGATGAGAAGCCATCAGATCTATTTCTGGAAGACCCCACATCTGAACAATCTGAAAAAACACATCCGGATGGAGAGACCACTCCCCTGGATGTAAAGTCTGACGGCTGAGATAATCTGCCTCCCAATTGTCTACACCTGGGATATGAACCGCAGAAATTAGACAGTAGCTGGATTCCACCCAAGCAAGTATCCAAGATACTTCTTTCATAGCTTGGGGACTGTGAGTTGTGATATTGTCTGTCTGAAAACAAATGAACGGTTCTCTCTTCAACAGAGGCCAAAACTGAAGAGCTCCGAGAATTGCACGGAGTTCTAAAATATTGATTGGTAATCTCGCCTCTTGAGATTTCCAAACCCCTTGTGCTGTTAGAGTGTTAGAGATCCCCAGACAGCTCCCCAATGGAAAGACTCGCATCTGTTGTGATCACAGTCCAGGTTGGTCGACCAAAAGAGGCCCCTTGAACTAAACGCTGGTGATTTAACCACCACGTCAGATAGTGTCGAACATTGGGATTTAAGGATATTAATTGTGATATCTTTGTATAATCCCGGCCCCATTGATTCAGCATGCAAAGCTGGAGAGGTCTCATGTGAAAACAAGCAAAAGGAATCTCGTCCGATGCTGCAGTCATGAGGCCTAAAACTTCCATGCACATAGCCACTGAAGGGAATGACTGAGCCTGAAGGTGCCGACATGCTGCAACCAATTTCAAACGTTTCTTGTCTGTTAGAGACATAGTCATGGACACTGAATCTATCTGGAAACCTAAAAAGGTGACCCTTGTCTGAGGAATCAAAAAACTTTTTGGTAAATTGATCCTCCAACCATGGTTTCGAAGAAACAACACTAGTTGATTTGTGTGAGATTATGCAGAACGTAAAGACTGAGCTAGTACCAAGATATCGTCCAAATAAGCAAACACCGCAATACCCTGTTCTCTGATTATAGAGAGTAGGGCACCCAGAACCTTTGAAAAGATTCTTGGAGCTGTTGCTAAGCCAAATGGAAGAGCAACAAATTGGTAATGCTTGTCTAGAAAAGAGAATCTCAGGAACTGATAATGTTCTGGATTAATCGGAATATGAAGGTAAGCATCCTGCAAGTCTATTGTAGACATATAATGTCCTTGCTGAACAAAAGGCAGAATAGTCCTTATAGTCACCATCATGAAAGTTGGTACTCTTACATAACGATTCAAAATTTTCAGATCCAGAACTGGTCTGAATGAATTTTCTTTCTTTGGGACAATGAATAGATTTGAATAAAACCCCAGACCTTGTTCCTGAAAAGGAACCGGCATGATTATTCCTGAAACCTCCAGGTCTGAAACACACTTCAGGAAAGCCTGGGCTTTTACTGGATTCACTGGGATGCATGAGAGAAAAAATCTTCTCACAGGAGGTCTTACTCTGAATCCTATTCGGTACCCCTGAGAGACAATGCTCTGAATCCATTGATTTTGGACAGAATTTGCCCAAACATCCTTGAAAAAACTTAATCTGCCCCCTACCAGCTGAGCTGGAATGAGGGCCGCACCTTCATGTGGACTTAGGGGCTGACTTTCGTTTCTCAAAAGGCTTGGATATATTTCAATTTGAGGAAGGCTTCCAATTGGAAACAGATTCCTTGGGGGAAGGATTAGGTTTTTGTTCCTTATTTTGACGAAAGGAATGAAAACAATTAGAAGCCTTAGATTTACCCTTAGGCTTTTTATCCTGAGGCAAAAAAACTCCCTTCCCCTCAGTAACAGTTGAAATAATAGAATCCAACTGAGAACCAAATAAATTATTACCTTGGAAAGAAAGAGATAGTAATCTAGACTTAGATGTCATATCAGCATTCCAAGATTTAAGCCACAAAGCTCTTCTAGCTAAAATAGCTAAAGACATGGATCTAACATAAATTTTGATCATATCAAAAATAGCATCACAAATAAAATGATTAGCATGTTGCAGTAAACGAACAATGCAATATTAGTCAGAATCCAATTCTTGTTGCGCTAAATTCTCCAACCAAAAAGTTGAAGCAGCTGCAACATCAGCCAAAGAAATTGCAGGCCTAAGAAGATGACCTGAATATAAATAGGCTTTCCTTAGATAAGATTCAAGCTTCCTATCTAAAGGATCTTTAAAGGAAGTACTATCTTCCATAGGAATAGTGGTTCGTTTAGTAAGAGTAGAAATAGTCCCATCAACTTTGGGGATCTTTTCCCAAAACTCTATTGAAATTTCTGGTAAAGGATACAATTTTTTAAACCTTGCAGAAGGAGTAAAAGGAGTACTCGGCTTATTCCATTCCTTTGAAATCATATCAGAAATAGCATCAGGAATAGGAAAAACCTCTGGAGTAACCATAGGAGGTTTAAAAACAGAATTTAAACGTTTACTGGTTTTAATATCAAGAGGACTAGCTCCCTCAATATCCAAAGTAATTAACACTTCTTTTAACAAAGAATGCATATACTCCATTTTAAATAAATAAGTAGATTTGTCAGTGTCAATCTCTGAGGAAGGATCTTCTGAATCAGATAGATCCTCATCAGAGGTGGATAATTCATTATGTTGTCGGTCATTTGAAATTTTATCAACTTTATGAGAAGTTTTAAAAGACCTCTTACGCTTATTAGAAGGTGGAAATGCAGACAAAGCCTTCTGAATAGAATCAGTAATAAATTCTTTAAAATTCATAGGTATATCATGTACATTAGAAGTTGAAGGAACTGCAACCGGCAATGTACTATTAATGATGGACACACTATCTGCATGTAAAAGTTTATCATGACAACTAATACAAATGACATTAGGAGATATAATCTCCACAATTTTACAACAAATGCACTTAGCTTTGGTAGAACCGATGTCAGGCAGCAAAGTTCCAACAGATACTTCTGAGGCAGGATCAGATTGGGACATCTTGCAAAATGTAAAAGAAAAAAACAACATATAAAGCAAAATGATCAATTTCCTTATATGACCGTTTCAGGAATGGGAAAAAATGCAAATAGCATAGCCCTCTGACATAGAAAAAAGCAAGAGGCAAAAGCAATGGGGCAATAAATAATGAAAAAGGTTTGGCGCCAAGTATGACCCACAAGTAACTGAAATTTTTTTTGGTGCCAATCATGTCCGCATCACTAACGACACAACCCTGTGTGAAACCTCTGCGTCAATTACGACGCCGGAAATTATGAACTTGCATCAAAGGACGTGCCTTTCGTGCCAAGAATGATGCAATAAAGTGTAGCATTTGGCGCACCCGCGAGCCTAAGTCAGCCCGCAATTTGAAACAAAGTAGTCAATTGAAAAAAAGACTAAACCCCAGGTAAGAAAAATATTTCTTAATATTAACTTTCCCCAAATATGAAACTGACAATCTGCAAAAGGAAATACATGAACCTGACTCATGGTAAATATAAGTACAATACATATATTTAGAACTTTATATAAATGCATAAAGTGCCAAACCATAGCTGAGGTATCTTAAGAAATAAAAACATACTTACCAAAAGACACCCATCCACATATAGCAGATAGCCAAATCAGTACTGAAACAGTTATCAGTAGAGGTAATGGTATATAAGAGTATATCGTCGATCTGAAAAGGGAGGTAGGAGATGAATCTCTATGACCGATAACAGAGAACCTATGAAAAAGACCCCCATTAGGAAAATCATTGCATTCAATAGGTGATACTCTCCACGTCCCTCTGACATTCGCTGTATTCTGAGAAGAATTGGGCTTCAAAATGCTGAGAAGCGCATGTCAACGTAGAAATCTTAGCACAAACTTACTTCACCACCTCCATAGGAGGCAAAGTTTGTAAAACTGAATTGTGGGTGTGGTGAGGGGTGTATTTATAGGCATTTTGAGGTTTGGGAAACTTTGCCCCTCCTGGTAGGATTGTATATCCCATACGTCACTAGCTCATGGACTCTTGCCAATTACATGAAAGAAACAAAATGTTACTGATCTATGAATGTGCACCACTTGTGTCACTGGGTAGGAGAATACTTAAAAAGACAGTGTAAAATTGCTTTCCCTTAATATGTTTACAATGACTTGTTATTCCAGCGGCAGAGCATAAAATGTATGGGTAATTGCTCATTACGGAAACTTTTAGTATAGGAAATACCTGTATTTATTAATTGAAACCACAACTGAATGAAATGAGCTGAGCTTCCAGGAAGAGTAGACCCCATTAGATTATCTCTATATTTACACAGAATCCTCCTTACCCTATCTCTCTATACATTGTGAGGCCAATATGTATAGCCCAATGCAGATTTCTGGATGTGAAGGAGAGACACATTACAATATAAGGTCCAAAAAAAAAAAAACTAAAAGATTTTGCGTAATTTCTATCTATGTCAGCACATTTTTGATCATCGAGCCCTTAGCAACAACATTGTAAAATTAACATTTTATTCTCTCTCTCCAACCACCCACTGTAAGAGTGATTACTTCTAAACCTTCTTGTTTGCATACCTTTTTATAACCAGTACTTAAGTATTGAAATATTTAGTATAGGTGGGGACAGATCAGGCAAAATCAGCCATTTTTTAATGACAGAATAAAGGTAAATGAGTTATTTGTAAACAATGTAATACATTCCAGCAGATAGAATGGATCATTAGGAACACATTTAAGGGGAGAAAAAAAGAATCACAGTACACTGTCTCTTTAAGTTCCAAGATGGTGGCACCAAGTGAGAAGATGCAGAACTTCACTAACTTGCAAATGTAAGAGGTTCAAATAAGAGAATGGCTGCAGGTAAAGAAGGAAAAATAGCATCATGAGCAGCAATCATACTATTTTAGTTGTGCCCAGCAGTTTAATGTCCCTTTAAATTTCTCAAAAATGACTTATTCAGTGTATTTCTAATTTCCCTGTTGTATAGTAACTATGAATTTGGCTATGCATGCTTTTTTCAGTCAAATGTGTTAAGCTATCCAAAGTTATCAGAATCTGAAAAAATAGGCTTATAATTGAGCAATTAATTAAAATTTAATCACTTTCTGGCTCCTACATTTTAAATAAGGATGCCAAGCATTACTTTAAAACACTATACTTGGAAAACATTTAGACAAACTCATTCAAGAAAATAATATCTCACTGAACAACTTGCTGCAACATTTTAACTTGAAAATTGTGGAATTTATAAAGATTTGTAACTGCCCTGTGTCAAAGCAGATGGCTTTGTCTCATAAGCTTCTAAGGGACAGTAAACTTTCATGGGTCAGATAGGGCATGCAATTTTAAACAACTTTCCAATTTACTACGATTATCAAATTTGCTTTTTTCTCTTAGTCTCCTTTGTTAATTAGAGAACTAAAGACATGTGTACACTCCTAAGCTCCTGAGGCTGCATAGATTTATTCTTCCAGAAGGATAACAAGAGAATAAAGCAAATTTGCAATGAAGCTCAGCTTAGTGAATTTCACATTTAAAGGGACACTGAACCCAATTTTTTTCTTTTGTGATTCAGACAGAGCATGCAATTTAAAGCAACTTTCTAATTTACTCCTATTATCATTTTTTCTTCGTTCTCTTCTAATCTTTATTTGCATCTAAGTTATTTTTTTTGGTTCAGCACTTGTTTATCGGTTAAATCAATCCACCAATCAGCAAGAACAACCTAGGTTATTCACCAAAAATGGGCCGGCATCTAAACTTACATTCTTGATTTTCAAATAAAGATTCCAAGAGAATGAAGACAATGTGATAATAGGAGTAAATTAGAAAGTTGCTTAAAATTGCATGCTCTAGCATGCCCTTGAGAGGGGTGGTTCTAGAGGAGGAGCTCAGGTGTGTGGTTAGGTGAATCACCTGTGCAGCATCACCTCCACCTCAAGCCTTGGCGGTATCTTCGCGCTTAAACCCTTTACCTTAGGGTGGCTTTCCTAGCTAATTTCACCGCTACTAGAACCGGACAGTGCCATTCCAAGCACTGGGCTGCAAACTGCAGTAGTTATAGGATTTATCACTCTTCCTTAAAATATCATCCTATTAAGGGATAATCACTAAAGGATTTTGTCGTTTCTCTTGCACCTGAATCCTTCTCAGCTAATCAGAGGCTAAGTCCCAAGGAGGCCTAATACGCTGAAGCTCCACCGGCTGTCTTCTCCATTAAGGGTGCTAAAAACGACACGGATTCCACTCTAACCTTACCCGGCTAGAAGAGAGACCCTTTCAACTTAATTCACTATACCTTGTACAGACCCGGGATCTGATACTCAGGAGGGACGCCACTGCGGATCATTGCTGACGGCGGTACCGGATAGAGAGGCTCTGAACTGGGCACTTCCTTTTTCGGTCGTTCAGTCCCCTCCCACCGGTGCTGCGTGAGGGGACTCGACCGCTGCATGTATCCAGGAGCCTTACCCACATAACAGGTGCGAGTGTCCCCGCTACAGTCTCTTCTCCTGAGCACCCCTGGATTCCCGGCAGCTGCCTAAACACCGTCTACCTCTCAGAAAACTTGACCGGACGCCCCTCTCCCACCGGTGCTGCGCGAGAGGGGTGCCCCCAGAAAACGGGTCTCTCCTGTTTGCAGACATCCTGATCTTCTACGGGTAATATTATTGAGTATTTTTCTCACCCTCATTAACTGTTTCTCCCTGCCTCCACCAAATAACTGTACTATCCACACAAAACCAAGCTTTGGCAAGGGGAGATAAGGAGGAAAAAGAGTCTTGGGACTATTAACACATTGATTAACTTGGCCCCTGGGCTGCTTAGCTCTCAATTTTTGGGGAAAGTTATACCCCCCCCCCCTCGGGTTAAAAGTCTGAGCTACTCAATAATTCCTTTGGTCAATGTGTATTCATTTCTCTCATATGCTGGTAATACAGACCACTTAAATTAAAAAGGGAACTGTTTGTTTCAAAACGAATTCTACTTGTAAAAAACACTCACATCCTAGTCTATGTGCTGTAAGAACTGCCCTTATTGAATGGGAAACAAATACTTTAAATTCTCAAATATTATGTCTCAACTAGCTCATACAGAGAAAAGCTAATATTGTTAATTGCAGATGTTAATCTAAATGTGATGTTTTAACTATTCTAAAACTGTGGTCAGAAGAGGAGAAATCCTAACTTGAAACTCTTTCTTTAAACACTTCGCATTGCTAAGCACTATATCTTTTCTCTCAAAAATATATTGTTGTATGAACTAAGCTAGGGTCTCACTTTGCTGTATATACAATATTTGTAAACTTAGAATCATTGCTTTCTTATCTTAGAGTATATGTTTAAATCTACCCTTGGATGGACACATTTAAGGATGGTCCTCTTCATTTACTCAAACTAAAGAAAATAGGTCCTCTCAAATACTGCTATCAAGTGAGGTAGTTTCTACCTCATACAAAATTTCTGACACATAGTTGATACAAGCAGATTCACCACAAGCTTACGCTATAATAGCTCCTTGTATCTTATGAAGTATATTAATAGGTGATATTTAACCAGATTATAATTGCTGTATAAATAAACAACTTTAATCTTTACAACAGAAAAAGGGAGAGATCTCTTTCCTATTTTAGGTATAGACACTGATTTAAAAAATTTCACTATTCTTATAGACACATATCACTGAAGCTTGAATATTTTTTTTTTTTTTTTTTCTCTTTTCTTTTCTTTTGGCACCTTACTTTATGAAATGCCACTAAACTCACATATTTGAACCCACAGTACAATTGCAAAATACCTTGATTGATTTAGTTAAGGACAATCTAAGGGTAGTTCAGCACAAACTAGCTGATACTATTACTCTCTTGTCTCGTGAAACACTTATTTTTTTTCTTTTTGTTCTGACTCTCTTTGACTGCCTTGTTTTTTCTTTATCACTACACTCACAATATCTCACTCTCCCGGTTTCTATCCCCCCTCCGGGATCTCACATTTTCACTTCCCCCCCCCCCTTTTTTTTTTTTTTTTTTTTTTTCCCTCACCATCAACCACTTTCACTCAGCACTTTCTTCTCCACGTTCACACACACACCCACGTAGCGTATGGATAAATTTTTTTCCACTTCAACTAAGACACTCTCCCCAAATATGGCAGCCAGACAAAGGGACAAGAAATCCAAAAATACTCAAGAACTCGTGGCTGAAACACTACCTATTTCACCACACAGGGTAGCTATTTCTGAATCTACTACCCTACAGAATCTGGTCACCAGTATATCAGAGGCCCTAGGACCTAAATTTGACGCTCTCAGGTCAGAGATTAAACAAGATATTATGTCACTATCTCAAGAGATTAAGCAATTTTCGATTAGAATTCAGGATATGGAACAACGAATATCAGATCTAGATGATTTAACAACAATACACAGCTCAAAAATTGAGACCTCAAGTAATAATATGCAAAAAATCTATGACAGACTAGAGGATTTGGAAAATCGTTCCAGAAGGAATAACATACGTATTATAGGCCTTCCAGAGGACAAGCAATACGATAATCTAAGTCTTTTTATATCTGATAAACTTACCAAAGCTTTAAAAATTCCCACAACTTATCATCCAATCATAGTGGAAAGAGCACATAGAGTAGGTAACCCTCGCTTAGACAATAAAAATATTACACGCCCGAGACCTATAATAGCGAAATTACTGAATTTCCAGGACAGGAACATGATATTACAATATTATCGCAAAAGCCAACCAATCCTTATAGACAATGCTACGATCTTAATCTTTCAAGATTTCTCAGCTTATACAGCTTCTAAAAGAAGAGAGCTAGCTCCCATCTGCACCAAATTCATACATAAGGGACATCGTGCTACTATAATTTACCCGTTTAAACTCAGAGTTGTAGTCAATGACACCGTACATTTATTTGAAGATGCTCAAACAGCTGAGAGCTTTTTTAAGACGATAAATTCTTAATTACAAAATGATTTTTACACTTAAAGAAGGGATAACGCCTATGACTAGGGAATCCCCATGGGTTGGGGACGTTGCAACTGCTTGTATGAATGGGTTTTTTGCTTTTTTTTTTTTTTTTTTTTTCCCTATGTTTTTCTCCCCCCCTTTTTTTTTTTTTTTTTTTTTTTTGGTTTCCCTTTTTTTTTTTTTTTTTTTTTTCCCTCTCTCCCTCTCTATAGATGTAAATGTCACGCGAGTTAAATAAACTGAAAATTGTGTCGTGGAATGTTGGTGGCATCTCGACCCCCATTAAACGTAAGGCGATTCTTACCCATTTACGAAAGATCCACACAGATATCGGCCTTCTTCAAGAAACCCATTTAAATTTAGAGGAGTCTCTAAAATTAAAGGCACAATGGGTTAAAGAAGTTTTTATAGCACCAAGTGTTGGGAAAAAAAGAGGGGTAGTCATTCTAATTGGGAAAAAAGCGGAAGTAAAGGTTTTGCACTCTGAGGCTGACTCTGGGGGGAGATATGTTCTGATAAAATTTAAGATTGCCCAGGCAATCTACACACTATGTAATATATATGGTCCAAATATCTCTGATCCAGAGTTTTGGAATCTAATGCAATCTAAACTTCTCTTGCTTAACGAAGGTCACTTAATCTTAGGGGGTGACTTTAATATGGCCCCACAATGCCCCTTAGACAGACTTAGGAATAAGGCTAAGCACCTGAAGCAGAAAAAAGATAATCTAGACTCTAAAATACTTAAGAAAATTCAACATAATCTTGCAATTCGAGATATCTGGAGAGTCCAAAACCCAGATGTCCAGAACTTTACTTGCCTTTCTAAAGCCCATAAGACCCTCTCTAGGATCGACCTCTTTCTCACTGATGAACGTTTATCCATCACAAAAGTTAAAGCCGAAATAATGCCAATTCTTCTATCTGATCATGGACCTATCTCTCTTGAACTATATTTGGATTATCACCGGCCTAAAATGACGCGCTTTCTTTTTCCTTATCATCTTAATACCGACTCTAAATTTAAAAAATGGATCAGAAATAAGTTTTCTGAATATGCTAATTTTAATAAAGACTACGTGCAGCGCCCAGAAATTTTCTGGGAGGCTGCAAAAGCAATGCTTAGAGGAGAAATCACGGCCTATGCTGCAATGCTATCTAAAAAGCTTAAATTAAGAGAAAGAGAAGTATGTAACTCTTTGGTTAACTCATATAATCACTTCCTACTTGAAAAATCTCCATTAAACTGGGCGAAATACACCCGCGCTAAAAATAGTAGAGACACTTTCTTACTGACTCAAGAAACACACAGAGAACTTAGATTTCAAGCTAAGCTACACAGATTTGGAAATAAATCGGGGAGAATGTTAGCCAGACTAGTTAAAAACGAAGGAAGTAAACCAACGACAGAAAGACTCGTACATGACGGGAAGCAATTAACGAAACCTGAAGAAATATCTAATCTATTCATAGACTATTTTCGGGATATATATACTTGTAGAGGATATGATGATGCAAAAGCTTCAGAGTTCTGGAGCAAAATCACCCATCCAGTAATTCCAGCCGATGAGATAACTAGCCTTAACTCTCCAATCTTAAAAGAAGAGATAGAGAAGGTAATCTCTAATCTCTCCTCCAATAAAGCAGCGGGCCCAGATGGACTCCCGAATGAAGTCTATAAAATTTTAACATGTGAAATAACGCCTTATCTGGCAAATCTTTACAATGATATCTATCTTGACGGCAAATCGGTCTCACCCTCCTTCTCTGCCTCTTTTACAACTTTGATCTTAAAGGGGGGGAAGGATCCTTCGCAAAAAGAGTCTTATAGGCCAATTGCCTTGCTGAATTCTGATTACAAAATTATGTCTTCCATCTTAGCAAATAGGCTACAGACCATTTTACCCAAAATAATCCACACAGACCAAGCTGGCTTTCTTAATAAGCGAAATTCAGCTGCAAAAATCAGAGAACTTCTTGTTACTCTGGATTATATCCAGAGTACTCCCCCTGCGGCGGTGGGGAGAGAGGACACCCCAGATTTAGCCATTTTATCTATTGACGCAGAAAAAGCGTTTGACTCAGTAATATTCAATCATATACTGACATCCTTAACAAAGTTTGGGATTAAAGGAAATCTTCCCAGATTTCTTGACAACTTGCATAATTATTCCCAAACAAGACTGATAATAAATGATACTATCTCGCCCCCGATTGCAATTAAAAGGGGGACTCGCCAGGGGTGTCCTCTCTCTCCACTCCTGTTTGATCTAGCAATTGAGCCTCTTGCAATCATGCTTCGAGAAACACTTAACGGCATAAAAATTCGGAATTATGAGATAAAGATCGGGCTATATGCCGATGATCTTTTAATTTACCTCTCCAATACAAGGGTCAATATACCACGACTCCTTCAAATCACCGATCACTTTAGTTCTTTCTCGGGTTATAAAGTGAATAAATCAAAATCCGAGATCTGCTGGCTAAGGAGAAACAACAACTCCTTCACTAACTTTTTATTTAAAGAGGTCTCTGAATCTTTTAAATACCTTGGGATCCACATACCGATTAATTTTAGAGACCTATACAAATTGAATATCTCCCCTATATTAATCAATATCAAAGAGAAGCTAAGGGACTGGCAGCATCTACCATTATCTATTTCTGGAAGATCAGAACTATTTAAAATGATCCTTCTCCCTAAGCTTCCCTACATCCTGCAGAATGTCCCATTAATTTTGTTAGAAAAAGATATCCGCTCAATTAACTCTGCACTTATACAATTTATATGGCAAGGGAAAAGATCCAAGATATCCCTTACTAAGCTTACTGCACCAAGGGAATATGGAGGTATAGCAGTACCAAATATGAGACTTTACAACCTTAGCTTTCTCGCACGTATAATTATGGATTGGATATTCTCTAAAAATTATGTTCTTAATAATGAACTTGAACGTAGTGTGTGTGATCCATATCTCCCACTGGCCTTGATCCACTGCCTGCCAAAGAAGCTCCCAGAAAAAATCAAAAGATTAAAAACTATATATAATCCTATAAAAGCATGGTGGAACATAACTAAACTCCTGGGAATAAATAGTAATATCTCAAGTTATCTTCCTTTGATAGGAAATCCACAATTTCCAGCGGGCATAAATTCAGAGATTTTTAACCGATGGCAGGATAATGGCCTGGTAAAAATCTCTTTTCTGATAGACAGCGAAAGAAAATGTATTAAGACTTTTGAAGAATTGAAGAATGAATTTAACCTCATTAATAAAGATTTTTTTGCATACCTGCAAATAAGACACTTCACAGCTGAACTAGTTAAAGAGGCCAACTGGCATTGGACGCTAGGAAAGCTGGAAAACTGGCTAAATCTTGGCAAAATTGGTCTTATGTCTATATCGCCGTGTTACCATCTACTCAGTGCCAACAAAGCCACCCCTGGTCTGGAAGGGCTGGCAACGGCATGGTCCTCCTTAATACCCCAAAGTAATATTCTAGCCAAAACTATCCAGATGTCGATTAACAAAGTAGCATCCACCACCATCTCAGCTACATGGCGAGAGGCACATCTCAGGCTTCTTCACAGGGCTTATTTCACCCCGGAGAGAGGCCTTAGAGTGCATAACCAACAATTTAATAAATGCCCCAAATGCTATTTTCCAGCTGCAGATCTGACACATATGTTTTGGCATTGCCCTAAGATTAGAAGATTCTGGATTAAACTGGAATACTGGATTAAAAATGTTCTGAAAATTGAGACAATCCCCTTTTCACTATATCAAATCATTCTCTGTCTAAATGAGAATAAAATCGTGTGTAGTAACGAAAAATTAGTAAACCTCTCTATCATGGCTACTAGATACCTGATCTGTAAAAAATGGAAACTGAGGTCTCTACCCACTCTTACTGAAGTTAAGAATTATTTAAAGAAACAATGCGTGCTAGAACAGAGAGACACAAATATTGATAAAGAACTTGATATAAGAAAATTCTTTAACAAATGGGCACCCTTTATAAAAACATTCCAAGAGAGGGAAATTGATTGTCTGATATTTCCATTTAAAAATTCAGAAATAGTTCTTCTTGGTATCTGGTAAACGCGGAGATTAGAATTGGATGCTCTTCCAACCTCCCACCCCCCCTCCCCATAGATTAATTATTAATGGGGGTTCCTTTTTTTTTTTTTTTTTTTGTGTATTACACATGATGTTTTGTATGAATGTGTGTGGTATGATATATAGTTTTGGTCCATCCTTTCATTGGCTACTGCCTTACCATTAGTTCAGTGTTCTAGATCATAAAATAACTCAACATTTAGATCTAGGTAAGGAACCCATCACGACATTAAGTAAAATAAGGAACATTTTAGAGTATACATAAAAATAACCCTATTACGAGAATTCAAGTTCTTAGTTACTACAAATAGACTTGCTTTGCCGCAGCTATAGAGGTGGATAGGGATCACTAACTCCTACAGCTACACACCTATCTTTTTTTTATTACTTCTTCTCCCTTCCCCCCCCCCCTCCATTTAACTTTTCTTTTTCTTTTGTTTTGTTTTGGTTTTTTTGTTTTTCTATGTTACGAAAGTTATAACGATCAAGAAATTGTTATTATAAGAAGGTAAAATCAGGAAAACCCCCCGCAGAGTATACAATTTAATTTAGAGAAATTTTGATCAGTATTAATAAATATTGGTGGTTCCAGTATTTTATTTTTTTTTTATTTTTTTCCTCTCTATTGATTGTCTTGGGCCCTGCGTGGCGCCAAATATGTGTTATTTGTAATCTTTGTTTACACTGCTGGTTATAAAATAAAAAGTTAAAAAAAAAAAAATTGCATGCTCTATCTGAATCATGAAATAAAAAAATTGGGTTCAGTGTCCCCTTAATCTCACCCTTACAACAATACCCGTTCATACACTAAGTTGTATTTAATGTATGTTAATGGAATTTGCTTCTGTATTTTTCCATTTTAAATAGCTGGTTTTAGTCACTAGGACAATCACCATTCATAGTGAAAAAAAATGCATACTGTATGTATATAGAGGGTTATTTGATAAGCACATATATTCCTTCTTTATTCTTTAAAACAAAATTAGAACTGTAGTGAGATTTTTTTTTCTCAGTAAAAAAAATAAATAATGAAATAGCACTGTATTACATTTTAAACAAAATAGTTATGTATATTGATAATATATAAGAAATATTGTAAAAAGGTTCCTCATTGTTTAGCAAGCCCTTACGAACATATACTTTGGAAATGCCATTAAATAAAAAAAGAAGGTATGTTACACCCTAACCAAAAAATATCATGGCCCAAAAAAAAAGTTTTGGGGTGGGAGTAGGGGGGGGGGTTAAAAGTTTACTTTATGTCACATGTTTGATTTCCTTTAAAAATATCCAAAAGGGATATATAAGAAAATGCTTTACTGTGTTATAATGAGCATTTTATTATTGCACTATTGTTTACCTATGTTTTTTTTTTACCTTTGCAAAGGGGTAGCTTCAGAGCCTAGCTGAACACATCTAGTGAATTAATGACAAAATGCATAAAAGTCCAGCCGCCAATCAGCAGCTAGCTCCCAATAGTGTCTATCGGCTCCTGAGCCTACCTATGTATGCTTTTCAACAAAGGATACCAAGAGAATAAATCAAATTGATCATATAAGCTATTTGAAATGCTCTTAAAATTGCATGGTCTGAGTCATGAAAGTTAAATTTTGACTTGCATGTCCCTTTAAAAAAAAAAAAAAAAAAGACAACCAAAATGCCAAATATCAAATTCATTTCATTATTATTTATAAGAGAAAAAATGTAATTTTAGAATATTAAAACGCTATAGTATTTAACATACTGTAAATAAGCAATTAATGAGCAAACTACATATTGTTCTACTCCTCCTAAATGTAATTAGCACAAAACATATTTAATAGAGAGCTCATCAATGACAAATTTTAAATCGCAGTGTGGTTATTTACTTTCTATGTATGATGCTATGTGCATTGGGGGTTTATTAACTATGCATTAGTCAGAGAATGAAAATCAGTATTCTCAAACCAGAATATGCACTGCAGAACATTACAAATCTTACAGCTGACTAATAAAAACTCCAGCATAAATATACAGACAGAATCTGTAAGAAAGAAACATTGTGTTCCTCAATTCATTTTGTTGGAACAAGAAAGAAAAAGAAAAAAAAAAAGAATAATATTCCCGTCTTCAGTAAGGATTAGTAAACACCTTAGGCCAGATTACAAGTGGAACGCTATTTAACACTCCTGCTCGAGCATTAACTGCGCTAGAGGTAAGATTTTTGCGTGCACCGAGTAGCGCTTGTATTACAAGTTGAAAGTAAACTAACCCGACGCACGTAAAAAGCTGAACTTACTATGCGCTAGTTTACAAGTGGAGCGCTAACTTATCGCACGCCCATAAACAGTAAAATGTGCCCATTTACAGGCGCTCGATAAATAACTAACCATTAAAAGTGGCAGGTTAATGCTATTGCGAGCTCGCCCTAGCAAATAGTTCTCGGAAAATTAACCAGACATCAGATCTCTGGCTAATTTTCAAAATGTGCCCCAATTGCCCCCAAAATACAGTGTAGTGTAGTTATTAATAATAAAAAAATTGTTGTTTTGTTTTTTAAATAACTTCAAGAAGCAGTTATGAGGAGTTAAAGGTGGGGGATGAAAAAAAAAACGGCACTGAAAAGTGTCTTTACATTGCGGTCTATGGGGAACTGTAACTGTAAATATATATGTATATACTTATATACATATATATGTATGTGTTAATATATGTATATACACATATAAACACATAAATATATATGTATATATTCATATACATATATATTTAACATTTGCTGCCCATCGCTGCGCGACTTACCCCCTTCGCTGTGCTAAGTTCTCATGCCATATCTCACGGCATGAGAACAAGGCTCCGATTGGAGCCTATGGAAGTGAGTTCCTGAGAGCGGAGTGCAAAGCTACCGTGCAATGCGAATACAAGGTTGCGTTCGCATTGCACCTAACTTGTAATACCAGCACACATTTGCATGCGCTGGTATAACTGAGTTTAGGTCAAATATCGTGCTCATGAAAGCAATATGTTGCGCTCCACTCATAATCTGGCCCTATATTGATATTCCTCCATAGAAGTCAATGCAGCAAATTTCTCACGTGCGCTAAGCTGACATGAAAATATGAATATTTCACATTCCAATGTTCTTCGCATATTAGAACTTGTTCTATTTATTCATAAATACATATTTATAGATATATCTGATTTTTATTATTACAATATATATCTATACCAGAGCTTTCCAAACTTTTTATGTTGGTGACACACTTTTTTAGACCTACATCATTTTGCGACACAGTAATTCAGTTGTACTAGCAAACAGGAGGTTAAACTAACTTGTTTTAAGAGATACGGACACATACATAAATTATATAACTAAATGTATTTACAAGTAACAGTAAGTATGTGCAAGAATTAAAAAAGTTTAACACCTATAGCTACTTACTATTTTAATGGGAGATATGAGGTTGATGGGATGAGCACAGTTTCTGAATAATTGGTGGAATATTAGGTAAAGACACTCGCATTTAATCATCAAGCTTTTTTAAGCTTCCACTTCCTATCCATATATCAAGAGCAGCAATGCACTACTGGGAGCTAGCTGCAAAAAAACTCCACTTTGACTTCTGACTTCAGCTCAGCATTTAAGCTGCCGCCCTCAGAGCTCTGTGAGTCCGACTGACTACTGCCCACGCTGCAAACACCTTGCTGTCCCACTCACTGACTACACACGCAGTCACGAGCCTATTGAGGAGACTACAAGTGCAGTCAGGAGCCAACGCCGCCAATGGTAATGGTTTCAGTTCCCGCTGAGCTGCACTAATAGGTTAAGATGATCTGTGACCTACTAGGTATCATTCACGTGTACACCACGTGATATGCGTAGCAGGCAGGAGGAAAGTTTAAACCCCCCCAAATAATTAAACAAAAAAATTTAAATTAAAAAAATGTGTGCTGCAGCTGGGACACACCTACACACTGTAGCCGACACACTAATGTGTCACGACACACAGTTTGGAAAACACTGATCTATACCTATATACAGATGATTATATATAGGTATAGATATATACAGATGTATACAGATATATATAGGAATATCTATTTATAAATACATGAACCATATTCTGCTATGTGCAGAACATTGGAATGACAGTAAATGCTTTTTCATATTTTAATCTACTTAAAGGGACAGTCTACACCAGAATTTGTATTGTTTTAAAAGATAGATAATCCCTTTATTACCCATTCCCCAGTTTTGCATGAACAACACAGTTATATTAATATACTTTTAACCTTTGTGATTATCTTGTATCTAAGCCTCTGCAAACTGCCCCTTTATTTCAGTTCTTTTGACAGACTTGCAGTTTAGCCAATCAGTGCCTGCTCCCAGATAACTTCACGTGCACGAGCACAGTGTTATCTATATGAAACACATGAACTAATACCCTCTAGTGGTGAAAAACTGTTAAAATGCATTCTGAAAAGAGGTGGCCTTCAAGGTCTAAGAAATAAGCATATGAACCTCCTAGGTTAAGCTTTCAACTAAGAATACCAAGAGAACAAAGCAAAATTGGTGATAAAAGAAAATTGGAAAATTGTTTAAAATGACATTCTCTATCTGAATCATGAAACTTTATTTTGGCCTAGACTGTCCCTTTAACTGCAAAGGGCTCCAAGCACTTATATACATGTCTATATATGTGTATATATGTATTTACCTGCCTTATTTTAACACCTGCAATATCATATCTTTGAGCCCTTATAACTATTTGTGCAATATTTTTTTGAATATTTTTTAATAGATGGGGTTATTATGAGTGTAACTGTGCTTTGTAATGTATTTTTTAAATTTATTTCACTTTTTTTCCTCCATTAAATTCTATGGGGGAATACGTGAACACAATAATATAAGTTTGACTTTTTGCGCTTGTCAGGTTAGGCCGCGAACGCAAACAGTTTAATTTCAACTCATAATACGAACGCAACCCTAGCGCTAATTGCGCTAGAAGTAAGCATTTTGCGCCCGTCGGGTTGCGCTTGCATTATGAGTTGAAAGTAAACTGCAGGAGTGTTAATTAGCACTCTACTTTAATCTGGCCCAAAGTGTTTACTGTTTTATTTTAAATGGACACTGCACTTGTAAAAGCCGTTTTAAATCTTAACTGATTATATATATATATATATATATATATATATATATATATATATATATATATATATATTTACATAGTATCTTTTTTTTCTATGGGTTCAAAAGTATTACACAGAAAAACCTGTTAAAATTTCATTATGCAAAGTGCACTTAGAGCTCAATTTATCAAGGGTCGGCGGACAGGGGTGTACATATGTGCCCCTGTCCGCCCCAGATTGCCGCTGGCGGGCAAAATGAAGTTGACATAATTCAGCATTACACAAGAGCGCAAAATAGCGGGGGGGGGGGAATGTCTTCTCTGATGTCTAGATTGACAGAGGTATAGGGTTTGATTCTTATGATATTCTAAACTCAGTAGGCAGCATAATCGGTAAATCCATACTAAAAAGAAAATGCAAAAGCACCAAAGGGCCGATTCTCATAAACCTGGCCACCCCCTGCCTGCGCACAGCCAATCACATGCGGGTAGGAGCTGTCAATCTCCCTGGTCGGAGAAGACCAGGGAAATTAAATTTCTCCACCTAAGAGGTGGAGAAGAGTTAGGGAAGGAGCGGTTTGATGACTGCTGCTTGATAAATACGGACT
This sequence comes from Bombina bombina, assembly GCF_027579735.1. NCBI lineage: Eukaryota > Metazoa > Chordata > Amphibia > Anura > Bombinatoridae > Bombina > Bombina bombina. Next base: position 641,699,726 of record NC_069502.1, read on the forward strand.
GCAGGTTCTCTTGTGAGAACCTGCAGTCACAGGCAGGCGAAGCCTTTGATAAATCGAGTCCTTAGTAGCTAGTTTTAAGGCAGCACAGTTATGTCCATGTTGGTTGGTCAGTAAAACGTCTAAGGGAACTAATCATTTTGTTAAACAGTCCAATAAACATTCTGTATAAAAGCAAATATATATAAAAAAAATGTATATTATCTTTATCATTAAGCTGTTGCTTGTCAAATTCCATTTTACTCTAAATGAAATAAAAATGTTAGTTTATCACTTTTGCAGGCAGCATCTGTGTTTTCTCCATTAACTGGTCTATTTTTTTTATTTTTCAACATATAAGACGCAACTTCAAATAAAAGTCATACAAAATTCAAAACAAAGGATTTTTTATTATTTTTGTTAAATGTATTATGTTTGAAAATATGAAATGGTCTGGTTTGACTCTCTGACATGGTTACATGTGAAAGACTTGCCTTTATTAGTTTTTTAGCGTAGCTACAATCTGCTGTACATAAACTCCAGTCAGTCAAATGGTATATTAAACAGAAAAACTGTGAGGGACAACTTGTGCACACACACACACACCTGCATACATGACGCACACATGGAACCAGCAGAACAAATCATGACATGTTTAAAATGTAAAAATGTAATGAGTGCACATTATTTATGGGAGCTGACAAGAGTGAACAAGATTAACCCTTTGATTCCACTAGCTTTCAATGCCAATCAGTTAACCCTTTAAGTGCAACTAGTAGCAATATCTAATATGGCAATTATACCCAACTTTACATGAAAGGGTGGACAGAAGAATCATGTACAAACACTATGAATTGTTTGTATAAGCAAAAATGTGGCTGAATCTGCCTATTTCAATTCCTGAAATATGGAAAACACACACAAGCACTCACACATATACACACACGTGTGTACACACAAACATGCTAGATTTTTCATCAACTAGTCTAGGACTAGTACACAAACAAACCTACAGCAGACGTTATGAAATATAGATTTTTTTCTAGCTACAATTCTGACTTATTTTTTAGCTTGACTAGAATTTTTCTTCCTATCTGGTAATTTGTAGTGATTTTTTTACATTCACATACATACACCACCCACACAAAATTGCTCTGTACTATTTGTTCAAAAAAGACTTATCTTTAAAGAACTATGAAAGCTTTGAATTGCTTCTGGTAGGATATGATGTATTCAAATGAAGTTACATGCAATCTTCTACAGCTCTCTCTGGAAATCATTTGGTCATGCCCTAGAAAGCATCAGATGATTGGTTTCATGAGCCCATTTTTGTATCCAAGGAAGGGAATAAAAGTGGGCTATTTCTCTAAGTAACTAACAGATACTATCATCAATACTAAGTTATAGATATGATGTGTGTAACATGCCAGCAGCTGCCATCTGCATTACTAATTATGCTATACATTTCAAAGCAAAAAATACACACCTTAATTTGATAAATCATGTCAGCTTGTATTACTGACCTTACCTGCAAATGCCCCAAGAATTACAACTATTATGCAGAACATGGCCAGTGAACCAATAAAAAGTGTCAGTCACAAATAACCACTAGTCATTGGCTGTGACCTGCTCATGAGTGCAATGCTTGCAGCCTCCAATCAGAAATTTACTTATTCACTTTGGAGGGGTTCAACACACAATAAGTTAAGATCAGTAATGCAAAAATGACATAATCAAATACTTTTAATATGTATATTTTATTAGTCTATCAACTGCTATATTAATAACACATAGACAAATGGTTTATTTTGGTTACAGGACATATTCTGTAGATATTATGTTATTCTGTGTATCTACTTTACCTGTTGTCTAATGCATCTACATAAATAGTGACTCATCACATAGAATAGCAATAAACAATATTATAGTTATCATTTGTGAGATAAAATACAGCCAGCCCTTCAATTAATATAGCCACAGTTCATAAATCATATATAAACCTATAATTTTAAAATGGAACAAAAAGGTGAAAACTAAAAAAGTGAGTAATAAAAATATATATACAGTACATAAATACAATTTCTATAAATGTCCTAATATTAAGATATTCAAAATTCCTACTGCTTGTGGAAGTTTCTAACTTCCTGTATATTTCTCTGATCCCTTCCAGGGCCTTTAAAAAAAAAAGAAAAATGAAAAAAAAAAAAAACAATCATAGTGTAACAGAATCCTAATATTATTAAAAATCCCATCAAGGTGGTCAGCAACGCTATTGTTACTCATAATTTAACTGTATCTGTTTATAGGGTTTAGAGCATTGCAAATTATTGAATTTGAAAGTGAAAATCAAAAGCCTATTCAATTTGGTTTAGGGCAGTATAATTTCATCAAATTTTTTTTATTTAAATATAGTAAAGGGACCTTAAACACTTTTTTGCTTTTGGGTAAAAAATGTGCTTGGCCCATGTTCCTTAGAGAGGTCAAAGGGCAAATTATATAGTCCAGGCTTTCAAAATGCTGCAAATCAAATATCAAGTTTAGGTAAAAGCTTTTTGAGAACAAAGGGTGAGATTACATATGCGGCGCAAGCTTTAGCGCAACTGCTGAAACCTGCGCCGCCCATAATTTCACCTCGCACATCGGGGTATCACATATACGGCACTAGCAGTTCATAAAGTACCGTAAGTCAGATAAACTAGCGATGTCCAGAAATGAGCGTAAATACAAATTTCTGGAGTCGCCAGTGACTTACGGCACTTTAAAAAATGCCAGCACCATATATGTGATACCAAAACCGCGTTAAAACCAACGTCGCTGGCTTTTGCGGGCGACGCTGCATATGTGATCTTGCCCAAAGTTTACAGAATTTGTTTTTTAGTCTCTTCGGGGAGCATGAGACAAAGAACCCAAAAATATGCAGTATCTAATGTCTAGTTAAAAAGACACAAGCGTTGCCTGCAAAACTTCAATATCTTTTTCCATGAAGAATAAAAATAAGTTTTTTGTTTATTTTTAACATTCAACTCTGAGCAAATACATTTTCCCCCACACTATAACTTTCACTTCTGTAGCTTATCCCTTCTCGTAAATAAACATTCTAGTTAGAACATCTGCTAACAGTTATCAGAAGCATTAATTCTTCATAGTCAATTCTCAAATGTATTTACAGATGAAAGCTGAAAATTGTTTTGGAAACTCCAGTCAGGTAGCAAGATGTAACATTTCCCACTGAAATCTTGCTTCTGACACACAATACAAGATGGCGACACCTGACATGGTGAAAAACTGCATTCAATTATGCTAATCACTGTAAGTTTCCTATGATTATGGCATGTCAGTTAGCGTAATAAGCTGGTGTTAAACTCTTCAAGGCCTGAAGTGACAGCCAATACATACAGTACAGAAGCAATGCAAGTACTTGCAGTTAAATGATTATCTTCCAAAGTTGATATCAGAAGGAATAGAACAGCAAAAAGATAGCATTATATGAATACAATATTGCATACAAAGACCTTGTGACCATGCATAACAATAAAGTGAGCCTTGTGTTCTTAAAGTAATTTGTATCAGATTTAGTGCACTGGTTTTCAACCCTGTCCTCAGGCCTCCCCAACATGCCAGATTTTCAGGATCCCCTTGGGAGAGAGCAGGTAGAATAATCATGTTTATTAATCAGCAGATTATTTCACCTGTGCTCTAGTTCAGATCTCCTCAAAACCTGGCCTGTTAGGGAGGCCTCAGGACAGGTTTGAAAACCAGTGATTTAGAACAGGCTACATTGTAATGCAAGTATTTGTGGTTTACTGCATGATCAAGAAAATATAGCCTTAAAGGGACATTAAACACTAAATAAATGTTAGCTAGAATGACACATTCAAAGAAAATATTAGTCTGAGAATAACAAGTAGATGTGTTTTTTTAAAGTTTGATTAGCTGTTTCAATATTGACAAAATAAATGTCAAGTTTTAGTGTCTATAAAACAATGGGAGCAGCCATGTTGTAACTTAGGTTATCTTCTCTGGTGTGGCCAATTAGATACAGTTGTAAATAAGTCACTAGAGTGTGCAGCCAATCGCTGTGTGGAATATAACAGTGTTCTGCACTTATGTTTCTAACAGGAACTGAAAAGCTCACAATTTCAAAATGGAATTCCAGGAAAAGGGGACAAAATAAATAATGAAAGTATAATGTAGAGATTTTTTTTTATATATATATATATATATATATATATATATATACACAATATATCATTTTATATTACCATCTCTAAGTGTGTAATGTCCCTTTAAAATACTAAAAAAAAAGAACAGCACTGAAGATAAAATGTTAAATGAGCAACAATATATAAATGTATAAATATTAGGCTGAAACCAAGGCCTCTCTAGAAACATAGTGTCATGTCATTTTTAATAGGCGTAAGGTTTCAAGCAACAATTTGTCAGTTGTAAAATAGATATACGTGATCGTGCTTTGATCTTTTTCTTGTATTTTCTGTGGTGATTGTGATGCCAAACAGAGCAGAAGTTTTGTAGTAATGGAAATGAAGATATATGGAATTCCATTGGGTGCCTTGCACTAGATATACAGTATAAACTACAGGACTAAGTTGCAGAAGACATTAAAGGGACAGTGTACTGCAAAATTATCTCCTCTTCATTTCTAATTATCAATTTTACCAACTGGGTGTATTAAATTGTTTACTAATTGTTCATTTACCTTTATTCTTACATTTTAAATAGATTCCTGTGGTATTTTCACCTATACTGAATATTTCAATACTAAAGTATTGGCTATAGAAATGCTATGTAAATATATCCAGCAGAATAAATTACACTCCAAGGGAGGGGTAGGACAGATAAGAAGTAAAACATGAATTTTCAATTGTTCTCTCTAAGTAATGGGCTTTGGTACACTGTCAAATATAAGATAAGGGTGTGTATAGAAAGTGATAGGATGAGGTTTCCCTGTATACTCAACCCATTTTAATTGGTTGTGGTTTCAAGGAACAAAACTAGTTATTTCATATACAAAAATGAAACCTAAAGTACCAATTTCTCATATATTTTATACTCTACTGCTAGTATAACAAGTCACTGGAAACATGTTAAGGGGGGGGGATTATATTACACTGCCCCTTTAAGTTTATATAACGAAAAAAAAATTGATTCTGTTTTAGAAGTCTCCATATATGTAGAAGTACATTTAATTGGAATTACAAATACATTCAAATTTCTTGTTCAAGGGGGTTAAACAGATAGTTAAAATACTATTGTGAGCAACAGAGAACTGCTGGTCAGGAGTGGTACTTTAACTATGTGCTTAACCCCATTGTGGGGAATAAAACAGGTAGGTAGATCTGCAGGGTTGATAGTGATAAAATGACATACTCTAACACAGTGTTTTTCAACCAGTGTGCCGTGGCACACTAGTGTGCTGTGAGAGATCCTCAGGTGTGCCACGGCAGACTGACAACAGCGTGACATTTTTGTAAACTTTGCTTGTTTTTTACTCCCAGTGCAGGGGTAGTTTGTAGGAGGCATGGCATAACAGCACAATACATACAGTATGTGTGTGTTTGTGTGTATTTGTATATATTTATGCTGTATTAGGCTACAATGTGTGATTTTTTTTTAACATTTTGGGATGGTGGTGTGCCACAGGATTTTTTAATGTAAAAAAGTGTGCCACGGCAAAAAAAGGTTAAAAATCACTGCTCTAACATATGAGAGTGCATCATTTGTTTCCCCTCTAATGGTCCTTTAAAATGTCAAAGGTGAATGGAAAGATCTCGAAGGTGTGTTGCTAAAAAATATATATATATATTTTGTATATTTTGCATAGGTTAAAACCTGTCACTACTACCTACTTCAGCTAATAATAGAGGGGATCCTGAGAAGTCTTTGAGAGCCTACAGTTACACTGAAAGAAGTTATAGTGTGTGTGTCAGTATAGTGTGTGTGACAAAATATAACAGCTTTTAGATCATTTATGAAATGTATTCAATTTGTACTTGAAGATAAAGTTTTTCTCCATGGGAGCTCTAAACAAACAATTAATGTAAATCAAGAGTATTTCTTATTAACGTGATGTCAGCGTCACATAGAGTTTCAAATTAATATCTCACCACAAGAGATCTCCTTTTGTCAGAAGCATTGAGTGCTAGCTGGGTTAAAAGACCATCACTATGTTTCAATAAAAATAAAAATTTACCTGTTCTGTTGAGTCTTGACAAAGAGCCTTTTCTTAATTTAAATACAAAATCTTGACAGCAATGACTGCACAAAGCTATGGCTATGGTCCAGGTTTCTTGGATATAACAGGATATTTACAGTATTTAAATGTCACAATACATTGCAACCAACACAAATATCAAAGAATCTACAAATGCTGCTTATTTCAAGAAAGAATCTTTTATGAATAAAACGTCCATTTTATTCAGTTCACAAGTTAAAATCATATGAAGGGTACTTAAATTATATTGTAACATATCTAAAGCAACATTTTCTAAAGGGCTGTTAAGAAAGTGTGTTTGGGTGAGCTAAACTACCAAAAGTATAACTAGGAAATGTGCTCTTAAAACTGGTTTTACTAAATTGTACCAGGGAGCCATTGTGGAGCAACAACAAAAAGTGTGCCCTTATAAGCACTTCAAAGAGGTAAATAATGTTGCAATGCTTTCACATAAACAATAAAACTGTGTTAGATGTTGTGTTAGGAATATACAGATTTAAGATACTTTTCAAAATATTGTCATTTCTAATCCAGTTTCCAGAGGAACAAGAGGCAGAAATGTAAACCATTTGTAAAGATCAGAATTCTTTGGCATAGACACTGAACATTGTGAAGGCCTTTTGACATTCCTAAGGGTAGAACAATGTGACAGAAATGTATCTAAATTCTGTATGCAATAGACAATAGTACTCAGCCAGAGAAGGAAAACCAAGACCATTAACCTCAGCAGAGACCCTTGTAAAAGGCCACATAAATCTCTTGGAATGCAAAAGGAATAACTATTAAATCACATTGTACAATATCTATGTATCATTTTACCAAGAGTTAGACAAAATAAAGCTCCATGAATTGATTTTATTATTATTTAAGAGCAAAATGTGCATTAGATAATAAGCCATAATTTAGCTTTACTGGTTACTTTATTATTACATTTCCTTAGTAAACCATTAAAAAACAAACATAATGGTACAATGTGTCAATTCCAGGTGATAAATAACAAGAACAGTAACTATTATTACAATCTACCACACTGTAACACTTACATATTACACTGCTAAGTTTAACCATCATTACATTAATATATATATTTAAGAAGAGATTTTACCTTGTAGGCATCTAATAGAAAGCAGCTGCCAGAAAACTGAGGAAGGGAAATCAGACATGTATTTTAATGTATTTATTTATAGAAATACAGGCTGTTGATGCCAACTCCCACATTTCTCCCACTATCTCTTCACTACCACAGTAAGCTGTGCTTTTTTTCTAGCAAGAAGCAACTCTACAATTGTCTTCTCTAAGCCTCAAATGCACACTAAACTCTACACCCCTGCAGCACCCAGCTCACTACAAAGCAAAAAAAAAAAAAAATGCACATTGTGGTCACTTACTGATTTTCTCCTCGTCTCTGGAAAAAGGAAAGCAGCAGAGCTGACCCATGGCACCTTGTAGTTTATGTTTGTGCTGATCCTCTTCTGTGCAAACACCTCTAACTGCAGATTAGTGCTGAGGCTGGCAGAGCACTGCTTATTCTATGCACAGTGAGAGCGACAGACAAGGGAGGAGAGGGAGGCAGAGGAGGGACACGGAGAAGGGAACCAGAGGCTATGCTGAGCACGAGACTCCTCCTCCGTGTCCTGCTGTTTGATGCAATTGCTTTAGGTCTGACAGCGCTGTATTATATAGGCGTATGCTCCAATAAGGTACAAAACTGCATGTTTGCTTAAAACAATTGGCACAAGCCCTGTCATAAGTTACAAGCAGGAATGCAGAACAGTACAGCTGGCAGACAATGCTTCCTCTTTCCCATGGATCATAAGTACAGTACACTGCAGATAAAGCTTAACTCACACTACTTATCACGGTTTATTAATGGTAGAAAGGGATATTGTTTTTTTCAAGAAACAAAGAAATGAGACGCATGCAAATTATTTGGTAGTCTTCTCTAGAGTAGGAATAGTTTAATATGAATTATGCATTGCATTTATTAAATGGACTCAATATTTTGCTTTTATTAAATACATACACACCTACCTGCCCTACAGATCTAGGTTCAATATCCACTGAGAAAATGCTAACTGAAATATCCACAAATGGCACATGAAAAGCTTTGTAACAGTCTGTTATTAGTTTTCCATAGGAAGCATCTTATAGATTTTTTTTTTTATATTTAACCATCTCCTTTTGACTCTGCTTACATATATAGCCTGTTTGAGGAGACCCTGGGAAACAGTCCAGAGGAAAAGGACACATACCTAAGTAAGGGACGGTCTTTGTACAACATCAACTATCAATGTACTTATTATAAACATAACTTCTGATATCAAATTCAGACACCTGTTGAATAACTGTCTGCAAGATTTTGCTGTCAAATGCTGCTTGAAAAGTTTATAAACAATGAATTAGGAAAACTTAGTGTACTGATGTGCTTCAATTATAAACTACATTCTAATTAACTTATGTTATCAAATATTCTTGTTATCTTTTGTTGAAATGCAAGAATGTAAGCTTAGTAGTATACACATGCTTGGAGCAATATATTGCAGCAGATTTGCAAGAGCCCTAGATGGCAGCTGTATTTCCTGTCATGTAGTACTCCAGCCATCTACATTGGTATCTCTTAAACAAAGAATATAATGAGAACAAGGCAAATTTGATAATAGAAGTAAATAGGAAACTTTTGTAAATTTGTATTCTCTGTCTGAATCACAAAACACATTTTTGGGGGTTTCATATCCTTTTAAGAATTAATCCAATTGGCAAAAGGCTTTGGAAGTTTCTGTCCCCTTTCTGATATCAAAAATGAGTGAAAATTAATCAGAATTCCCAGGATCCTTAAAAGTTTACATGAAATTCAGTAGGGGATTGGCAGCTATCGGCGTATGTTGCTCAGGATTAGCTCACCAGCAGTGTCCATCTCAGCATTGCAGCTTCACAGCAGAAATGACTCATGAGCTTGTACATGTCTTTAGTACTTAGAGCAGCAGTGTATACAGCAATGTATAACACTGCTGCAAACAATGTTGCAAACACTGCTGCCATAAGTACTAAAGACACATGCATGCTCTTGTGTCCTTATGAGCCTACCTAGACTTATTCTTCAATAAGGGATATAAAGAGAACAAAGCAATTTTGATAATAGAAGTAAACTGGAAATTTATTCAAGTTACACGCTCTAGCTAAACCATGAAAGTTTCATTTTAGTAGTGCAATAATATAATTCTCTACCATATTGAAACATTTACTATTGCACTTTTATGTCCTTTTAACTAAGAACAAAGGAGTAGTCCTTCAAATTGTTTTATCGAGATGAAAAATTAGATTAGGAAGAACACAAATTATAGGTGCAATTGTTTACACTCATATATGGAGCAAGTCCCCTGCAATATTCTCCAACTTCCAAGACATCTAATTCAGCAATAAAAAAGTGTTTAAACCACCAGTCTCATCCTATGTGGAAAGAGGATGCAAAGAATAACCTGCAACCTCTAGACCCAGAAAAGTACCTATAGGGAATATTAAATAATCTAGAGAACCTTCAACCTGAAAATTAAAGCCTTCTTAAGAAAGAGGGGAATCTCATCTTTTAAATGAGGGTCACACATCCCTCTAGATATCATCTGGTCAATGTAAAACGATTTCACGTGTGACTTCAAACCACGCTCCATCTTTTATCCAGTGCATTCGAGAGGAGATATTTTGGAGAACTTTCAAAGAAGGGTTGAGGCTGATTTGTTAAAATTATATAAATGTCAAGGAAAATATAATACTAATTTGACTAGGGATGAAAGGATAGCCCTGGATATCCCCAAAAATAATAATGAGCTTGTCATATCGGCCGCTGACAAGGGTGGTAGCGTGGTAGTTTATAGCAGGAAAGCCTAAGTAGAAGAGATTCCAGGTTTTACCCAGTAATACAACCTGAGGTTTTTCGAAAACAATTGAGGAGTTTGTTGTATGAGGGGCTCCACATAAGCCATATTAACCAGGAAACATTTGAATTTTTTGGGGTTCAGTATTCAATTACCTCTATTTTTTTATGTAATTCCAAAAGCACATACAACTTTGGATGAAGTGAAGGGTAGACCAATTGAATCTGGTATTGGCTCCATGCATGAGCCCCTCTCCCAGTGGCTAGACAGCATCTTCCAGCCACTATTCTTGAGGCGTTGCAGCTATTTACAGTACACCAAGCATTTATAGCAAATATTGAACAAGGGGTCCCAGAAGATGGGCCATTGTTGTCTTACAGTGGATGTTGTCTCACATTACTCTTCTATTCCGCATAAAGTCGGATTAAGAGCTATCAAATATTTCCTTACAACTAAAACAATCTATAGTGTTGAATTTATTGATTACCCCATAAACGTGACAGAGCTTTTATTAGCTCATATTTTTTTCAGGTTTAGTAATAAACATTCTCTCCATAGATGTGGAACTGCCATTGGGGCAAGGTTTGCCCCTATTATGCAAACCTGGTTATGGGATGGTGGGAGGCGGTCCACATCTTTAGAAATAATAATCCATTTGTGACAAAAATACAGATGTATCAAAGGTTCATAGATGACCTTCTGTTTATATGTACAGGAAATTAAATGGAATCGAAAGAATGTATCAGCTATCTGAATAAAGATGAAATGGGCTTGAAACATACCAGTGAATCCAATTGCTCAAGGATAACCTAACTAGATGTGACATTAATTGCTGAGGTTTTCAACTGGAAAAGTGGAGTCCACTATTTATAGAAACCCCATGGTATCATGCTTCATCATGGCAATAGTTATCACCCTTTGGAGCTGGGGTACTCTAGAAAGGTGATTTCTAAAGCACAAAACAAGATGAAACATATTGAGAGGAGCCAATTTTTACAAATTAACAATACAACAAAGACAAATAAATGTATTATTTACCGGGTTACATTTGTCACACAATATTCTCCCCAATACACTGAAATCTGCAATATAATCCACAAGCATTTTAAAATGTTGATAGTGAATGACAAGCTACATATTGTACAGCAGGAGTGCCATTTTTATTTTTAATCTACTATCACCAAGTGAATTAATGACACAGAGATCACTAAGTTCATGACTGGAGGTGACAGGAATGTTTTGGTGTGGTTATAGTACATGTAAGCCCTAGTTTCAGTAAAGGGACCCAGAACCCAGATAGAGCATGACCTTTTAAGCAACTTTCTAATTTACTCCTTTTATCAATTTTTCTTTGTTCTCTTGCTATCTTTATTTTAAAAGAAGGAATTTTAGGTTCAGCACCATGGATAGCGCTTGCTTATTGGAGGACTACATTTACCCACCAATAAGCAAGCATAACCCAGGTGCTCAACCAAAAATGGGCCTATGCATTACATTCCTGCTTTTTTTTAAAAAGATAGCAAGAGAACGAAGACAAATTGATAATAGGAGTAAATTCGAAAGTTGCTTAAAATCGCATGCTCTATCTGAATCAAGAAAGAAAAAAAAAAAATAGGTTTATTGTCCCTTTAATAGGGATGACACCTTTGAATCTTTGGTGACTGGAAAAATATATCAGGTCCAGTCATGAGTGAATTGCAGATCAATATATGTTATTTACTTAATCTGGTGCACACAGTGTCAGAAACAGTATGTAGGCTGCATCTCGCGTGAAGTAAGGGAGCTTATAAGAGAGCACCTCTCTGTTATTAGACACTGTAAAAAATGTTTAGAATTAGCCACACACTTCATAGTTGATCCTCATGGTAACACTGCCTCTCTAAAATGGATGGTGATAGAACAGGTTTAAGAGGCCCATTTATCAAGCTCTGTATGGAGCTTGTGGGCCCGTGTTTCTGGCGAGTCTTCAGACCGCTGCTCCATAACCCTGTCTGCCTGCTCTGAGCAGGCGGATAGGAATCTCCACAATTAACCCGAACGAGTATGATTGGGTTGATTGACACCCCCCTGCTGGATGCCCATCGGCCGCGAGTCTGCAGGGGGCAGCGTTGCACCAGCAGCTCACAAGAGCTGCTGGTGCAATGCTGAATATGGAGAGCGTATTGCTCTCCGCATTCAGCAAGGTCTTGCGGACCTGATCCGCACTGTCAGATCAGGTCCGCAAGACCTTTCATACATAGGCCCCCAAATCCCATAGGAGAGGAGAAGACAAAACTAAATTGATGTTCAAAAGGGAGACCAAATTTGTGGGAGTAAGCTTTATTGCTATAGATTAATTAATTATGATTATAACAATACATACAGTATGTAGTAATGAGCTTGGTTCCAAATGCGCAATTAATTTTTGAGAAAATATATTTTTGCTATAGATGAAATAATTATATACATGCAGTAGGAGATTGGTTCCATTTATTTATATATTTATTAGTATAGTCCACCTTAAGATTATATTGCCACCTGTGTTTAGATTAACCAATGGTTTTGTAGTTTTAAATGGTGTGTATTTTTAACTATTGATCATGTCTATGATTAAGGCTAAACATGTCAGGCATGATCTTTCTCCATGGATGAGAGCTACTGAAATCCTATTAGCCGATTTGAAAATTTCAGCCAATAGGAATGCAAGGTACCCCATTTTTAAATGGGTACCTTGCATTCAATCCTCAGTGTGCGGCGGTGATCGTATGAAGAGGATCGACACACTCGATGGCTCCACGGTTGCCGGCCTTGTTCCGCGGTCACCTCCGCTCCATGTCGCTTTGGTCCTGGATAATAATCCATTTGTGACATAAACAAAAGGTCATCTATGAACCTTTGTTACATCTTTTTTTTTAATGTACAGGAAATCAAATGGAATTGAAAAAATGTGTTCGCTATCTGAATGAAAATGAAATGGGCTTGAAAAACACCAGTGAATCCAATTGCTCAAGGATAACCTAACTAGATGTGACATTAATTGCTGAGGTCTTCAACTGGAAAAGTGGAGTCCACTATTTATAGAAACCCCATGGTATTATGCTTCGTCATGGCAATAGTTATCACCCTAAACATGTCCCCTACTCAGTAGCTAAAGGACAGTATATAATGGTTTAAATAAATTGTTCTAACAATATTGATTATGAACTTCAAAGTTTAAAAATGTCAAATAGACTTTTGGAGATTCTAGAAAAGTGATTTCTAAAGCACAAAACAAGATGAAACATATTGAGAGGAGTCAATTGTTACAAATTAACAATAAAACAAAGACAAATAAATGTATTATTTACCGGGTTACATTTGTCGCACAATATTCTCCCCAATACCCTGAAATCTGCAATATAATCCACAAGCATTTTAAAATGTTGATAGTGGATGGCAAGCTACATATTGTACAGCAGGGGTGTAATTTTTCATATAGAAAAGGGGTTACCATTGGTAATGAACTATCAACAAATTAATTAATGACACAGAGACCACTAAGTTCATGGCTGGAGGTGAAAGGAATGTTTAGGTGTGGCAATAGTACATGTAAGTCCTAGTTTCATTTAAGGGACACTGAACCCAGATAGCGCATGAAATTTTAAGCAACTTTCTAATTTACTCCTTTTATCATTTTTATTTGTTCTCTTGCCTTCTTTATTTTAAAAGCAGGAATGTAAATCTTAGCAGCCAGTTGATTTTAGGTACAGCACCATGGATAGCGCTAGGTTATTGGAGGCTTACATTTACCGACCAAAAATCAAGCATAACCCTGGTACTCAACCAAAAATGGGCCTATGCATCACATTCCTGCTTTTTAAAAAAGATAGCAAGAGAACGAAGACAAATTGATAATAGGAGTAAATTAGAAAGTTGCTTAAAATTGCATGCTCTATCTGAATCAATAAAGAAAAAAACTTAAATTATGCTTACCTGATAATTTTCTTTTCTTCAGATGGAAAGAGTCCACAGCTGCATTCATTTCTTTTGGGAAATAAGAATCTGTTCACCAGGAGGAGGCAAAGACACCCCAGCAAAAGGCTTAAATATTCCTCCCACTTCCCTCATCCCCCAGTCATTCTGCCGAGGAACAAGGAACAGTAGAAGAAATACCAGAGTGAAAAGGTACCAGAAGAATAATGATCAGGTAAGCATAATTTTAGTTTTTCTTCATAAATGGAAAGAGTCCACAGCTGCATTAATTACTTTTGGGAAAACATAAACCAACACTCCTCCAGGAGAACCATCGCCCAGCAGTCGGTCCCCACACAACCCCTACTAGTACCGTACCAAAGTCCCTAAAAGGGAGAGGACAAGGGTGAACCAAAGAGATACCCAAAAGGTACAGCAAAATCCAATAACAGAAAAGCCCCCTTCAAAAGAAGGCCAAGTCCACAGAGACCCGAATGGATCCCGAGAACAAGGGGAGACAACGCCCAACCCACAAGGAGCAACCAGGCATCACCAAGGAGAAGAAACATCTTCCAAATATCGTACAACAGCACCAAAAAGACAGCAGAAGACAAAGTCCTCAAAACGTCAGAATTTAGAGACTGAGCAAACAGAAAAATTACAAGTAGCAAACTCAGAAGATAAACATCTGAGTCCAGTAACACACTGCCATACCTAGGAAAACACAGAGAAAACACTCTCCGTAAGGAAAAAGTGGCCGAACAAAAAAGCAGATTGCCCAACCTCCAAGGCATAGGACACACTCCAGGCAATTTAGGCCGCCAGACCTACTCACAGATCTCAAAGGGGAAGAGGCATAGAACCTCTAATAAAAAAGGTCCACTGGCACCCCCAAGACCTAAGGATAAACAACAGTTATCAGATCCTACAGCCGGACCAGCCCAAGCAACGGCAGATCTGAAGTAAGGGAACCAAAAGGAACCCCAAGACTGGCCCCTGAAAGTGCGGAAGAAGGGACACAGCCACCTCATCTAAAGGTAAACGAGCAGGCATTAGACCCAAGGAGATCTAGCAAGGCCACCTGACTAAGTCTCAATGCGGAGCCAGCAGCTCCCCAGATGGAAAGGAACATCTCAAAAAGCAGACCAGTCCCCGAACCAGATAAACATCTGTTCCAAACTCCTGAACACAGGAGAGGACTCCAAAAAGGGAACCACACCTCCATAAGGAGGACAACGAGCCCCCTGAAGAGGAGAGCATTGATAAACACCTATCCAGAAGACAGGAAGTTGTAGGAAGAACCGAGCGGACACAAGGCCACTTCACTAATGAACACAGAAGAACCCCATAAAACACCATTGTGCATGCTCACATAACAGGCGCAAAAGTGACAGCTGAGCAATCGCAAACCATCTGTTTGCTATGCAGGAAAGCCCACCATCAGGTCACAGTAGTTTGCTGTCCCAGGGGAACCATATCGTTCAGTACAAGACAAGGCCCAATGAGCCCCGGCTCTCAATAAATCTGGCTAAGTTGTAAAACAGAACAGTCAGAACAAGGGTGAAGCCCACGCACCCCAGAAACTGGAACCCCCAGGCCAGTCCTAGGATCATAAGGTCCGGTAACATCCCACAGCGAGATCTTCAAAGAGAAAACACTGAGCCAAAGCCTCGACAACTGGAAGATCAGGACAAGAAGTCCGGCCCCCACAAATGTTTGGATTAAACAATCTTCCAGGCACATAAATTCCCCGTCTGATATCAAAAAACATACTTCACAGGGAATAATCCAGAATAAACCAGATAACAAGAAGCCCTTGCAAGTCCCAACCCAAAGGGAAGAGACCACCCCTTGCAGAAGCCCAACACTCCAAAGAGCCAGGGCCATAAAAAGGACACTAGCGATAACAGGCGCCCAAGCATCATTAACATGATTACGCTTGAAAGTGCGACTAACCCCCCTAAGGGACACAAGGTGATGCTCATTTTATCAACCTTGAAAGGAGGAAAGGCTGAGTAGACCTTGCCGGGGATCGAACTAGCAACATTCGAGTTATTACATTACAGAGTAGCCACAGAGCATTAGAACGCTGAGCTAGCTGTCCAGCTAGCCACAAGCTTTAGACACAAGGGGAACAAAGAGGATAAATCACCCGAACAGAGCAACATCAACCCTCCACATCACCTCAGATTCGAAGTCAGAGGACAGTAAAACATGGGTTTGGATGCCACCAGGATGGCAACACCTGAACCCTATGAGTGGAAAACCACTAGGACCTCTTCTATCCCAAGAAGGAGATACAGAACATTCACAACATTGGGGAAGGACCCCTAACCGGAGCCCAAAAAGACCTCACTGTAAAGTCCCGAAAAAGGAATAACCAACCCCCGAAGTCGACCCATCCACAAGGAGAAACTGACAATCCAAGTGTTCTCTAAGAAGAAGAGGACCACTAAAGGAACAAGTCCAAAAATGACAATTTTCTAAGCAACATCGCCCCGACCGGCGGAAGAGGCGCTAAACCCTCTAATTTTCCCACCACATGGGAAGAAATACTCTAGGTTCCAAGGGTATCAGAAGCAACAGAGAGTGACGCAGCAAAATTCACTGACCCAGTCACCAGAGAAACAGCTATTTAGGACTGAAACAACCCCGAGAGTCGCACGGAGCCGCAATTCCTCTTGAGAATGCTTAGCAGAAACTTGAAAAACAAACTTAATAATGTTAATAGCACTCGGCACCCCAACCTGACAGCAAGGTATAATAGGCGCCATGTGTCTGATAAGCCACGAGACAGAAGATCTGAACCCAAGCAGGACCACCCTGCAACCAGGGTCATAACTGCCAAGCTGGCTAAATCCACCCTCAGAGAGGAAGGAAGGAAAAACAGACAAACAAGGGACTTGTTTGTCCCCTTCCATACAAGTAAACAGAGAGTATCAATCCCAGAGAAGTTCCCGCAGGAAACCTAGTATGAAAAGGAAAAATAAAAAATTAATCCTAACCAGCTTAACGGAAACCCTGTCTTCCAACATCACTGAGAAAGATCTCGATAACAAGACTGAAGGAGATTACTTCATCTCCCCCATGCCTAACGAGGGGCGCCATTCAAGGGAGGAGACTGATGAGTCCCATACCCAAGAAGTATAGGGTCACCAAGCAGCTCAAAAACATGTCTTAGTAAAACACTAAGGTGAGCCCGCCGGTAACGAAAGGCACAACACTCAGGTACAGTTACACCCGCAGGGAACTGTACTTGCCCTCCAGATGACGAAGGACCTGGGGCAATCGGGCACAAGCACAATTGCGAACAAACATCTGGACTTTGCAGACGCGCAAGCGCCAAAAGTATGTAAAAGTGAAAACGTGCCACAACCTCCGGGGGAAACAATCCACCCTCCGAGGAAGGAAACACATAACTTGGGTTACCCACATGTGTAGTAGTAGAAAACAGTAGGGAACTTGCCTCCCGGAGGACAGGCCCCCCCGAGGCAGATGGCTCAGCAGTCTCTTGAATCCCCGAGCCCAAGGAACAAGGCGCTCTATGACGTCCTAAAGAACATAACCAACAGACCTGAGTCAATGGGGCCAATTCGCATTCTTCACAGAACGAAGAATCTGAATGTTGGCCAATCTCAACATCAGTATCCTCAATAACTGGATCAAAGATACCCAAAAATGGACTATATATATAAAACAATTTGAACGGCACCTGACACCCACAATGGCTGAGGCACTCACCACCTCCTATGTACCAGTCACTAGCGGACTAAAATTTTCCTTCGACACACAGTCAGGAATGCGGAAATGGAAGACCAGAATGTAAACATGGCCGGTCACAAGGTGAACCATACAGTCCAACAAAAAGCGAGCCCGACCGTAAGGTTGTGTCACTTCAAAAGGCCATTATGTTCAAAGCCCCGGGCCCAGAAAATACTATACATAAGCAGATTGAATCACATAACAAACATTATTAAACCCCCCCCCCCCGTTCAGTATTCCCCCTCAGAAGATATTAACCCTTGATTCCAAGACACTTAAAGGAGTCTCACTGAGACCCTGTAGTTTTCTGTGAGTTACAGTACATTCATGAAGAAGTAAAATGAAACGATCTTACCGGAATCTACGCCGTGGAATAGGAACATGGCCCTTCAAGTGTGACGGATAGTAGCCTCGCCTCCGCCATGGACTTGAGAGAAGAAAGCAGGCAGCGAAGCAAAGTTCGACAATGCCGATTGCTGAGGAGCTGTTAACATGAGTCGGGATGGCTTCGCAGAAAGACTCTTCCTGCATCTCCAGACTCTAACTTTCATCCAAGCCCTCCCTGAGAGACTGACAGGATTACTTAAAACTCCCGTCCCATGTCGAAGAGTACTACCCTTCATAAGAGACTAATTCAATTCTGACACTTCTCTGCCAACCTCCTGGGATGAAAGGCAAACAATGACTGGGGGATGAGGAATGTGGGAGGAGTATTTAAGCCTTTGGCTGGGGTGTCTTTGCCTCCTCCTGGTGGCCAGGTTCTTATTTAATAAAAGTAATGAATGCAGCTGTGGACTCTTTCCATTTATGAAGAAAATTGGGTTTAGTGTCCCTTTAATAGTGATGACACCTTTGAGTCTTTGGTGAATGGAAAAATATATCAGGTCCAGTCATGAGTGAATTGCAGATCGATATATGTTATTTTCTTAATCTGGTGCACACAGTGTCAGAAACAGTATGTAGGCTGCACCTCACGCAAAGTAAGGGAGCTTATAAGAGAGCACCTCTCTGTTATTAGACACTCTAAAAAATGCTCAGAATTAGCCACACACTTTATAGTTGATCCTTATGGTAACACTACCTCTCTTAAATGGATGGTGATAGAACAGGTTAAATCACATAGGAGAGGAGGAGACAAAACTAAATTGATGTTCAAAAGGGAGACCTAATTTGTGGGAGTAAGCTTTATTGCTATAGATTAATTCATTATGATTCTAACAATATATACAGTATGTAGTAATGAGCTTGGTTCCAAATGCGCAATTAATTTTTGAGAAAATATATTGTTGCTACAGATGAAATAATTATATACATGATGCAATAAGAGATTGGTTCCATGTATTTATATATTAATTAGTAGAGTTCACCTTAAAATGATATTGCTACGTGTGTTTAGATTAACCAATGGTCATTGTTTTGTAGTTTTAAATGGTGTGTATTTTTAACTATAGATCCTTTTCTATAATTAAGGTTAAACATATCAGGCATAATCTTTCTCCATGGACGAGAGTTACTGAAATCCTATTAGCTGATTTGAAAATTTCAGCCAATAGGAATGCAAGGTACCCCATTTTTAAACGGGTACCTTGCATTCAATCCTCAGTGTGCGGCGGTGATCGTACGAAAAGGATTTCCATGCTGGATGGCTCAGTGGTCGCCTGTCTTGTTCCGCGGTCACCTCCACTTCACGTCGCTTTGGTCCTGAATGAAGCTAGAATAGGTTCCCGTGCTGGAAAAAGATGTCACCACCTCCAAGAAGACCTCACCACCTGGAAGAAGACCTTCTCCATCGGACTTCAGGAATTTTATTTATTTATAAAATATTTTACCAGGAAGGATACATTGAGATTTCTCTCGTTTTCAATTATGTCCTGGGTCCACAAAACATTGCATTGATACAATAGGGTACAATAAAATTCAAAAACAATAATAATACACAATAGATGCAAAATTTTTACATAGAACAGTTAAGAAATATATAATCAACCATGACAGGTGCATTCTGTTTTGAGATATGTAGAGAGGGATCTCTTAAAGGATATTAGGCTTGGGGAAGGTTTGAAAGTGTGCGGGAGGTCATTCCATAACTGTGGCGCTCGGTAGGAAAAGGAGGATCAAGCTGCTTTCTTTTTGTATTGAGGCAAGCTAAATAATGTGCTGGTACTGGATCGGAGGTTATAGGAGGTGGGAATAGCCGGGGAGAGCATTCTGCTCAGGTAGGGTGGGAGCTTCCCAGAAAGGCTCTTAAACACAAGGCAGGAAAGATGGAGGGTGCGTCTGGATTCCAGCGTCAGCCAGTTTAGTTCTTTTAGCATGTCACAATGGTGGGTCTTGTAGTTACATTGTAGCACAAAGCGGCAGAACGAGTTATACAATGTATTAAGTTTATTAAGGTGAGTTTGCGGTGCAGGTGCGTATACTACGTCCCCATAATCCATGATAGGCATCAGCATTTGTAAGGCTGTGGCAAGATTTGTTTCTGTACAGGGCACCTAATTTTGGATAAAGTTTAGATGCAAGTTTTTCTATGTGGAGGTCAAAAGATAGATTAGGGTCTAAGAACATACCCAAGTATTTGAAAGAGTGGACTGTGATAAGCGTGCAATTGGATTTTGTTTTGATACGTAGATGGGAATTTTGTAATTTGTGTAATTTAGGCCCAGTTCCAAAGATCATTGTGACAGTTTGTCAGTGTTTAGGAAGAGTTTGTTTTTTGAGATCCACTTTTCTACCTCTGTGAACTGGTCTTGGAGCACTGCTTCAAGTTGCGGCAGATCAGATTTGTTTGCATAGATTACCGTTTAGTCTGCGTACATGTGTACAGTTGAGGATTTGCAGACATAAGTCAAATCATTTATAAATAATGTGAATAGTAGGGGGCCGAGAATGGAACCTTGGGGAACACCAAAAATGACTGGGAGAGGGAGGGAATCACTGTTAGAAACAGAGACATATTGTGATTGATCCGATACATATGATCTAAACCAGGTTAACGGATGATCAGCAATACCAGAGTTTTTTAGTTTGAGCAGTAGTATGTCGTGGTCCACTGTGTCAAAAGCCTTACCAAAATCAAGGAAAATAGCTCCAGTTAGGTCTCCTTGTTCCATGCCAGTTTGGATGTCGTTGCAAACTTTTAGGAGGGCAGTTGTAGTGGAGTGATTTGGTCGAAAACCTGATGGTGAGTACCTATTTGGGGGTTAGACTTTTTAAAAAAATTTTTGGGGTGGCTTTTTTTAGATTAAGGGTTTTTTGGGCTGTAAAAGAGCTGATTGTCCTTTTAAGGGCATAGAAGAGCTGAATGCCCTTTTAAGGGCAATGCCCATACAAATGCCCCTTTTGGTGCAATGGGTAGTTTAGGTTTTTTTATTTTGGGGGGTTTTACTGTTAGGGGGGACTTAGTATTTTTTACATGTAAAAGAGCTGTTTAATTTAGGGGAATGCCCAACAAAATGCAGTTTTAAGGGGTATTGGTAGTTTAGATTAGGCTTAGGGGGTGTTTTTATTTTGGGGGAGGCTTTTTTATTTTCATAGGGATTAGGTTTAATTTTTTTATTTTTGATAATTTGGTTTATTTTTTTCTGTAATGGTAGAATTTTTGGTCATTTTAGATTAATTTAATTTAATCTTAGGTTTATTTTTATTTTTTTAAAGTAATGTTAGTTTCTTATTTGAATTGTAATTTAGTATTTTTGTATTTAGTGTAATTGGGGTTAATTTAGGGGGTGTTAGGTTAGGGGGCTTAGTAATTAAATTAATTATTTGCGTTGTGTGGGGTTGGCGGTTTAGGAGTTAATAGCTTAAAGGGACACTGTACCCAAATTTTTTCTTTTGTGATTCAGATAGAGCATGACATTTTAAGCAACTTTCTAATTTACTCCTATTATCAAATTTTCTTCATTCTCTTGGTATCTTTATTTGAAATGCAAGAAAGTTTAGATGCTGGATCATTTTTGGTGATCAACCTGGGTTGTTCTTGCTGATTGGTGGATAAACTCATCCTCCAATAAAAAAGTGCTGTACAGAGTTCTGAATAAAAAAAAAAGCTTAGATGTCTTCTTTTTAAAATAAAGATAGCAAGAGAACGAAGAAAAATTGATAATAGGAATAAATTAGAAAGTGGCTTAAAATTGCATGCTCTATCTGAATCATGAAAGAAAATATTTGGGTTCAGTGTCCCTTTAATTAGGTTTATTTTGATGTGGGGGTTGGCGGCTTAGGGGGTTAATAGTGTAATTAGGTTTATTGCGTTGTGGGGGTTGGCGGATTAGTAGTTAATATCTTAAAAGTGAAGGTCAATTTTCATCAATGAGTGCCCGGTTTTTAAAAATACTTTTAAAAACAGGGGCACTTTCATTGATGAAAAATAACATTGCACTGGATTTGAAGAAATACTTAACTTTTAGTCCTGCAAAACCGGATTGCTGATCTCAGCCTCAGTTCCTCTGTAGTGACAACAGAAATGACGAAAACCGGCTTCCTCCAATCATGGCTTGCACCCCAGAGGGTCCAGCTCGTGATGCCTGGCTGTGATTGGAGGAAGCCAGCTTCGTCATTGCTGTGGTCTACAGCAGGAAGAAGGGGATTGTCGATCCGGGTTTGCAGAAGTAAAAAGGTAAGTATTTCTACAAATCCGGTGCAATGTTAATTTTCATCAATGAAAGTGCCCCTGTTTTTAAAAGTATTTTTAAAAACCGGGCACTCATTGATGAAAATTGACCTTCACTTTAATTAGTGTATTGCGATGTGGGGGTTTGGGGTTTAGGGGTTAATAATGTAATTAGGTTTATTGCGTTGTGGGGGCTTGGCGGATTAGGGGTTAATATGCTTATTAGCTATATTGCGAAGTGGGGGTTGGCGGACTAGGGGTTAATATTTTTTTTTAGTTATTGTGGTGAGGGATGGCGGTTGACAGGTAGATAGAAACTGCACATGCGTTAATTGTTTGTTAATACTTCTAGGGAGTTACGGTGCTCACATTTTCAGTGCAAGGCTTGCTGCGCCTGCCAATGTGTGGCAAAGTGAAAATGGATTAAAATTTCGCCATTTTCCCAGCGAAAGTCCTTGCGCTGAATATATGATACCGACTTTCGACATGGTTCTATTTATATGTGGCGCAGTATATGTCATTGCAATACCGGACGAAAAAACTGGCGACACCACATATGTAATCTCGCCCCTGATGAGAGAACCTTAGTCCCGTCCACATCAACCATGGACAGAGTTAATGGAAGGGAGTCACCTTTAAACAGGTAAGTAGAAGGAGTCTGATTCTGATTTTCCTGGTGAGTAATACCCAGGTCTAGCTAAGATTGCAAAAACAGAAAAATCCAACAAACATACTGAGTTTGCTGGCAATGAGCATGAACTATTATCTATTTCTTCATAAGGAAGTTGGATTAGTTCAGTTTGACTTTTGCAACTCCCTTCAATTGCGAATCAGAAGGTCCAAGACACAATCTTTAAACAATGTTTTATGACAGTTAAACCTATTTAAACAGTAAATGAAATTTGAAGCAATTTTAAATCATTGCTAAAAGGGATCATTTCCTATTTTATCATAATGTTGCTTTTATATCATGTAAATATGTCTTCTATATTAAACAATGGGGGTTATTCCAATGCTGGATTTTTTTATTATATCCTGCAACAGCTGAAGCATTATGTAACTTCAGGCAGACAGTTCTAGCAAATATAAATATTAATAAATTAATAGATCTAATTAATTATATTATGATTCCTATTGTTAGTTTTGCTTTGAAGGAACATTAAAGTGACACTTTATTCCATTATAGCCAGTAGGGTAAAGATCTTTTAAAATATTTTTTTGTTTGCTGCAGTATTGTAAAAAAACAAAACAAACAACAAATACATAAATACGTAATTATATATATGCATCCTATAATAAAATGAAACAGATACCTTAAAGGGCCACTAAACCCAAAATCTTTCTTTCATGATTCAAATAGAACATACAAATTTAAACAACATTACAATTTACTTCTATTATTTATTTTGCTTCATTTTTTAGATATCCTTATTTGAAGAAAAAGCAATGCACATGGGTGAGCCAATCACATAAAGGCTTCTATGTGCAGCAAACAATCAGCAGCTACTGAGCATATCTAGATATGCTTTTCAGCAAAGAATATCAAGAGAATAAAACAAATTAGATAATAGAAGTAAATTAGAAAAGATGTTTAAAATTGCATTCTCTTTCTAAATCATGAAAGAAAAAAATGTGGGTTTCATGTCCCTTTAACATTCATTAATTATTTCTATTTCCCTTGACCTAATCTTATCATTATAACATGGGTCCAAAACCTGGAGTAATAGAATATTTAATAGGTTCTATGGAGCAAGTTCCTTCAACGTTTACTCCAAGCAATTTATATAAACATCATTACATGGAAAAAAATAGCCCTTGCATCTGCTATTTCTTATTAGTTGCACAAGACTAAAGGTCAGAGCACCAGAAGCTACAGTGCAATAAAACAAACTCGATAGATTCGCCAGAGTATTAATCACTTCTCATGTTTATTAGGATTACTCTAAAAGACCATTATATATGAGCATAGCATTTATTCACAATATATGCAAAATTATTTTATCATTTCACAGCTTATGTTTTGTTAGTTGTATTTGCATCGCTTTGCAGTCCAAGAACATACCACTTGACATGCCTCTTTAATATTGTTTATCTTATCTCCTCTGCTGTGGCCAAGATGTAAATGAGCCCCTGAACTAATCAAACAATCACTGTGTAGAATAAACACTTTTTTTCTGAGTTATATTACAGGAAAAAATAAAGAATGAAAGTGCATTAACTAAACCATTCCATCATAAAAGATTTGTGGAAACAGATTGTATCAGGGAGTCATTCTTTATTTTTGTAGAATCCTTTGTGATACATTATTATTATTTGTCTTTACTATATTCTATAGAAGAAGCCCCTTTTCTAATATTGGGTCAGTGACTAACATCAGTGTCAGGCTTTTCCTTATAATCCAATTACCCTATTTAAAGAATGATACTTAGACCAGTCTTATAAAAAAGGATACATTTATTAAATGACAAATCTATACATTCCTCTAACCTATCTACACTATAGACTAATGCCTGTGGGTGCATGCAAAGAAAGCTGAAGTCTGTCTCTATTACCTTTGGTGTCATTTTGTTCTTTCTACCGGTCTGTTCATTACACGGCCTATTTAAAGCAATATAGACCCATCTTGAAGATTGTCTTAACCAATCAAATGCTTAAATGTCCAGTTAATAAATGCTTAACCCCTTATTGACCACAGCACTTTTCCATTTTCTGTCCGTTTGGGACCAAGGCTATTTTTACATTTTTGCGGTGTTTGTGTTTAGCTGTAATTTTCCTCTTACTCATTTACTGTACCCACACATATTATATACAGTTTTTCTCGCCATTAAATGGACTTTCTAAAGATACCATTATTTTCATTATATCATATAATTTACTATAAAACAAAAATATAAAATATGATGAAAAAATGGAGAGAAAAAAAAACACTTTTTCTAACTTTGACCCCCAAAATCTGTTACACATCTACAACCACCAAAAAGCACCCATGCTAAATAGTTTCTAAATTTTGTCCTGAGTTTAGAAATACCCAATGTTTACATGTTCTTTGTTTTTTTTGCAAGTTATTGGGCAATAAATACAAGTAGATTTGTATAAGTCTCCAGCGCCAATGAGTAGTACTACTTTAGCTCCTATATGCAAGATCTCTTGACCGGATCTTATAAAATGACAGAGAATGTGACTAAAAGGAGCGCTGAGATAACCTAAAATAGGAGTCTCTGCTGGGTAGAGTCAAAGAGGGTTCCAATGGATTCTAAGTGAGCCAAACTTAAAGAATGTACATATTTATTGTAACAAAAAGTAAAAAACAACAATGATATTAAGCATTGGCAAATCCTAAATTGTAATATACCCTGATCAAATATTCAAACTTTCTGAATTATATTGGTAAACAGTGATAATAAAGATGAAAAAATAAAAAATGCAATTGCTCAAATAAAAAATGTGGAAAAAATGAGTGAAAAAATCCAAAATATCAAAATTATAAAAATAGGTGTACACCTACAAAAATCATAGTGTCAATTTCCTTGTGGGTAATATATGTGAAAAAATATGAAAATTGTGAAAGTTAATATATAAAATGTGAAAAGTTAATATAAGAATAGTCTTGTTGTAAAAATCCAAAAATCTTCTAGGTGATAGTGTATATCCAATTGTATCCTTTATGGTATGTTGTTAGTGGTAATTAGATCCTAATGTTCCTAATAATCCATTAATCGAAATACGATTTTCAAAATTTCTTCATTGTCCTAAATAAAAAAATTATTATTATTATTATTATTATTATTATTATTATTTACTCCTTAACTCGTCCGCCACATTTTAGATTTTCCCGATCCAATCGTAATAATTGACACCCCCTGCTATCGGCCGATTGGCCACGAATGTGATGGGGGCGGCATTGCACAAGCATTTCACCAGAAATGCTTGTGCAATGTTAAATTCCGACAGCATATTCTGTCTGCATTAAGCGATGTCGGGTTGACATGATTGGCTACGAATGTACGCCCACCATTTGATAAATCGGCCCCAGTGTCTCTGTCCATAATGTTTATATGGATTTTGTACATACTCATCTAGTGTTAAACATTTATTACAATCTTCTCTTTTTTTCCGTGAAATGTTTTATTTTTTATACCAATTACCAACGGCATTCATAAAGTACACTGGGTAAATCAACTAGATTTGGTTTTCTACATAATAGTAATAGTAGTAGCAATAGAAGTAATAGTGGTAATAGTAGTACTAGTTGTAGTAATTGCAGTTATTGTGTAGAATAAAAAAGACATTTAAATACTAATTGTTAGCATAAAATATAAATATTGGCAAAGTCCCTGCCCAAACACAGGAAATGTAAATATTTTAAACATTTCAGAAAATCTAATTAACATTTTTTTATGAAACCTTTTCATTAGTTCAATACTTCTGTAAAAAGCAAACGGCTAAATTACGAGTTTTTGTCGGTAAGGCTGTGCGGTGCTAACGCTCCTTTTTTTCTCACCACTCACTTAAGACAACGCTGGTATTACGAGTTTTCTGCAAGTGAGCGTTGAGCAAAATTTAGCTCCACATCTCACCTCAATACCAGCGTTTCTTACGGTAGCGGTAAACTGGCTGAACGTGCTCGTGCACGATATCCCCATAGGAAACAATGGGGCTGAGTTGGCTGGAAAAAAAACCCTGCAAAAAAGCAGCGTTCAGCTCCTAACGCAGCCCCATTGTTTCCTATGGGAAAGAAAATTTACATTTACACCTAACATCCTAACGTGAACCCTGAGTCTAAACACACCTAATCTTACACTTATTAACCCCTATTCTGCCGTCCCCGACATCGTCGCCACCTACATTATATTATTAACCCCTAATCTTCTGCTCCAGACACCGCCGCCACCTACATTATACTTATGAACCCCTAATCTGATGCCCCCAACATTGCCGAACCCTACATTTTACTTATTAACCCCTAATCTGCCCCCCCCAAAGTTGCCGCAACTATATTAAATTTATTAACCCCTAATCTGCCGCCGCCAACGTCGCTGCCACTATAATAAATGTATTAATCCCTAAACCTAAGTCTAACACCCCCCTAACTTAAATATAATTTAAATACATCTAAATAAATTTACTATAATTAACTAAATTATTCCTATTTAAAACTAAATACTTACCTGTAAAATAAACACTAAGCTAGCTACAATATAACCAATAGTTACATTGTAGCCATCTCAGTAATAACTACCTAGTTAAAATAAGTACAAATTTACCTGAAAAATAAACCCTAACCTAAGTTACAATTACACCTAACACTACACTATAATTAAATTAATTACCTAAACTAACTACAATTAAATAAAATAAACTAAAGTACAAAACCCCCCACTAAATTACAGAAAATAAAAAAGAAATTACAAATTTTTAAACTAATTACACCTAATCTAATCCCCCTAATAAAATAAAAAAGCCCCGCAAAATAAAAAAATCCCTACCCTATACTAAATTACAAATAGCCCTTAAAAGGGCTATTTGCAGGTCATTGCCCCAAAGTAATCAGCTCTTTTACCTGTAAAAAAAAAAATACAATACCCCCCAACATTAAAACCCACCACCCACACACCCAACCCTACTCTAAAACCCACCCAATGCCCCCTTAATAAAACCTAACACTACCCCCTTGAAGATCACCCTACCTTGAGCCGTCTTCACCCAACCGGGCACAAGTGGACCTCCAGAAGTCATGCAATCAGCCAATAGAATTGAAGTTCAATCCTATTGGCTGATCCAATCAGCCAATAGGATTGAGCTCGCATTCTATTGGCTGTTCCAATCAGCCAATAGAATGCGAGCTCAATTCTATTGGCTGATTGCATCAGCCAATAGCATTTTTTGTACCTTAATTCCGATTGGCTGATAGGATTCTATCAGCCAATCGGAATTGAAGGGACGCCATCTTGGATGACATCACATAAAGGAACCTTCATTCAGTCGCCGTCGGATGGAAGAGAATGCTCAGCGTCGGATGTCTTCACTTTCTGAAACTGTCAGTTTTAGTTTTACAATAGAGAAAGTACAAAGTTCAATGTAATTTGTCAAATATACACAGAAATTTACAAAGTATGATCCTAATTTGTTAAAGTAACACAGAATGTAAATAGGTGAGGGTGTGTGTGGAACTCAGATTGCAGGAACAGATACACAGAACAAAATAAAGTATTTTTTTAAAGCTTTACTATTTGAAGTAAAAGGCCTTATGCAAATCACAAAAGTCTTTAGTAGAGACAAATTCCAAAAGACACTGGTGCAGCAAAAGGTGAGCTGGTACAGAATACCTGATAGGAATGGCAGGCACCACTGGTTTAATGAAGGCTGTCATTGGTAAGGTAGACATAGGTCTCCGAGCAGGTACAGGATGCCAAACTGGTACTGTTGGTGAGACTGTTTCAGGATACAGCTAGTTTAATAAAGGCTATCACTGGTATGGTAATATGTCTTTTTATGTGTGTTTTTTTAAATCAGCCAATAGGAAAAAAGAATTTTCTTTTTGATAACTTTTTTAAATCAGCTATCACCAACCTGGAGGAGCAGTTGCCCGGAGGACCACTGCTGGCGCCCCCGACCTAGAGGACCATTTCTGCTGCCACCAAGGACCTTATGAGTTAAAAATGTCCCTTCCTGTATTTTTATTGGGCCTCTTTTGTTTTTTTTATTTTCAAAAGAGCTTTATTTTGATACTTTAAACATACACATCATAGGTTGAATGTATACATACATCAAAGCTGTTACAGTAAAATGCTTTGTCACAATAAACCTTTGAAAAAAAAAAAAAGAAAAACTGTAAAAAGGTGTGAGACACGCTTATGAACATTCATTTCATCATTGGAAGGAGCCATTTAAGTGCGGTGTATGTTTTCATTGTTCCCCAACCTCTGGTTATGTAGACCACTCTTGGGTCGTAACATATTTGTGAGTAATAGATAGAGACATGGGGAGAGGTTGAAATAAAGCGAAATCAACAGTTATAGTATGGGAAACATAGAGCATATATGCTTTAACTCTAAATCATGCTTGTAAATTTTAAAATTGGGCCACATATATGTAAGGGGTAAAGCTTATTATGGCGTAAAAATAGATTATGGGGGAATAAATGTGTGAATATTATGTATGATCTGAGGTCAGGGGGCTAAAATGATATATCACGTTCAGGGGTTAGGTCTTATTTAAGCGGCTTTATTCTTTGTGTTATAGTAAAATTTCTTTTCCGCTGGCAATACTATATTTAGATGAGTGAATATGAAATTAGGAAGCATTAGTTATACGCTACGAAAGGAGCGTGGGGGTATACTCCAGGTTAGATCTACTTTAAATGCCTTCTGAAGTATATCTAAACAACCTTTCATGAAAGGTGGGGAGATACGCATATAGGGCGTCTTAAAGGCCAGATTTGAGAGGAGTTTTGGTGATATATTAGTGGGTTAGATCTGTCAGAAAGGGATTAGCACAGGTTGCCATTTTATTGTTAAGGTTAGTATGTCTTTTGGTGATCATAACGAAAGGGTTTTGTGAGACCTATGCCATAGTGCCTGGTTCTGTCTATTACTGTGCTGCTGAAGTAGTTATACACAACGTGGCTCGGACAGCCAAACAGAAATTCCTTATTAAATATTTACACAGAGCGGGGCTTACATGTTGCATAAGTGTATGAGTGTGATCATCCCCCAACACATTACCCTCGCAATTTGACAACGCTAAAACTGTGAACAACAAACAGTCAACAGGACTTTTAAACTAAACTTGTACATAGTGCTACTACCTTATATAATTTAACAATCTGACATTTCTATGCAGCATGGCTCTCAGCCAGTATCTAAACTCCAAAAAGCCCATACCAGCATCGCCACATAAGTGAGAAAATTATTTTCCCCAGTTGTAATCAGTTTATCTATTGGAGCCAAATGTCCCTCCAAACTGAGCAGTGTCTCTGGTGCCTTGCTGCAGAGTGTTTCGGAAGGGCGAGCTGATCTATAGTCGTGACCTGTTAAGGGTGATAGCAAGTCTCTCACTGTTGGTTTAGTGCTGTACAGCGGCCCGGTCTTGGATGCTGACTCTGACTTTTCTGCTCTGGGAGACCCTGGCCCGGTGGCTATTTGATGAAGAGACCGCGTTGCCGCGAGCTTCTTTGCCGCTGTCTGTGGGGCAGGGCCGGTGATCTGACTTAGCGGTTCTGTAACCACCAGGGGCAGTTCCGTTCCGTTTAACTCCTTATCTCGCTGTGCTCCAAAATTATTGCTTAGAGCGTAGATCTGCTGTTGCATGAGCTGTACTTTACCCCTGTGCGTTCCGGTGAGTAAGCCCGCCTTCTGTGCATGCTCCGGTCCGTGCAGCTCTTGTGTTGTAGGGGAAGAATTGGCCACTATGAAACCTGTGCGGGTTTTCCCCGGTGTATGTTCATTAATGGGTGCCTCACTCTCCTGTGCTCCCTCTAAGCGCTGCAGAAGACAGTCGTAAGGAGCCCTTTCTATCAGTTTCTGCAAGCGTGTGATGAAGTTCGCCATTAGTGCTTCATAGTTACTCTGGAAGTGCTCCTCCGCCATGTTTAACCTCCTCCGCTTGATGTGAGTATTTTACAAGCAAATAGAAGCGCTTTCCCCGTTGCTGTAGGTGCGCAGGGTCTGCCCCCTGATCCGTTAAGGCTGTGTGCTAATGAAGAATTGGTAAGTCGGGTTAACCGACAGCCCCAATAACCCGTTTCTTCCCGGGGGGGGTGGGTACCTAATAGTGGGCCGCCGCCCTAGGCCATATACTTCCAAACTGAGTCCCCAGAGTCATAAAAATGGCAAGATAGGTGATTGTAAGACCGCGACTGCTAGAATCCCGGTATCTTAGTGTTATTTATTTGTAATCCTGCCGTTTAGACACTTTAATCAGCGGTTTAGTGTCGATTCTGCTGGAGCCTTCAGGAATTGCGTCCGTTCCAGGACACTGCATGGACACGCCCCGGCCTCTTTTGTTTTTTATGTTTTCTTTTCGCCAGGATCGTTTGAATTTACATCTGAAGAAAAGGAGACTTGGATTTTTTTTTTCTTTAGCCTTTAATTTTTTTTGTGGGGGGGGGGGGGGTAGATTTACAACTGATTGGATTGACATCATTTAGATTTACATCTGATGAAGAAAAGAAGAAGAGTCTAGGTATTTTTTGTGGCCATCCATTTGTTTGGGCCTTTTTTTCTTTTTTTTTCTTTTTATTGTCACTATGAACATTTGGATTTATCTGATAAAGACTTCAGGATGAGGAGTATAAAATGATTTTTGGTTATTGTGCTTTTTTATTGTACTTTTTATTATTGTTTATTTGATTAAAATTTTTAGTTTGCTGTATTGTTTTTTTGGTAATAGGTTTAATTTGTAGTAGATGTTTCTTTTTGTGTTAGATAGGTTTAGGATTTGCTTATTTTACAGGAGTTGGTTGTTGTTTGTTTTTATGGTTCTGTTGTTGTGTTGTAAAATTCTCTTAGTGTTTGTTTATTTTGTAGAAGTTCTTTGTTTTATTTGTTGTGTTACTTTGTGTAATTTTGTGTTTCATTGTTGTAGTCTACATTAATAGTTGTGTAGATTTATGATTTAGTTTTTTTTTATATTTTCTTATTTATTTTAGAGAGGTAAGGTTGCAATGTGGCTGAGAGTGTGTAAGGGGTTAATAGTGTGGTGGTGTTAGGTTGTGGTGAGGCTGATTCAGACAGGAAGGAACTTTGAAAAAACATAAATTATGCTTACCAGATAATTTCCTTTCCTTCTGTACAGGGAGAGTCCACAGCTGCATTCATTACTTGTGGGAAATACTGAACCTGGCCACCATGAGGAGGCAAAGACACCCCAGTCAAAGGCTTAAATACCTCGCCCATTTCCCTCATTCCCCAGTCATTCTGCAGAGCGAACAAGGAAGAGTAGGGGGAATTTCATGATGAAAAAGGTGCCAGAAGAACAAGTTAAAAGTTAGGGCCGCCCAACGGAGAACACAGGTGGAAGCTGTGGACTCTCCCTGTACAGAAGGAAAGGAAATTATCTGGTAAGCCTAATTTATGTTTTCCTTATAAATACAGGGAGAGTCCACAGCTGCATTCATTACTTGTGGGAAATTATACCCAAGCTACAGAGGACACTGAATGCTAACGGGAGGGCAAAAAAGAAGAGGCGGACCCCATCTGAGGGCATCACAGCCTGCAAAACCCTTTCTCCCGAAGGCTGCTTCAATATATAAAAAAAAAAAATTTGGAAAAAGAATGTAAGGAAGACCAAGAAGTCCACCCAACAAAACTGATCCATAGAGGTCTCAATTTAGAGGCCCAAGAGCATGTCACTGCTCAAAAAAACTAAGCCGTAAACCTCTGAGGAGGCTTGCGTCCCACTGACTAATATCCCAAGTGGAAGATACTCCTCAACCAAAAGATAAGGAAGTCTAAGAAGCCTTCTGACCCTTACACTTCCCAGATAGATAATAAACAGAGGAAACTGTCCATTCCTATATAGCCTGAAGATAGAGCCTTAAGGCACGACTCCATATTAAGAAGTAAACTTTCCTTCGCGAAGAAGGAATAGGATATCAAAAATGTACCAAAAATTCTCAACTGAAGGTGTGATTTGACACAACCTTAGGAGGAATCCCAACTAAGTTTGTAGAACAGCCTTACTATAGTGAAACACCCGATAAGGAGGGTCGCATTGCAAGGCCGTATACTCATAGACTGTTCACGCAAAAGCAAAATTAAGACGTAAAGGGACTTCTAGGATACCTTATGCATAGGTACAAAGGTAGCCTAATGCAAAACCTATAAAAACAAGATCCAAAACCCCAAGAAGGAGCATCAGAACTACACACCGGCCTGAAGGCAGTCAGAGCCCTAACAAAGACTGTACATCCACGAGCCTCTGGAGCCAAAAAAAACAAAAACAGACAGGGCCAAAACTGTCCCAACAAGGAACTAGCTAAGAGGCCGTTCTCCAGATCAACCTGGAGGAAGGAAAGAATCCTGGCAAGGCTGAATAGTGAGCCAGGATGGACCCCGCTCTTCACAGCCGAAGGTATCCTCCACACCTATGATAGATGACGAGGGACCAGCTTACGCGCTTTAAGGAGAGGACCATAACCTCTCAGAAAAACCTTCTCTTCGGCTAAGACCAAGCGACATCTCGCAGTCCGCCTCAGAGAAAAAAAGATTTGAAGAAGCAAAGAGACCTTGTTTCAGTAGATCCCTGCGACAACGTAACCTTCACTGACGCCTGCCCCTGCTAGATTTGAGCCACCACTCAAGGAAAGAGTGACATGGCAGAAAAGGAAAATTGTAATGAACCTCCAGGCTAATGTATTCATTAGTTCCGCCCAAGGATCCCTGAGCCACGACCCACAATGGGTAAACTGGAATAGAGACGGGACGTCCTGAGATTCTCATTCGGCATCCCCTTCCAGTTACATTTCAGATAAGAGGAATTTCTCTAGATTACATCCATCCCGCATGCTCACCCCCGAAGAGAGGTTCTCTGACAGCGAGCAGCAGTGGGCCTCTGCCCACTACCAAACCCGAGATACTACCCTCAACGCTAGGGAGTCTTTATTTCTTAGAAGACCAACTAGAATCCATACACTGGGACGAACCCAGCAGACTAAACCTTCAGAGCAGAAAAGACTGCCTAAAGATCCAAAAAGGATAAATGGGAGGTAAAACCTCCTGAGTTTCCTGGTCCCCTTAGGCACGCCCTCACTAACCTGACGGACTTGCGACCGAATATAAAACTGCCCCAGGTGATGTCCCACAGGACAGGCAGATCTTGACAAGGATACTGGAGAGCTATTCTCTCAACCAGTAGTCCAGGTAAATCTGCAAAGACAGATTCAAAAAGCTCCCCTCCACGCCTCAGCATACACCGAACCTTGGCTGGGATAAGACCTGCAAAAGGAATGAAGTCCATTATGGACCCCATGACAAGTCATCACTCCCCAACACAGAGCTTGCGATGGCCTGAAGGAGGTCTGGAGGGTCACGACCTGAAGATGCTGACCCCAAATAAAAGTCTTCCTGGCTAAGAAGGCTAAATTAGCATCCATGAATCCACCCTGGTACCTACATCAGAGAAACCCTGGTCTAGATCCATCTCTGAGGATCGAGGCAGACAGATGAAAACCCTAAAAGTCTTCTATCAGATGAGACAACGGTAATTAAACCAGAATCGTCAGAACAAGGGAAGCTACTGTTATATCTGGATTCTGGCCACTGCCAAAATAAAACCCCAGAACCTAAAAAACAAAACAAAGTACTGGGAGTGCCGGTCCTTAGGACCCGGAAAGTTCCCAAAGGAGGAATGAAAAGGTATGATATCCTTCCTCGACAGTGATCCTGCACTGCTACTCCCATACAAAAGGTGGAGTGTACCTTATAGTCTCCCCCTGGAACAAGGAGACATGATAAGCTTTGCTTAAGAACTATAAGACTCAAATAGGACGGGAGTTCCCTCCCTCAATTGGACCATGAAACAACAGCAGTTTGAATAATATCCCAAACCTCACACTGCGATAGGCACCGGGACAATGACTCCAAAAGAGAACAAAAACACGCACCCACATGAAAAGGCTTCCCTCTCTCTGTCAGAAAGATAGGATCAAGAGAAGAAAAAACTGCCCTGAGCTCTGACCACTAGGACCCATGATTCGTATACGACCCTGAATCAAGCGCTTGAAAAAAAGGCGATAGGCAGTCCCCAACGTGATCCAAAATAGGACCTGAAACAGGTCCCTCCGGTCATCTAGGTTAGCTGGGCCTGCACTGCCTGGACATATTCCAGGACTGAGTCGGCTCCAAAAACAACCTGGATAGCTCAGGTCATCAAAACGGTAAAAAACCTCAGAATAGTGGAACCAAATTAACTCTCTCTCGGGCAGAAGGAAAAAGTAGACTTAGAAGTCATATCTGTCAGAGCGACTCAAGGTCTAAACAGAAAAAACCTAAAGCCCTAGTTTAGGGGCTAGCAGTCTGCAAATAATCCAGATAAGGAATTATAAGATCCAATGACTTAATTCTTTCTTGAAAATATCGAGGGAACCATCACCTCAAATTGAGACAAAGATGCTTCAACTGGAAGTTTCCAGAAAGTGTGACAACAAGAAGTCATCAGTACATAAATATTCCGTATGACGAAACATCTTCCTAACAAGAGTTTCCCGAATAACCAAGATCTCTAAGAATAAACTATCCTTAAACGGAATAGAAAAAGCAATAGGCAAGCGCACAAAAAGTGCAACGACACAACCCCCCTATACAGCCCGGAACTGGGATTCTAAACAGGAAATAGACAAAAAGAAATAGGATCTCCATCCTTCTCCACCCGTCTTAATCAAGTTCGCTATCTGATTTAGAGATCTGAGATTCGAATGGCAGATAAGTACTAGGAATCTCTAATATCGCCAAAACTTCTCTCAGAAGCAAGCGCAGGCATGCCACTCTAAATCTAAAGGCAAAATCCTCCTCTGCCAGAGGAATAGAAGCAGTAGGCTCCGACCCAGAATGTCCGTCCTCGGAAGTTTTAGAGAGAACCGCATCCCTGGATGACTGATCGGTTACAACCGTCAATTTACACAATGCTCCTTGGGCAGGAGTGCATGGATTAACCCTTTGTTTGCATGTAGCAGTACGAGGCAAAACCGCTAAGGCCATATGGAACTGCGCAGTAACGTCTGGTGGAAAAAGGTCCCCTCCAGGCGGAGGATTAGCGATACCAGGGGAAGCTGCATGTGTAGGATCAGATGACTCTAGGGGAGAAAACTCATGGGACAAAGAGTCCTCAGAGGCAAAAGGCTCAGTGGTATCTAGCATCTCAACATTGGTTGATGAAAACACCCTGTTGCGGCATATGGAACATAACTGAGAGGGCTGCACTACCTGGGCCTCCTCACAATATACACAGGTATCGAATTCTGTCATAGAGAGATCCCCCTCTAAAAAAATCAGAATCCTCCATAACTAGGCAGCCCTATTTAAATCAGAGAAAACAACCGGCACCACCTCCTATGAAGCAGACAGTATAGAGAACACTCGCTCCTCTCTGTAGTCACTCAGTCAGGAATAGGAAATGGAAACCATAACTACTCCTGGTCACACGGTGCGCCATGCAGGACTGCCCTGCTAAAGGAAAAGCACAACAAGCTTAATAAAACTGTGCAGCTTCCAAGTAAAAAGGTAACCTGTACGTTCCGTATCAGCCTATGAACCCAAAAACATTTCACACACATAAAGCAGCAGAAATCACATAAAAAAATATGATTAAACCCCACTGTTCAACAATCCCCCTCAGGAGATATTAACCCTTGATTTCATAGAGATAAAAGGAGTCCCACTGTGACCCTGTCTTCTAGCGTTAACATATGTGTAAAAAATTAAACGATCTTACCGGAATCTATGCCATGGAACAGAAACATGGTCCTTGAAGTGTGACAGACTGTAGCATTGCATCTGACATGGACTTGAGTGGTGAAAAGCAGGCAGCGAAACTCGTCAACGCTGATTGCTTAGGAGCTGTTAATATGAGTCTGGATGGATTCACAGAAAGACTCTCCCTGCATCTCCAGACTCTAACTTTCATCAGTGCTCTCACTGAGAGGCTGACAAGACTACTTAAAAATCCAGTCCCATATCGAAGGGTAGATACCCTTCCTAAGGAACTACTCCGAAATCTTCTGATTGCCAATCTCCTGTGACGAAAGGCAAAGAATGACTGGGGGATGAGGAAAGAGGAGGAGGAGGTATTTAAGCCTTTGGCTGGGGTGTCTTTTCCTCCTCCTGGTGGCCAGGTTCAGTATTTCCCACAAGTAGTGAATGCAGCTGTGGACTCTCCCTGTATTAAGAAGGAAACATTCCCATTTGTTTATATAATCAACATCACTGTCTTGAAACAGCTCCTTTCTGACAGAGCATGTCACAGATACGAGGCTGTCAAGGGTAAAACTCCACCCCCTACTACCTAGCCCCCTCCATTCTCTTACTGAATTTGGACTTTTGAGAGCAATTGTGATCTCCAAGATGTTTGTATTTTTCTGTTTTGTGATCTGTACCTCCTCACGGAAGAGCTGATCTCTCACCACCTAAACCCTCTCCAGCTGGCCGGGCCCCTGGAACTGCCGGTCAGCCACATTACCCCAGACACCCGCTAACCTATACCCCAGGTCGCTCCAATGGCCCTTTACTGCAGAGCTCCGCTCTTTTGGGCAAGAGGTGTGATTGCCAGAAGGGAGCTCCCTTGGGAACTTGGGGTTTTGGACCCCCTCTACAACTCCTACTTCCCCTGGCTTTCCCGGTGTATGTTTGATCACCCTTAGCTCCGGCTCCCCACAACAGATCATGTCGCTTTTTGGACCGTGGCATTTGGGGACCAGACCCCCCCGAGATAACCACCTCCATATCACTGGGACTCTATGGGACTATAACTACTATGGGGGGGCGCCAGCCTGTCTGGAGGGGTGGGAATGGCAGGAGATCTGAGGGTCTGTGTATATAAGCAGTGTGTTTCCACAATAAAGTTGTTTTTTTTTTGTTTCACCCAAATATTAGTCTGTCTAGTACTTTGGGTGGGCTCCGCTATCATCACTTTCTCTGCTACATAGTGGCATGTTCAAGCTATAGGGAGGACCCTTTGGCAGAGCTACCCAGTCGGGGTAGCCGGTATCCGTCACAATTGGTTGGAAGCGGTGAGATGCTTCACCAAACACACCAACTGAAGCACTCTTCAGATGAAGCAACAGTACACTGTGCTCAGGAAGAGTACACTGAAAGACTTGTTGGAAGCCCAGGAAAAAGTTGGTGGCAACAAGTCCAAGACGGCAATCATAGCCGACCTCATGGAAAGCAATCAGGCTAGCAAGCCAACTAGTGAGGCCGGTAGCAGCCGGGACAGCGAACGGCCCAGCGAGGCATCAGCCAGGGAGACCACGATGTCTGAACTCCATAGAGAGATTCAGTGACGGCTGGACCTCTATGGAACTGCCCCACCAGAGGAGGTTATCACTCGGATAATCGCAGACACCACCTGGGTGTGGATGTTGGAGATCTAAAAGTCTATGGGGGAGCCGTGCCAGATCCCCTGAATCCACCTTCCCGGCCAAAGAAGCTACCCCATGAGGCTTTTTGAGCCTTCATAGACAATGAAGAGGAGATCGACAGCTACCTCCAAGTGTACAAGACCCAGAGTGAGTTGCAGGGTGTTGCCAATGCCGGAGGCTTTCAACACTGTGCCCTCAGGAGACCAAAAGAACTATGACTCGGTGAAGGAGCTCATCCTTGCCCACTATGGTCTCACGCCGGAGGCTCACCAGCTAAAGTTTTGGGAACTAAAGAGGCAAGAGGGACAGCCATTCATGGAGTGGACCCACCGGTTCACTCGGTCCTTGGACTCTTGATCGCAGACTGCCACTTAAATACCCAGGATGAAGCTACCCAGCTTATTTTGTTGGAGCACTTCTATAACCATTCCCTGGCAGAGGTACGGGACTGGGTCAAAGATAAGGGGCCCAAAAGAGTTGACCAAACGGCCATCTTGGCTGATCAGTATGCCTGGCGACAGACCATTCCTGAGCCCCGACCAGTGACCCGCTCCACTCCAACCTCTGCCTGCCCTCCGGCACCTATCCGCCCCTCTGGCCCAGTTCACCCCAGGGGTGCTACAGGTGCGGACAGGTAGGCCACATCAGACGGGACTGTCCGGCACAGAAGTCACTGAGTCCCCCTCCACCTCAGTGGACAAGGGCACCTGCAGGAGGTTACCGAGCCGCCCACTGTTTGGATGCAGAGGGCCCTGCAGACTATGAAAGCTGGGGCAGAAGAGGAGGTCGGGATCCTGCACACGGTGGATCCCACAACCGGTGACCATCACCAGGTTGTCTAGATCAATGGCTGGTCAGCCTAGGGATTACAAGACAGTGAAGCCACGGTTACCCTTGTAAAGCCACACCTGGTCCCCAGCTCGGACCAAATAGGAAAATCTCTTACAGTTCGTGTGGCTGGGGGTACAGTACTTCAGATCCCTACTGCATGGGTGCACCTGGATTGGGGTGCCGGTTCCCGTGCTGTGGAAGTAGGGATCATGAGCCATCTGCCTGCTGAGGTCTTGTTAGGAAACGACCTCGGCCACCTTGCTTCAGCCTATGTGTGGGATAACCCCACGGATGCTTGCCCAGTCACCACCCACCAGCAAGCCGGACACCAGGCCACGGCCCACGATCTGTAGACCCAGGTAAGCAACTCTGCCCCATCTCCTGCCCTGTCCACCTACCAGATCTTCTGGGCATCACCTACTGACTTCCCCCAGGAGACGTTGAGCGACCCGACCCTAGCACCTTACCGTGACCAGGTAGGGACTGACTCCAAGGGTACAGGGGGGACCTTTTCAGTGGGAGAGAGGGCTCCTGTACAGGATTGCTGAGAGGAAGAAAGGGCCATATCGGTACGACCTGCTGCATATAGGGCATGACATTTCCCTGGCAGGACACCTAGGGATCTCTAGGACCCATCATCGACTGACCCAGACCTTCTTTTGGTCAGGGGTTACAGGGTATATTAGGCAGTATTGCAGGATCTGTGACGTGTGCCAGAGAGTAGGAAATACTGGGGACCACTACAAAGCTCCTTACACCCCTTCCCCATCATTGACGAACCCTTCAGCATGGTAGCTGTAGATATTATTTGTCCATTGTCCCGTCCCACCCCCTCCAGGAAAAAGTATATACTGACAGTGGTAGATTATGCCACCCGGTACCCGGAGGCAATCCCTCTGTCTAATGTCCAGATGGAGACAGTGGAAGATGCGCTGCTCTGGATATTTGCTAGGGTAGGTTTTCCCTGGGAAGTGATCTTCGATCAAGGAATCCAGTTCACTGCCAAGCTCGCCCGGCAGCTATAAATACTTTGCAGGATAAAACCCCTGTACAGCGCTCCATATTAACCCCAGACTAATGGGTTGTGTGAGAGGTTCAACGGGACCCTGAAGCAATTGCTTAGGATGTTATTGGCCTCTCACAAAGTGGGGGAGAGATACCTGCCGCACCTCCTGTTCGCATACCGAGAGGTGCCCCAGGAATCCACTGGGTTCTTCTCCTTTGAATTGGTGAATGGCCGGAGTGAGGGGACCTATAGACCTATTAAGAGCCCACTGGGAAGGGTCGGGGGGAGGAAGGACACTCCATTGTGGGGTATGTCCTAAAATTCAGGGAGCGACTGAAGGACCTCGCTGAGAGAGTGCGAGAGAATCTTCAGGTCGCTCAAGGTAGGCAGAAGTGGTGGTACGACCGGAATACCAGTAACCGGAACCTGGCATTGGGGCAGAAGGTCCTGGCCTTGAAGCCTGTCAAAACAGACAAGCTATAGGCCTCTTGGCAGGGACCCTACCGAGTGGTAGAGCAGCTGAATGACACAACCTATTGTGGCGACATAGCTTACTGACCTAGCTGTTATTAAAATCCCTTCCCCCAGATACACCTTTCTCTCTGAAATAAAGACACTCCCAATAGCCTTTGACTGGCATTTGATAAACCACTCCCTATTGGATTGGTGTATAAAAAAAAACCTGTAACACTATCTTTCTCTCTTCTTATCTTGTGCATGCTGAAAAGATGGCTGATGGTGGACACACTGGAGAATGTGGCTAAGTATATTACTATGATTATTTTAGCAGTGTTGGACAAACTGGGGTTATTGTAGTAAAGTTGCCCTGTATTAAATATTTGGACTGTTTTACTGTAAAATAGATGTGTATATATACCTGTAAATATTTCTCTTATTATTAACCTATATTGATTCCAAATAAACTGTTTGGAAACATTGGATACCCTCTCATAGAGTTTGTGTCACAACTTACTTGTATTGGTTTAGTGGTTTTACCATAGAGATTTAGTACAAATTAGAATTATATTTAGTATAAAGTAAAAATATTTTAAATTAATTAATAACCACATTTTGGCGGCCATGAAGTTGTAGACAAATACATATGCCAATTGATTTTGCAGGAATTAAAAAATATGTTGATTTAATTTTATTTAAAAAAAAAACGTTTTCTGAATAAAATGCATGGTTTGGAAAACCTGTATTTCAGGTTGTATTGTCTGTATAAATTTGCATTTGAATAGAGTTGCATGGGGGGAGGGCCTCAGTCAAAGGAAATTTCTCATTTTAGAGCAAATAATGCAATTGTGTGTTACTGCAAAAATGTTTAAAATTTAACTGCAGTAAAAGGTAGATTTGGTGTTTTATAGCAAAGTTTTTGTATTTAGTGCTGTATTTAGAGACATGATATTTACTTGTTGTCTTGGTCCCATCTAAATGTTTGTTTTTTACAAACAAAAGCTTTACAGTACTTTGTTTTCTTACAAAGAAGATGGTTGTTTGCTGAGTGGACCAGCATTTAATAGCTGCCATAGTAAGGTTAAAGTGATTGACTTCTGCTCCTTTATAAATGGAATATAATGTCCATTTTATAAAGATTGTAATTTTCTTGCACTTTTTTTTATTTATTTTTTACAAAGGATTCATTTCTGTGAATGTGTTACACCTAGAACTGTAGTTTTCCCTATACATATGTTAATGTAAATTCCTTCCTGTTGGGGGAAGGTGCAGGAAGGTAGGTTGACAAGTTATTTTGTGGGTGACACACTACTTGGATTAGCAAGTAATATAGGTTAGAGCAATATTTTAAAAGCACAAATATTTTTAAAATTAAACTAAAAACATCTGAAGGATGTTTAATTTAGCATGCATTTTCATTTTGGTCTATATTTAAGGACTACAAATATTTTTTTGTTTGTTTTTAAATGCTTGATTTTTGCTCCTTATATACAAAGTTATCTCCTTTACAGAAAGTCTAAGTTCCTTAACTTCTGTTTAGTCTGGTGTTTCATTGCCCTATAGATATGATAATTCCTTGCATTTGGGGCAGGTAAAATAGTCTGGCAAACTATGCGCAAGAGACACACTATTCGAAGTCTGTTCCCCAGATTTAAAATAAAGAATACTGAGCAGTGGTTAGGAAAACTAAATTGAACTATATTGCCACCTCTGCTGGAATACTGACCTGCTTATAAACAGATCTAATTACTACCTCTTCTAGGTGGCTTAACTGCTATGTCCTTTGTTGTGTAAAATGTGTAAAATTAGCATCTCAATGGTACCCTGTATTATTTTAGTTCTAACGGCTATCTGTTAAAATGTCTGGAAAAAACTATATTTCACAGAAAATCTGTGATTATTTTAACAATTACAATCAGAAATACAATGGTCCATTCCTCATCCCAGAAGCTAAGAACCAAAAATGCGAACATGTTTTAGAGATTCTAACACAGGCAGTATCTATTAAAAAGATTAGCGCAGGCAGTGATTTTAACAATAAGGGGACTAACAAACATTATTGGAGACCTGACAGAGCAAAATAAAGACCTTAAATTAAAGTTAGATAACACACAGACTGACAGAGATTGTATTAAGCTTTCTGCTTTAACTAACACCATACAGATCAGTAAATTACAACGTCAATTAAAATTCACAGAACCCAGCAGAAACGAATACTCAAATAAAATTACTGAGTTACAAATGAAAATAAAACAAGAAGAAAAAATAATTAGTGATATTTCTGGGAACAATGCAGATAGTGATCACTTACTGCCACAAAGGAAATAGCCAAAACAAGTAATAAAACAAGATACAATGCAAGTGGGCCCCACGAAAAACCCAAGTTCTGTTCCAATTGCCCCTGTCATAATATCTGAGAATTTTAACACCCTGAAAGTTTCTACAGGTTTTTCAAGTCAGACTAGGCCAATGACTGTAGCAGATAAAGACATTTTTCAGAAATGGTGGGGCACAATCCCCACAAACAGCTTTAATAACTTTTCACACTGGTTTCACAAGGGATCTGAAAAAGCCATAAAATTAGATATGAGCATGCAGGAATGGACAGAATTGCCTCAAGATGCCATGGGCCCTTATGCCAACAGGTTATTAGGATTAACATCAAGCATATCTGATCAGGCTGGGAGAATAGTTAAAACCTTTTTCAATTTTACTAGTCTAGAAAAAGAGATTAGTGAAATTACCATGAGACCTCTAGATGGGCCATTTGAAGTAGCAAAAAGATTTTATTCTGGTGTGTGCTGTGCCAGCCACAGACCCAAATGGTCTGGGGGTCACCAGCTCACATACAGAGTGTAATTGAAATTCTCCCCAGAAAATGTCAGGAGTTTGTAAAGCTGTATGATCCAAACTCCACAAACTTAGATATGGTTCACTAGAGCTGAGAAGTGGTGGAATTATCACCCATACACCATTAAGGCAATTTCTGCAGTGAAGCAGTCACTGGAGAACAATCTGAATATTCACAGGCAGGAATCAGAGAGGGGTAACAGGAGACATGTTTGGGGATATCAGAATAGTAGAGCATCAAATACAGGAAACTGGAGAGACAGGAATTTAAATGGTGACATTAACAGAAGAGAAAACAAGTGTAAAAATTGGAGGCTGAGGCCAAATGAGATAAGCAATAACGCCAACTTAAGTTATTGGGAACTCAAACAAAAAAACAGGAGAATGAGAGATGAAATTGGGTTTGTAAAGAAACAGCTGATAGAGTTGGAGGGCTCAAATTAAATCATTCATTTTTGTTTATAAGCATATTTGTTTGCAGTACATTTGTATCGTGTAATGCGTAGTTTAGTTTTAAGTTCAATTAATAATTTTAAGTGTTTTTTTATTAAGTTTAGAATGCATAGTTAATTGATGCATTTTCTTTCTA
Organism: Bombina bombina; assembly: GCF_027579735.1. Classification (NCBI taxonomy): domain Eukaryota; kingdom Metazoa; phylum Chordata; class Amphibia; order Anura; family Bombinatoridae; genus Bombina; species Bombina bombina. The sequence goes on from NC_069502.1 coordinate 641,743,911, forward strand.
AAAAAAACAAAAACAAATAACAGATACCTCCATTGTGATTAGTTTTGGGAGGCAACATGCAATAAAATTTCTATGTAAACTGTCTGAAGTCTTATCTTGCAGGTTGAAAACCAATGAAGAAGGCTTCTCACCTTTCCTTCCAGCTTTTCCCCAATAACACATAACATAGATTGCTGTTTTTCAGGTGTCATCAGGACTTATCTAACCAAGAATCTATGATGGTGGCATTGGACAAATTAAATAAGTATAAAATGTATCACAATGGAGATGTAAAATTGGGCATTAGGCCAAAATAATATATATCATAAAGGGGTAAATAATAATATAAGTTTAAGTAAGGGGGCGAGTGGGATGATGCAATGATAGAGGCCCATCCCAACTTGAAGTTAATAACTGTGAATGTGGTTTCTACTGCAGATGGAGTGTTGTAGTGTGAAGTAAATATATGCCTGGTTTTAATATCTTTTTATTCATTTGAGGGTCTTGGAAAAAACAAAGTGGTTCAAAGAGAGTGACGATTGGTAAAACAAAAGCAAGGACCAGATGCCAAAAGCATGGACCAGATGCCAAAAGATGACAATAAAGAACTTCAGTGAACCATTATAACGTTTGTTTACAGGCACAATTCACACTTTATTAATAAACGGCTAGATTACGAGTCTTGCGTTAGCCTTAAAAAGCAGCGTTAAGGGGTCCTAACGCTGCTTTTTAACGCCCGCTGGTATTACGAGTCAGGCAAGTACAGGTGTACCGCAAACTTTTTTCCCTGCGGTTTTCGCATACCGCAAATCCTCTTACATCAATTGCGTATCCTATCTTTTTAATGGGATTTGCCTAACGCCGGTATTACGATCGCCTTTAAAAGTGAGCGGTAGACCCTCTCCTGTCCAGACTCCTACCGCATTTAAAAGTCAGTAGTTAAGAGTTTTATGGGCTAACACCGTAACATAAAGCTCTTAACTAAAGTGCTAAAAAGTACACTAACACCCATAAACTACCTATTAACCCCTAAACCGAGGCCCCCCCCCCACATTGCAAACACTATAATAAAATTATTTAACCTTTAATCTGCCGACCGGACCTCGCCGCCAATTTATTAACCCCTAAATCGCCGCACTCCCACCTCGCAAACACTATTTACATTTTATTAACCTCTAGTCTGCCGTCCCTAACATCGCCGACACCTACCTACATTTATTAACCCCTAATCTGCCGACCCCAACGTCGCCGCTACTATATTAAATTTATTAACCCCTAAACCTAAGTCTAACCCTAACACCCCCTAACAAATATAATTTAAATAAAATGAAATAAATTTACTACTATTAAATAAATTATTCCTATTTAAAACTAAATTCTTACCTATAAAATAAACCCTAAGCTAGCTACAATATAACTAATAATTACATTGTAGCTAGCTTAGGGTTTATATTTATTTTACAGGCAACTTTGTATTTATTTTAACTAGGTACAATAGTTATTAAATAATTAACTATTTAATAACTTCCTAGTTAAAATAAGTACAAATTTACCTGTAAAATAAATCCTAACCTAAATTACAATTACACCTAACACTACACTATAATTAAACTAATTACCTAAACTAACTACAATTAATTACAATTAAATAAAATAAACTAAATTACGGAAAAACCCCCCCACTAAATTACAGAAAATAAAAAAAGAATTACAAGAATTTTAAACTAATTACACCTAATCTAATCCCCCTTAATAAAATAAAATAAAATAAAATAATAATAAAAAGTCCTACCCTATACCAAATTACAAATAGCCCTTAAAAGGGCCTTTTGCGGGGCATTGCCCCAAAGTAATCAGCTCTTTCACCTGTAAAAAAAAAATTACAATACCCCAACATTACCCCCCACCACACACACACTCAACCCTACTCTAAAACCCACCCAATCCCCCCTTAAAAAAACCTAACACTAACCCCCTGAAGATCACCTTACCTTGAGGCGTCTTCACCCAGCCAGGCACAAGTGGACCTCCAGAGGGGCAGAAGTCTTCATCCGATCCGGCCAGAAGAGGTCCTCCAAGCGGCAGAAGTCTTCATCCAGGTGGCATATTCTATCTTCATCCTTCCGGAGCGGCGCGGGTCCATCTTCAAGACATCAGACGCGGAGCATCCTCTTCATCCGACGGCCGACGACTGAATTACTGGTCCTTTAAGTGACGTCATCCAAGATGGCGTCCCTTGAATTCCGATTGGCTGATAGAACCCTATCAGCCAATCGGAATTAAGGTAGGAAAAATCCTTTTGGCTGATGCAATCAGCCAATAGGATTGACCTCGCATTCTATTGGCTGATTGGAACAGCCAATAGAATGCAAGCTCAATCCTATTGGCTGATTGGATCTTGAGATGGCTTGAAGATGGACCCGCTCCGCTCTGGAAGGATAAAGATAGAAGATGCCGCCTGGATGAAGCCTTCTGCTGGTCTGGATGTCTTCTTCTGGCCAGATAGGATGAAGACTTCGGACCCTCTGGAGGACCACTTGTGCCTGGCTGGGTGAAGATGGCTCAAGGTAGGGTGATCTTCAAGGGGGTAGTGTTAGGTTTTTTTAAGGGGGGATTGGGTGGGTTTTAGAGTAGGGTTGGGTGTGTGGGTGGTGGGTTTTAATGTTGGGGGGGTATTGTATTTTTTTTTACAAGTTAAGGAGCTGATTACTTTGGGGCAATGCCCAGCAAAAGGCCCTTTTAAGGGCTATTTTTAATTTAGTATAGGGTAGGGAATTTTATTATTTTGGGGGGCTTTTTTATTTTATTAGGGGGATTAGAATAGGTGTAATTAGCTTAACATTTTTGTAATTCTTTTTTTCCCCTGTAATTTAGTGTTTGTTTTTGTAATTTATTTTATTTTATTTAATTGTAATTAATTGTAGGTATTTTAGGTAATTAGTTTAATGATAGTATAGTGTTAGGTGTAATTGTAACTTAGGTTAGGATTTATTTTACAGGTAATTGTTATATTGTAGCTAGCTTAGGGTTTATTTTATCGGTAAGTATTTTGTTTAATTTAAATTATATTTAAGTTAGGGGGTGTTAGGGTAGACTTAGGTTTAGGGGTTAATAACTTTATTATAGTGGCGGCGACGTTGACGGAGGCAGATTAAGAGTTAATAAATTTAATATAGTTGCGGCGACGTTGGGGGGGCCAGAACAAGCGTGCAGCAACACGCGAAACATGTCGTCTGATAAGCTGTAGCCCTGACCTTTTGCTAATGGAGCTTCGGCTCTGTGTTTGATTTCAACTACGTACCCAAATAAAGATTCTGCTTTTTAATCTTTTTGGCCGGTCTTTTCTGAACATTTTCCCTTGGATTATTATCGTTTGGAGGTGGCTGTTTGTTTTAGAGCCTTCTCTCCTGTTAGCCCGGAAACACATTGGGTTCCTATTAATAAAAATAATGTAGGTGTCGGCGATGTTGGGGGCAGTAGACTAGGGGTTCATAAGTATAATGTAGGTGGCGGCGGTGTCCGGAGCGGCAGATTAGGGGTTAATAATATAATGTAGGTGTCATCGATAGCGGGGGCGGCAGATTAGGGGTTAATAAGTGTAAGATTAGGGGTGTTTAGACTCGGGCTTCATATTAGGGTGTTAGGTGCAGACATAAATTTAATTTTCCCATAGGAAACAATGGGGCTGCGTTAGGAGCTGAATGCAGGTTTTTTTTCAGCCAGCTCAGCCCCATTGTTTTCCATGGGGAAATCGTGCACGAGCACGTTTTGCCATCTTACCGCTACCGTAAGCAACGCTGGTATTGAGGTGAGATGTGGAGCTAAATTTTGCTCAACGCTCACTTTTCTGAGGCTAACACCGGCTTGCAGAAAGCTTGTAATACCAGCGTTGTTTAAAGTGAGCGGTAAGAAAAAAAAGGAGCATTAGCACCGCACAGCCTTACCGACAAAAACTCGTAATCTAGCCGAAAGATTTTACTACACGCATACCCATCTAGTGTACCCACACTATCGCACTCAAACATGAAATTAAAATTTTTCCCAATTTTAAGACCATTGTATAAATGTCGCTAATGGGGTTTAGCATAGGATTTTGTGTTTCTATGTATAATTTTAAATGCATTTTTTTTATGAATTGTATAAATTTAGACTAGGAATTGACAGTCCTAGGAAAGTACAGAAGAGCTCATATCGCTGAGGGAATGATATTCCTAAGGGATGGTGGGAGAATTTTCCCTGTAAGGTTTTCGCTCCCACTGTGTTCCTCTGTACTAGTGGGTATAACTAGAAAACGGGGCAACATAGGAGAAGAAAAAGTGAGGGAATGTGGTGACATAGCTTACTGACCTAGCTGTTATTAAAATCCCTTCCCCCAGATACACCTTTCTCTCTGAACTAAAGACACTCCCAATAGCCTTTGAATGGCATTTGATAAACCACTCCCTATTGAATTGGTGTATAAAAAACTGGAACACTATCTTTCTCTCTTCTTATCTTGTGCATGCTGAAAAGATAGTATTACTATGATTACTTTAGCAGTGTTGGACAAACTGGGGTTATTGTAGTAAAGTTGCCCTGTATTAAATATTTGGACTGTTTTGCTGTAAAATAGATGTGTATATATACCTGAAAATATTTCTCTTATTATTAACATATATTGATTCCAAATAAACTGTTTGTAAAAAATGGAGACCCTCTCATAGAGTTTGTGTCACAACTTACTTGTATTGGTTTAGTGGTTTTACCATAGAGATTTAGTACTAAATTAGAATTATATTTAGTATAAAGTAAAAATATTTTAAATTAATTAATAACCACACCTATCTGGTAGTCAAATGCTCAGGTTACCGGGTCTGCTGGACTTTTCTTGTGAACATGCTGAAGGAATTCCAGGAAAGGGCCGGGGACGTAGCTGCCATCTGTATTCCAGCTATGGAGGACTCAAAGTCTTTCCATGCCAGAGCTTCCAGGGCGATATAGGGTGCCCCCAGGTGTAGCGGACATACAGCTGGACGAGAAACTAGGCAGAAGGAGCAAGTCCAACAGGTGCTAGGGAACCTGGAAAGACATGTTCTCCACTACCCCTGGGTACACCATGGCAGCAGTACCCCGAATGGAGACACCAGGGCAGGAGCCCCTGCGACAGCTGGCATACTGGGTTCCTGGGGCAGTTAGGGAAAGTATGCACATCAAGCTCAGGGAAATGCTGGACCTAGGTGTCATTGAACTGTCCATCAGCCCCTGGGCCTACCTAAGCGGGACAGGACCACCAGATTCTGCATAGACTACCATAGGTTCAATGACCGAACCACAACCGATGCTTACCCCATGCCCCGGGTTGATGACCTGCTAGACCGGATCACCCGTGGTAACCTGACCACCTTAGACCTTTGCAAGGGATCCTGGCAGATTCCCTTGGACCCAGAGTCCATCGCAAAGTTGGCATTCATCACCCCCTTCGGCCTATACCAGTGAAGGTCATGCCGTTTGGGATGAAGAATGCTCCGGCGACCTTCCAGAGGATGGTAGATCACCTCCTGGATGGCCTCCAGGATTATAACTGCGCCTACCTAGATGATATTGCGATCTACAGCAACACCTGGGAGGACCATCTGGTCCACCTTGGCGTCATTCTAGACCGAATCAGGGCTGCCGGTCTGACCCTGAAGCCCGACAAATGTACGAAAGGGCGCTTGGAGGTCCAGTACCTTGGACACTGAGTGGGCTGCGGGAAACAGTGGCCGGATCCAGCAATGATTGAGGCAGTCACAAACTGGCCAATCCCCAAGACCAAGTCCCAAGTCTTAGCTTTCCTAGGGATCGCAGGGTACTACCGCAAGTTTGTCCCCAACTACAGTACCCTGGCCAAACCTCTGACTGACCTAACCCAAAAACGGTTGCCCCAACAGGTCCTGTGGTCCCTGGAGTGTGAGGCCACCTTCCAAAGCCTTAAGGCAGCCTTGATTTCTGCCCCTGTCCTGGACGCTCCTAACCCAACCAAACGTTTTTGTGTCCACACAGATGCCTCCTTGATCAAGTTGGGAGCAGTACTGAGTCAGGTGGACGACAAAGGGCAGGACCACCCCGTAGCCTGTATCAGCAGGAAGCTGTTGCCCAGAGAAGTAGGCTACATGGCAGTGGTAAAAGAGTGCCTGGCCCTGGTATGGGCCCTGAAAAAACTTCAGCCCTACCTGTACTGACGGGCCTTCACAGTCCTTACAGACCACAACCCCCTAGTTTGGCTCAACTGAGTTGCTGGGGACAATGGATGCATACTGCGGTGGAGTTTAGCCTTGCAGCCCTTTAACTTTACCATCCAATACAGACAGAGAATAAACAATGGACGACTTTCCCAGCAAACTGAAGTAGAATAGCTTCCCGGACATCCCCAGGCCTATCCGTGTGTGGATCTAGCCGTGTTTGCCAGACTGGAAGGTGGGAGCTGTCATGGATACCTGGCTGTCAAGGGTAAATCTCCACCCCCTACTACCTAGCCCCCTCCATTTGTTTTATTCTGTTTTGTGATCTGTACATCTTTACGGGAGCCCCTGGAACTGCCGGTCAGCCGCATTACCCCGGACACCCGCTAACCTATACCCCAGAGCTCCGCTCTTTTGGGTTTTGGTACCCCCTAGGGAGGGCAAGAGGTGGGGTGATTGCTGGATGGGAGCTGCCTTGGGAACCTGGGGTTTCGGACCCCCCTACAACTCCTACTTCCCTGGCTTTCCCGGTGCTAATTCGAATTAGCCAATAGAATGAGAGCTGCTTAAATCCTATTGGCTGATTTGAACAGCCAATAGGATTTTAGCAGCCCTAATTTCTATTGGCTGATTCAAATTTTTCAGCCAATAGGAATGCAAGGGATGCCATCTTGAATCACGTCCCTTGCATTGACGATTCAGTGTACGGTGGCGACCGTATGAAGAGGATGCTCTGCACCGGATGTCTTCAGGATGGACCTGCTCCATGCCTCCGGGATCAAGATAGAAGATGCCACCTGGGTGAAGATTGAAGAGGCCATCTGGATGAAGACTTCGCCGGGATGAAGATCGTTCAAGCTGGACTTCAAAAACTGGTCTTAGTGTTAGGCTTTTTTAAGGGTTTATTGGGTGGGTTTTATTTTTTAGGTTAGGGTCTGGGCAGTAAAAGAGCTAAATGCCCTTTTGAGGGAAATGCCCATACAAATGTCCTTTTCAGGGCAATGGGTAGCTTAGGATTTTAGAAAGTTTTTTTTGGTTTTGGGGAGGTGGGGGTTTGTAAAGTTAGTGGGTCTTTGTAATTTTATTTAAAAAAAGATCTGATACCTTTAGGGCAATGCCCTACAAAAGGCCCTTTTAAGGGTCATTGGTATTTTATTCTAGATTAGGTTTTTTATTTTGGGGTGGGTTTTGTTTTACGGGTATTAGAATAGGCATTTTTTTTTATTTTTGATAATTGGTTTGTTATTTTGCGTAATGTATAGTGTTAGGGGGCGTTTGTATTTTTTTTTTTAAAAGGGTTGTTTATCTCAGGGCAATGCCCTACAAAATGCTCTTTTAAGGGCCCTCCAAAAGGTCCCTGGTAGTTTGGGGGGTGGGGGGTTGTATAGTGTTACGGAGTTTTTGTATTTTTTTTGGAGTAAAAGAGCTGTTTATCTCAGGGCAATGCCCTACAAAAGGCCCTTTTATGGGCCCCACAAAAGGTCCTTTTAAGGGCCCTTGGTAGTTTATTCTAGAGTAGGGTTATTTATTTTGGAGTGGGTTTATTTTTTTTAAGGGTATTAGAATAGGATTAATCTTTATTTATTTTTTTATTTTTTGTAATGGTAGGTTTTAGTGTAAGGCAGCTTAGGTTTTATTTCACAGGTAAGTTTGTATTTATTTTAACTAGGTAGATAGTAAATAGTTAATAACTATTTACTAACTAGTATACCTAGTTAAAATAAATACAAACTTACCTGTGAAATAAAAATAAAACCTAAGCCAGCTACAATTTAACTATAAGTTATATTGTAGCTAGCTTAGGTTTTATTTCACAGGTAATTAGTTTTAAATAGGTATTATTTAGTTAATAATTGTAAATTTAATTTAGATCTAATTTAATTATGTTAAGGGGGTTAGGGTTAGGTTTAGGGGTTAATATAGTTTAATTTAGCTTGTTGCGATGTGGGGGGGCTGGCGGTTTAGGGGTTAATAGGTTTATTTAGTTAAAGGGACACTTAATCAAAATGAAACTTTTATTATTCAGATAGAGCATGCCATTTTAAACAACTTTCCAATTGACTTCCATTAACAAAATGTGCACAGTCTTTTTATATTTAAACTTTTTGAGTCACCAGCTCCTACTGAGCATGTGCAAGAATAAGTGTGTATGCATTTGTACATTGCTGTCACATGGTACGTGTATGCATTTGTGATTGGCTGATGGCTGTCACATGGTACAGGGGGAGTGGAAAAAGACATAACTTTTAAAATTGTCAGAAAAAAAATCTACTACGTGTTTGAAGTTCAGACTAAGTGCTATTGCAATGTATGCAAATCTACTGTGTTGACTGGTCCTTTAATAATTGTAAATTTAATTTAGCTATATTTTTATTATGTTAAAGTTAGGGGGTGTTAGGATTAGGGTTAAGTTTAGGGGTTAATACAGTTTAATTTAGCTTGTTGTAATGTGGGGGCTGGCGGTTTAGGGGTTAATAGGTTTATTTAGTTAATAATTGTAAATTTAATTTAGCTATATTTTTATTATGTTAAAGTTCGGGGGTGTTAGGGTTAGGTTTAGAGGTTAATATAGTTTAATTTAGTTTGTTGGTTAGGGTTACGTTAGGATTAGGGTTAAGTTTAGGGGTTAATACAGCTTAATTTAGCTTGTTGTAATGTGTTGGCTGGCGGTTTAGGGGTTAATAGGTTTATTTACTTAATAATTGTAAATTTAATTTAGCTATATTTTTATTATGTTAAAGTTCGGGGGTGTTAGGGTTAGGTTTAGGGTTACATTAGGGTTAGGTTTAGAGGTTAATATAGTTTAATTTAGTTTGTTGCGATGTGGGGGTTGGCGGTTTAGGGGTTAATAAATGTAGTATAGTGGCGGCGATATCGGGAGCAGCAGACTAGGGGTTAATAATTTATTTAGGTAGCAGCGATATCGGGAGCGGCAGATTAGGGGTTAATAACTGTAGGCAGATGTCAGCGATTTTGGGGGGCAGCAGATTCGGGGTTTATGTCAGGGTATTAGGTTTATACTGTATTTTTATTTCCCCATAGACATCAATGGGGCTGCATTACGGAACTTTTGTTTCCGTGATTGCAGTTGTTTTTTTTTGCCGGCTCTCCCCATTGATGTCTATGGGGGAAATCGTGCACAAGCACGTCTCAGCAGCGCTCTGATTGTGTGCAGTATGGAGCTCAACGCAACCAGATCGCACGCAAAAGGTGTATGTTTGCAAACTTGTAATAGCAGCGCTATAGGAAATTAAATAACGTAACTTACGTTGCGTTCACTAATTTCTCTATATTGCTCAAAATTCGTAATCTAGGTGACTGACAATAATGCATTTCACTCTTGGATATGGTTATACAGTATATTAATTTCTTATGGAGTCTGTATAATCTAAAATTAAATAATGAGTACAAGCAGATACAAGTCACACTTTATAATCAACAGGAGTACCCTTAATAATTAAAAAAACAACTAAATAGAACAATCAGAGTAAAAGATTGGCTTAAATACTGTACCAATTGATTAGATCCTGTTGCCACTGACTAATTATTGACTCAGTATAATTGAGCCTTTTGTTGTGAGAAAGTGTTGTTATTCCTGTATGCACAAATATACAGCAAAACCAAACCATTTGAATGTGATTTTTACTTGTAGTGTGAATGTAAATCAGATGTATTTTCACTGTGGGTGAGCCTTTTTTATATTAGGAAAATGAAAATGAATTCAGGTATTGGAAAAAACAGGAAAAGAATCTAAATGAGCTCTTACAGCCTCTGTGTAACAGTCATGATGTAGAGGCAAAGTGTATTACTGCATTTTTGCATCCAGGGATGTAACTGTTGTTTAATTACATTTTATGCTAATGTTGTTAAACATCTGGGATGCATTTAGAGTTTATATTTTCTATTACCGTATCCCGTACAAGAAGTGCTTAACTGCCCAAGCAATACAAAATTTATAACTAAACACTACTGGCAGTTCATTGTGCTACTTATTCTACAAAGATGTAAATTAACATACACACTGGAGATTGTGCTATTTGAATACCATTATCTGATTTTCTCTTTTGGTTCAGATGCTCACATTAACCTTCAGAATGGTCTCCGAAAAGCAGTTATCAGCCTATAACAGGTTTTGAATTAATCTTTTTTAATGCTTGTTGAAAACTGAACATTTACATTCATCTGGTTACATCTGAAAAAAATCAAGTGCCCATTTTGGGCCAGATTACGAGTGGAGTCCAAGCGATATGGGGTTTTCGCGTTCGTTTGCACGCAAGTTAAATTGCGCTCGTATTACAAGTTGAAAGTAAATGCGAACGCTTGAGCGCAATTGAAGTTAATGTTTTTCAGGTTAGCGTAACCTCAGCGTTCTGGTTAACTGTTTCGCAAAACAAGAAAGTGTCCCAAAACACACAACAAATACATTACAAGGTACAGTTACACTCATAATAACACTAATAAAAATATTTTTAAAAAATACTGTGAGAAAAAGTTATAAGGGTTCAAAGATATGAGATCTCAGGAGTTAGAAAAAAAGGCAGGCAAAGGGCTTTAACATAGACATACATACATATACATCTCTAAATATTTTTACTCCACTGACTTCTATGGGGGAATAGGTTATCGCGCAAGATATTCTAACTTTGGCTTTTTGCACGCGTTGGTTTAGCGCGAGAGCGATACCTTTTTACATTCAACTCATAATATAAGCCCAACATTAAGCACGCAAAAAGTTTACTTCTAGTGCAATTAACAGTCAGCTTTGTTATCAAGCTGTTTTACACACACACACAAATGCATATGAACACACACATACATATATATATATATATATATATATATACACACACACACACACATATATACATATACACACACATATACACACACATACAGACATATACACGCACAAACATACATTTACATATAAACACTCACACATATACAAACACACACATATATTGTACATATGCACACACAAACCTATACATACACACACACACACACATACATATTTACATACACATATACACACACACATATATATATATATATACACATGCGCATGCGCTTGCAAACGCGCGCGCACACACATATATATATTATATATATATATATATATATATATATATATATATATATATATATATATATATATAAAGCCGCTGAGTACGGTTGTCAGCTGTGTTCCACAAAAATACTGAACAATCTGTGACTGGGCACAATGGTTAAGTGGGGTCACACAATGCCCTCCTAAAAGTTCTACCTTAGCCCCCCACTCTTGAGACCACAATATACATGTTTCACAACTGAGCAGTAATTTTAACCCTTGGCTGCCAGTAACATACAAATCAATAATTTTACCTCTTTGGCTGTCAATAACATTAAACAGTAAACAGGAGTGATTTGACCCCTTAACTGCCTCACAATACATTCTACTCCATCTTTGTAATGCATATAGGCATAAAAGGCCTCTTATATTTTGCTAACAATCAGGGACTTTAAAAAAACTGGACATTTAAGTGTCCAGTATTTTTGTGAAGATTTTACGGGTAGTTTGCTAAATTATTAGATTGTCCGGTTGATTTCTGAACACCTGACAACTCAACACCTGAGGGCATTTTCAAACTAATCCTATGGATTCCTCACTTGGAAGTGTTAAAAACTCTATTGACATCCTTTGCTCATACAAACTAAATTTACTTTAGATGAATCATGCCCCAATCAGCACACAGAGGACTCATTCCTATTATAAGCGGGTTTTAGGCTTAAAATACACTTAGACTTACACTTAAAATATACTTAGACCGAAAGAGAAGCTGGACTTCCTGTGGGTGGAGCGTGCAATAAGCGCACGCGCTAGAGCTCAGTGAGAGAGAGCTGGTTTTCCAACAGACCCGCAACAAAACTTCTATTGACGGGAGTGAGAGACCCGCTTGGGGAGAAAACATCATAGCGATGGAAGTCCCCCACACCGACGGCTAGCTGGTTGGTACCAGCACAATTCACATTCACAGCACCGACAGATATATGAAAGAGAGGCAGCAGCCGGAAGACAGAGTGCCCCCATTGAACGCCACCTGCACATCAACGGACCGCACCAATATTGAGACGCACCCCGGAGGGTGTTAACAGTTGCACAGAGCAGCCGATTGCCGGGGAACTGACGGAGGTGTCTTGCAGGGGCCCGGACAATCGGCGGAACAACAACCGGGAAGAATTCCGACTAGGCAACAGGACGGCAGGCGAGTAGCGGACCACGCAAGTATAAGCCTCTGTAGGCGGTGGTTTTTAAAAGCTTTTCGTCTGTGTGCCTGTAGATGTTTGGAGAAGTGGTGTGGGTGGCAATGGAGCGGAATTGAAATGGGGGCTGAAGAGTGACGGATCATATCCACGATGAGCGGTCAGGAAAGTGGTGTTGTTTCATGGTGTTGAGAGTATTGGAAAGTCTCTTTATTTTTCTCAGGACTTAATGACATAAAACCCAGTGGGGGCAAAAGGCAGTCAGTTGGGAGACGGAGCTTACAGGGAGACGCTAAGGCCTGTGGCTGGAGGAGAATAGCAGGATTATCTTGGAACGGACTGTGGAAAAAATTGCCGTTATCTGTATTAAGGTTCAGAGACCCTCACAGGCACATAAAGGTTAATGTTTGGAGCAAAGCAGCTGGGGTGTTACTATTGAGCCGGCTCTTTTTCTACACACAGTCGCATGGTTGGTTCTGGATTATAAGGTTGGGATAGGTGGAGGGAAGGGTTAATCCTGCAACCACTTAGCAAACAGGAAGCCCGCTTGTCCCTCAAAATTGCGCCCTGACGAGTAAAGGGTACTGACTTTGTGGAGTGGAGTACTGCTCGCAGTACAGAAAGGCTGTGAAATAGGAGAACTGTGCCCAGAATAAGATTGGAGAAAAAAAAAAAAAGAAAAAGAAAAAGGGAAAACCAGCAGTAAAACGCCTAAACACATATACTGGACTGAAGGGACAGCAAAGGGAGAAAGCTAAATATTGTGATAATTGTTATCTGACGTAACTAAGGCTCTATACTTTGTTTTTCTTATATCTTCTTTTCAAGCACGAATTAAATCTAGAATCTGGTGTGTAGGTAAGACCAGGTATTGATAACATCATCTAAAGAAACTGTAGGGGTACAACACCAGTTCAAGTTGATAGTGTGTTGCTGCTCAGATGATATATTTTTTTTTTTTTTTTTTTCTTGTTTTATATTTTTTTTTCTGTACGAGTAGAAATAGTTTGATATTTATATAAAAATTTTGGATCACATCACCTGAAGAAATTGAAGGGGCACAACAGCTGGTTAGATTGACAGCGTGTTGGTATTCAGTTATATTTTTCTTGTAGTCTACTTTTCCTTTTTTTTAAGTAGGAATATTTTCATACTAATATAAAAGAAAAACTCTTGTGTCAAGGTAAAAAGATAAAGGGAAAGCGGAGAAGTTATCAGGATAGATCTATCAGAGAATAGGGCACGCAGGATCACAGTGTTATAGGGTTAGGTAACCAGCGGTAGACAGATAGCATTTGAGTATTAGGCTAGATTACTGGTTCTGGCATTGGACAAAAGGTTGCAGGGGAGTGGGAATAGGCCGGCAGAGCAGAGGGGAGAAAAGAGAAGCAGGGAGACAATTAGTCACGGGTATTAACTGATATTTCACCTATCACATAATAGAGTAAACAGGCATTAGAAGCCGCACCTGGACTCCGTATAGGGAGCCCTTCTAATTTTTTTTCTTTAGAATAATCACACTAGCAAACGTATTACACGCACAACTACACTTGAAATAACACACTTGGCACCATAAGCGACAGGGAGCTCTCGTCACACTTCAGGTGTGTTGAGAGGGGTCTGTTTTACTTTCCCCACTCCTTTTTTTTTTTTTTTTTTTTTCACTATTTTTTATTTGGTGTTTTCTTTTTCTTTCTTTTTTGTTTCCTTTTTTTTCTCTACTGTCAATTACTTAATTAATATAATCACAACCAAAAGTAATTTTTGCACATCTTCACATCACTACACATTACATGGAGAGATATATCCCTAACCTGAAAGTTAGGTCCCCTGCAATGCCCCCAAGGAAAGACAAAAAGCCTAAATCCACACAAGAGGTAGGCGCAGAGGAGAATACGGAGCCTCAGATACCGGGTATGGAAAAACAGTTGACACTTAATCAACTCGCAGAAATGCTTCTACCTCAATTTGACTCAGTCAAAAAAGAGATAGCCACCCTCTCTACTGAGATTAGATCTTTCTCCAATAGGATACTAGAGGTGGAAGAAAGAATCTCAGTGGTGGAGGACAGACAAAATACACAAGAGACCAACTGGGCCAATTATGAGAGTAAAATTAAAATGATGCAATCCAAAATAGAAGACCTGGAAGACAGGTCTCGCAGGAACAATATTCGCATAATTGGTCTACCTGAGTCCAGTGAATACACAGATCTTACACTGTTTGCCTCAGTCACCTTACCACAATTGTTAGGGATGCAGCTGGTAGAGAAAATCCACGTAGAAAGAGCACACAGGACAGGAGGAATAAGGGAATCCCAAGAAGGTAACCAGCGCCCTAGAATGGTAATAATCAAATACTTAAATTTCCAACACAAGGTAGAGATCATGAGACATTATAGGAAAATTCAGGGGTTCAAGATAGGTACAAGGCCTGTCTTCCTGTTTCAGGATTTTTCATCGGAGACTTCCTCAAAGAGAAAGACCATGGCACCCTACTGCTCTAGTTTGATTAAGGCAGGGATCCAGGCCAACATGAGATACCCTGCCAAAATTGTAATTTTCTCAGATGGGAGTGTGACTGTACTGAACACTCCCACAGAAGCTAAACAATATTGTATTGAAAGGGATATTGTATTATGACAGGATGCCTAAACGCACTTATTAGCATGAAATGTGTAAATATGCAATATGTGGGTCAGCTATTTTTTTACAGTTAGGGGGTTGGGGGGTCCCTGTGCTTTTTTTTTTTTTTTTCCCCTCTTTTTCCTCTTTATCCTTGCATTTTGTATCCCTCTTTATATACTTTTCTTACTGATGTGTGTGGTGGTTTAACAGTTCTTTTTATGTATGTTACAGGTCTGTCTACAAGCGGCCTTGAACACCAGATCCCGTATGATCTCGGAAGTGGAACAGGGCCGAGCCTGGTCAGTACTAGGTCGGGTGTCCACCGGGGAACACCAGGTGTGATAGACAGGTCGGTAATTGATTTGGTGAGAGAACGTGTTACGTCTGGACAAGTAGGTAGAAAGTTACAGGTCACTGTGTGGGGGTTTTTAAAAATAAAAGTTTTCTTTTTAATTGAATGTTAAAGTGTGTATCTTGGAATGTAGGAGGTATTACCTCCCCTAGCAAAAGGAAAAATGTGCTAAGAATGTTAAAACGCCAAAAGCCTGATGTTATCTTTTTGCAAGAGTTGCACTTGAAAGAGGTGGAAATAAATAAGTTGCGAACGAATTGGATGGCTGATATTATAGCTACCCCCTGCAAAAAGAGGAAGTGTGGAGTGGCGTTAATCTTTAATAAGAATCTAACATATATGATAAGGAACCAATTGCTAGACCCAAATGGGAGATTTATAATTGTACAAGTTGAAATCAATAAAAGATTGTGGACGTTCTGTAATATATACGGCCCAAATGAAACTGAGCCAGAATTTTGGGATAAGATAAGAAACAAAATGACTAATCATCTAGGACAAAATTTAGTGGTGGCGGGTGATTTTAATGCGACAATGTGCCCTGAAATCGATAGACTAAGATCTGGGGCTTTTAGGAAACACAATAGAGAGGCAAGGCTTTTACAAGATTTTGCAAAAGTACTTAAACTGAGAGATATCTGGCGTGTACAACACCCGGATGAGCGCGTTTTTTCGTGCGAATCCAGAGCATTTAACAACTTTTCACGCATAGATATGTTTTTGATAGAAGAAAAGTTACTGTCTCTGAGTATAAAGACACACATAGAGGAGATAATTATATCGGATCACGCAATAATAAGCCTGACGTTTGAAGATCTGACGATTAAATGTAGAAGTAGCAATCTGTTCAGCTTTCCTAAATTCATGTACCTAGATGAACAATTCCGGAATTTCTTATCAGGAAGGTGGAGGGTGTATCTTAGTCAGAATAGCCGGGAGGTGAGTAGCCCTGAAATATTATGGGAAGCTGGGAAAGCAGTGATGCGAGGTGAGGTTAAAAATTATATGGTTACAAGGAAGAGGAGGTTAACCGGCAGGGAGATTCAATTAGCAAACCAACTTAAAAATTCATATAGGAAGTATGTGTCTACCCCCAATAGCTCCTCCTGGAACAGCTATAAAGCAGCTAAATTAGAACGTGAAACATTTTTAAGAGAAAAGTGGGCAAGGGAGGATATGCGAACAAGGGCATTCTGCCAAGGCTTTCAGGGGATAGCCACTAAACATTTGGCCAAGATAATCAATTTTAGGAAAAAAAGTAACCTAATCCCACTTATCAAGGAAGGGTCTAAAGCGATTACCCATCCAACTGAGATTCGAGAGGCCTTCTTTAGATATTATAAGGAATTATACTCTAGGAAGGACAGTGATAAGACAAGAATGTCGAATTTTTGGCAAAAGATCCAGGTTCCAACAATAGATACAACAGAATTAAATCAGATAAACTCCCCAATAACGGAGGATGAAATTAAAAAAACAATTGATAGAATTAAAACCAACAAAGCTGCAGGGCCGGACGGGCTTCCGGCAGAGTTTTATAAAATCATTAAGAATGATATCTCGGGTACACTAGCAGATCTCTATAACAGCTATTTTGTACAAGGTAATTTAAAATCTCCTTATTTCACGGAATCAACTGTGACTTTAATTCATAAGAAAGGGAAAGCTACGGAGGAACTGGGGTCTTATCGACCAATTTCACTCCTGAATCAAGACTATAAAATCTTAACAACTATCATTGCAGACAGATTAAAAAAAGTGATTGGCAAATTGATACACAGTGACCAATCAGGTTTTATTCCAGGGAGAAACCCGGTAAGGAATATGCGCAGGGTGTTAGTTATCCTGGATCATTATTTTAATATGGTACAGACGCCCAATAGGAATCCACATCCTGATTTAGCTATGCTTACGATTGACGCAGAGAAAGCGTTTGATTCCATAATTTGGGATTACTTGTTTTTATCTCTTCAGAAATTCGGCTTTGAAGGAAACATATTCCAGATGATCAAAAAAATTTATACTAACCCACGATCCCAACTGCTAGTAAACGGTGAACTATCTCGGTTCATAACTCTGCAAAGGGGCACGAGACAGGGCTGCCCACTGTCGCCCCTACTCTTTGATTTAGCACTTGAGCCACTGGCGGTCCAACTTAGGCAAGAATTAAAGGGAATTGTTTGCGGGGAACATAGCATAGTTACTTCATTGTACGCTGATGATATCATGTTATTCTTACAAAATACCAAAGAAAGTATTCCCAAATGTTTGGCTATTATTAATAATTTTACCTCCTTTTCGGGATATAAGATAAATAAGGATAAGTCAGAGTTGATGTGGATTTACCAGACAAGAACGAGTTTAGTACAACATGGTCTTAAAATTGTTAAATCGCTGAACTATCTAGGAATTAAGATAAGTAACAATCCCAAAGAATGGTACAAGCTTAATTACTCTGAGTTTTTTGACAGTTTAGAGGGAAGGTTAGGAAAGTGGAATATACATTATTTATCGCTTTCCGCAAAAACAGTTGTGATAAAAACGATCATTTTTCCTCGGCTATTGTTCCTAATGCAAAATTTGCCTTTATTGATAAATAGAGGTGATGTTGCTAGGTACAGCAAAGTGTGCGCTCAGTTTTTGTGGAACAGGAAGAAAAGCCGTATAGCCATTGAAAAATTAGCCCAAAGTAAGAGATATGCAGGGTTGGCCCTGCCGGACATTGTCAAATATAATATTATAGCCCTCATAAAATTTGGTATAGACTGGGTAACGGAAGCCAATAATGTGACCTATTTTGATCTAGAATCAAAGCTAGTCAAACCCTTTGACCTTAAGGCAATATTACACCATCCATTTAGGAGACTCCCTAGTAATATCAGCACTCTTCGTACCTTTGCCAATGTAGTTCAAGCATGGCAGAAATTCTGCGGATTATTAGGTCAAGATTTTCACATGTCTAAATATCTGCCGCTTAGTGGTACCCCCGATTTTATACCAGGGATTAATAATAATTCGGTCTTCAAAATCTGGGCCCAGAGAGGGTTACGTTATTTCTCGCAGTTAGTTCAGAGTGAAGGGCAAGGGATACAAACATTTACAATATTGGCAGAACAGTTTCAACTACCAACAAATACATTCTTTGCCTATCTACAAGCTAGGAGCTATCTCTTGAAAGCTCTGCAAACTCATAGAATTGTATGGGATCCAGGAATTGATTCAGGAGTGAAATTATATGCGGGCGGGAAAAGATCATTAACATACTGGTATAAACTTCTATTAGAGATATCAGGGAAAGAACATATTAACAAAAAGAGAATGTTCCTCATTAAGCATATTAACCCAGTGCAATCCGAAGATATTGAACGTAGTATCAGATTAGCAGACGCCGCTACTAGAATGATAAGCTGGAAAGAATCGCAGGTAAAACTTCTAAACAATTTTTATTTCACCCCAAAAAGGATGAGCAAATGGGCAACGAACGGCGACAAGGGGAAATGTTTTAAATGTCAGAAGGTAGAAGCGGACCTGCTACATTGTATATGGGATTGCCCTAAAATTCGACAGTTTTGGAGTAAAATTCAATTCTGGGTAAATAGGTTTTTACAGGAGAAGTGTGTACTGCAAGTCAGAGATATTTTTCTTCTAAAAGAAATTGGAAGAAATAGAGGCGAGGGACAATTAATCAATATGGTTGTCCTGGCAGCCCGGCATATGATATTTTGCAAATGGGGCGCTCATGAGGTCCCAACGATCAACGAGTTCACTAATATGATTAAGACACATATGACTTTAGAAAGGCAATACCTATTTGGGGGGACAGAAAAGATCGTGCGGCTCTTCTTTGATAAGTGGAAAAGGGTAATCTTATCTTGGCCTCAACAAGATCAGATTCAATTGGTCTCTCCTCTGAAGAAGAATACGAATTTTATGATGTTGGTTGCTGGTGAAGTTCTTCCTGTATACTGGCTTTAAGACATTAAGACATTTAGTGAAGGACAGTGACTATATAGACTCAGGGCAGGGTGTAGCGCCTCACTGTGATTTTTGTGGTGGTGATACGTTCTCTCTTTTTTTTTTTTTTTTTTTTCTCTCTTCTTTCTTTCCCTCCTCCCCCCGCCGCCCCCCCCCTCTCCCTCTGCATAGTTTGCTAAGTGAATAGCTATAATGAAGGAAATTTTATAAATTACTCTATTTTCTGGGTTTTTTTATATTGACTTTAACTATTTTTGTTATGTGTGCAAAGCGGAGGCACAGCTGATTGTTAATGGGTTTTGTGTAGTTGTGTAGTTATGGGTCAAGCTATGTTCTCCTGACAAGTTTGTTTATTTGATTGTAAAACTTAAATTGATGTACCGATTGTTGTGAAGTGTGAAGTTCTCAATAAAAGAAATATATACAGGAAAAAAAATATACTTAGACCAAGCCCCCAAAACAACACATGCAGGTTATTAGCAACTCCTTGGTAGATAATATAATACAAGTATGATACCAGCAATTCCACAGCTCCACTCGACGGTATCACCAACCAAGTCCAAAATGTGATGTGAGGCACAAAACTAAAAAATGCACCCTTCCCTAGATTATATGAACCCCCATAAAACATAAATGCAGTGATTAAAAAAAGGGTTCTCAAAGACCCCAATCAAACCCTTGATATGCACCATATTATATTTCTAACCAACTTCCAACCACGGAAATTTGTATAAATCTGAAGTACAGAGGTGTGTGGAGGTCCATACATTATAATATACAGCTCACTCTATTTACCATATATTATATATACTATATCATCAATAGCTTCTTAGAAATACATTTTTGTTCATACAATTCCTGCCACAATCCTAAAGTGACTGACGCCAGTTTCCACATCTACATTTCTTAAAAATGGTCTTCTTTATGACTGGAAGTCTCAGGCATCTAATGAAAACAAAATATTGAATTATGGCCTTTAAAAGACAATCTTGTCAACAATAGAATTTGATGCGAACTTATTCTAGAATGTTCTAAAATTATCCATAAGAAAATGATGACCATGTAAACAAAAATAATTTGTTTATAACAACGAGGGCACAAGTTCTAAAACCTTTGACTTTACATACTAAACCAACGTATTGCAGTTTGTGTATTTCTTTAAGGTAAGCGGCCGACTGAATTATAATAACAGTTTAAATTAGAAATCTCACAAATCAAATAAACAACAACCTAATAGAACCAGGCATTTCTGAGGCTTTTCAAGGATATTTGCTCAAAGATTTTCATACACCTTTATGGAAGGAAAAGATTTAGAGCTAAAGCCAAAGTAAAACACTGCAGTGCACAATTTACTTGCTCTAATTTTTTAGAACATTTAGAGCACGTAATCTTAGCAATACTGACCCTGCAAGTCAATAAACCCCACAGAGAACTGCTGGACTCAAGCATACATGGCGGATGCGCCAATCAGCAGCGGAAGTTGCATGGCTACAATGCTCTTTGTCTAATATGTTTGAATGCAGTTTTTTCATTTTGTATAATTTGATTCATTTTATAATGCATAAACGGTTAACCTCCAAAAACTTTACTAAAAATAAATTAACATATAGAAGATCATACATCATTTACTTATAAGCTAGATAGTTTTAAAATTTGATTTGTTTATTTAAATATATTTACACATACACACACAGGTACAAATCCCCAAATCTGGAATGCTAAAATCCAAACATTCTGAAATGCAAACTTTTTAATTCATATTTTTTATTATAAAAAAATTACTATTTTTCCACGCCTTTAAGTCACAATCTTTTCTGCCAATGTCTTTATTTTTGTGTTCTAAAATGCAAATACTAGTCTCTATTTATTTAAAACAACAACTATTACCTTTCTGAATACAGTACTGTACTATCTTTCTGAGGGTATTATGTATACAAAAGTATTAAAAATGATAGAAAAACAGAATTTATGTTTACCTGATAAATTTCTTTCTCCAACGGTGTGTCCGGTCCACGGCGTCATCCTTACTTGTGGGATATTCTCTTCCCCAACAGGAAATGGCAAAGAGCCCAGCAAAGCTGGTCACATGATCCCTCCTAGGCTCCGCCTACCCCAGTCATTCGACCGACGTTAAGGAGGAATATTTGCATAGGAGAAACCATATGGTACCGTGGTGACTGTAGTTAAAGAAAATAAAATATCAGACCTGATTAAAAAAACCAGGGCGGGCCGTGGACCGGACACACCGTTGGAGAAAGAAATTTATCAGGTAAACATAAATTCTGTTTTCTCCAACATAGGTGTGTCCGGTCCACGGCGTCATCCTTACTTGTGGGAACCAATACCAAAGCTTTAGGACACGGATGAAGGGAGGGAGCAAATCAGGTCACCTAAATGGAAGGCACCACGGCTTGCAAAACCTTTCTCCCAAAAATAGCCTCAGAAGAAGCAAAAGTATCAAACTTGTAAAATTTGGTAAAAGTGTGCAGTGAAGACCAAGTCGCTGCCCTACATATCTGATCAACAGAAGCCTCGTTCTTGAAGGCCCATGTGGAAGCCACAGCCCTAGTGGAATGAGCTGTGATTCTTTCGGGAGGCTGCCGTCCGGCAGTCTCGTAAGCCAATCTGATGATGCTTTTAATCCAAAAAGAGAGAGAGGTAGAAGTTGCTTTTTGACCTCTCCTTTTACCTGAATAAACAACAAACAAGGAAGATGTTTGTCTAAAATCCTTTGTAGCATCTAAATAGAATTTTAGAGCGCGAACAACATCCAAATTGTGCAACAAACGTTCCTTCTCCGTGGAGATGTTGCCTGTACAACGGCAAAGAGAATGACTGGGGTAGGCGGAGCCTAGGAGGGATCATGTGACCAGCTTTGCTGGGCTCTTTGCCATTTCCTGTTGGGGAAGAGAATATCCCACAAGTAAGGATGACGCCGTGGACCGGACACACCTATGTTGGAGAAACTACCTATAGTTGCATGGTTAAAGGAATATTAAACCCATTTTTTTTATTTCATGATTCAGACAGAGCATGCAATTTTAAGCCACTTTCTAATTTAATCCTATTATTGATTTTTCTTCATTCTTCTTGCTATCTTTATTTAAGAAGCAGGAATGGAAAGCTTAAGAGCCGGCCCATTTTAGGTTCAGGTTTTTAAATAAAGATAAAGATAGCAAGAGAATGAAGAAAAATGCTAATAGGAGTAAATTTGAAAGTTGCTTAAAATGGCATGCTCTAACTGAATCATGAAAGAAAAAAGAAACAAATGGGGGTTTAATATCCCTTTAATCTGAATTATGAAACTTAAATATTGCCTAAATTACATAACATACTGTTGTTTACACTTGGTTCCATCCCCCCTCCAAACTGTCCCATTTCAAAGATGCAAATATTCCAAAATCCAAACCTTTTCCGGTCCCAAAGCAGTTTGTATAAAGAGTTTTCTACTAATCTACTGCTGCCAGTTTGGATGTGGCAGAGAGTTGCAGATGAAGAATCCAATACAGGTTTTCCCCACAATCTAAATTTCAATCACCTGCAGCTAATCATTGGCAGGTAACATTTGTTAAGTAGTGTGTGCTTTGGCTGTTAGACATACATGCATGTTGAGACATATGTACTTGCTGAGCTGCCAGGCAGGCACCTAATTAACAGACACTGCTGCCTGCAGGACTTTCCTATCAAACACATCAAAGTGGTAGAATTTACAGAAAGAAAAACTAGTGCCTGTAGAAAATATTTTCAAAGATGGGCAAATAAAGGACACCCCCAGAAAAATAAACTGGTAATCTATCCATCAGGAGAGAGATAGATGAGTGAAATCTGAGCACAATGGCCGTAGCATGCAAAATTTTTAAGGGACAGTCAAGTCAAAATTAAACTTGCATAGTTCATAAAGGGCATAGGTACAAGGTAATCATAGAGGTAAAAAGTGTATACATATAATAGTGTTGGTTATGCAAAACTGGGGAATGGGTAATAAAGGGATTAGCTATCTTTTTTTCAGCAGAGTGCCTAGATGCAGCTCAGATCGTGATGTCATCAATGGGCGAAGATTGGCAGCCATTTCAAAGTGGCCAGAAACAAAATTCATTTTAAAAACACTTTTTTACTACTCCTGCTGCATGATATAGAAAGGGCGTAGGAGGCTATTTGCAGATTAATACAATGTAAGACTTTAAAATGACTAAGGTGTAGACTGTCCCTTTAATTCCACCAGGGATCCCTGAAATATAACTGCTGTGTGTCTAACGACTAATCCTAATACCACAAAACCAAAGTACCCCACAATCGCAAACTAACACTAGACTAATAAAGATCTAAACCACCACATACCCACTGCAAGTACTAAACTATTAACTCCTATGCCGCCACATACCCACCGCAAGTCGCTAACTATTAACCCCTATGCTGCCACATACCCCAACGCAACCAACCTAAATCCCCTCTAAACTAAACCACATAAGTTAACAAAAATTAAAATTGAAGTAAATACAAATAACTATTAAACCTAAAGCGCCACAACCCCAAACACATAACACCTAACCCCACTCTAAACTAAACTCCCTCTAAACTGACCCCTCTAAGTTACAAAAATTAAAAAGAAAATCTGTTACTAGAAAATAAAAAAAAATAGTAAAAAGTTAAAAAAAAAAATATTAAACTACAGTATCCAAAATGCCCACAAAAAAAACCCAAAAAAACAACTAAACCCTTACGCTAAAAAATTGCAATAGCCCTTAAAAGGGCCTTTTGTAGGGCATTGCTCTAAAGTGATCAGCTCTTTTTGGAAAAAAACTATTACAAACCCCCCCTCTTCAATACAAGTAACCCCCACCCCCCGAAATAACAAAATCTATCTTTTATTTAGATATGTTTACCACTCATGAAAGTGAAGAACATAACACATTTACAGAATTTAATGCAATTTATAGAAAGGTTTGTATGTTTTTCTTTAGGTTTTTTTTATGTGACACAAAAATCTGTTCATTTTTTCCATATGACACACTCCGCTTCCTTGGTACTAACTGAACTTAACTATAAAATCATCTCCCGATGGTACCTTACCCCCCAGAGATTGACTGAAATATTCCCAGGGGCTAATCCGATCTGTTGGCGGCACTGTGGAGAGGTTGTCACTTTAGCCCATATATGGTGGTCATGTGATAAACTGTCGAATTTCTGGGCCCAAATAGAACAATGTATTAACGCTACTCTGAGTACTCAGTATACCCTTACTGCCCCTATGATATTATTGAACTTAGTTCCAGATATACAGTGCGTCTATCGCAAAAGATTACTACAGCTGATGCTCACATGTGCCAAACGACTCATACCTAGGTTGTGGAAGCAACAAGGAATCAGAGCTAACTTACCTGCTATCCCTTGAGAAAAGACATTACTGTTTTATAGGGAAAAAAGATTTCATGCTTGATATATTAAATCACTAACCATTTACACCCGTGCATAAGTCAGTATAATATCCCCTAACCATGTCAGACTTACATAGTGCGAGAAAAATTTTCATTCTACAACTATTTCTCCCTCCCCTTCTCCTCCCCTCCCCCCCCCCCCCTGCCCCTTTCTTTTCTCTCTTTTCTTCCCTTAAAATTGATCTTTTATCATTATCTTTATTTCTTGTTTTAACTCAAATGCTGAATCATCCTCAGGTTAATATAGAATGTTGATTCTTACTGTAATATGCAATGTATGTTAACTGTACGTTTGAGTTATTGCTATTGTCTAAAAATTGTTAATAAAAATCATTTGAAACCAAAAAAAAAAATCTGTTCATTTTCCTGTTTTAGCCCTGGATATAAAATACAGAGAAAGCTATATATATATATATATATATATATATATATATATATATATATATATATATATATATATATTCTTTCTGACATGTTTTCAGAAACATATTTCTAGGGGGAAATAAGAGGATATTCACCTGATTTTTGTGCTGGTTTGAATATGTCTTTTGAAACATCAGCAGACATTTGTTTTCTTATTATGTTTACATGAGCAAATCATTACTGAAGATTTCTTATGGAGATCAAATCTCTAGAGAAACTGGACTTTTTTTATATTTTAGCAAAAAACTATTAATTAATACACTTGCTTGCAAACTGTTATAAATGTCTTTATATAAATACTAGGCGATAAGCCTTCCCAGATGGCAGTCTATTTAAAATTACTGAAGAAAATAACAAAATTATCAAAAATAAACAAAATTAACCCTAATCTAAACTAAACTACCAATAGCTCTTAAAAGGGCCTTTTGTAGGGCATTGCCCTAAGTTAAGATGCTCTTTTACCTAAAAAAAAATACCAATTACACCCTAACAGTAAAACCCCCCCAACTAAAAAAAAACCTAAGCTACCCTTTGCCCCTAAAGGGGCATTTGTATGGGCATTGCCCTTAAAAGGGCAATCAGCTCTTTTACGCCAATAAAAAAAAGCTAATCTAGAAAAAAAAAGTCTAACCCTGAAATAGGTACTTACAGTACCTGAAGTCCCGCGGCGAAGGTC
The DNA here is from genome assembly GCF_027579735.1 of Bombina bombina. NCBI lineage: Eukaryota > Metazoa > Chordata > Amphibia > Anura > Bombinatoridae > Bombina > Bombina bombina. The sequence goes on from NC_069502.1 coordinate 641,769,821, forward strand.
TTTTTCCAGGCGGTGAAAGTCTTCATCCTGCGGTGGGGGGACATCTTCTATCTTAATCCGGAGCGAAGGTGGTGGTGATAGCGGAGTGGAGATGACCGTGGAGCAGGACAGGAGATCGCGGAAATTTCAGCCAATAGGATGAGAGCTACTGAAATCCTATTGGCTGTTCAAATCAGCCAATAGGATTTCAGTAGCTCTCATCCTATTGGCTGATTTCAAAATTTCAGCCAATAGGAATGCAAGGTTCCCCAATATAAGTGGGGTACCTTGCATTCAATCTTCAGTGTGCGGCAGCGACCGCATGAAGAGGAACCTCCACGCCGATCCTGCTCCGCAATGGCTGGTCCTTCTCCATGATAGCCGGTCCTGCTCCACTGTCATCTCCGCTCCGCGATCACCTCTGCTCCGTGCTGCCTTTGCTCTGGATAAGGATAGAAGATGTCCCCGCGCTGTGGGAAGACCTTCGCAGCCGGACTTCAGAAACTGTGAGTACCTATTTTGGAGTTAGATTTAGTTGTTTTTTTTTGGGGTGGCATTTTTTTTAGATTAGGGATTCTTTTTTCATGGGCACAAAAGAGCTGTTTGTAAAAGAGGGCAATGCCCATACAATTTAGGGGCAATGGATAGCTTAGGTTTTTTTAGACTTAGGTTTTTTATTTTGGGGGGTTGGTTGGGTCGGGGTTTTTACTGTTAGGGGGTAATTGGTAATGTTTTTAGGTAAAAGAGCTGTTTAATTTAGGGCAATCCCCTACAATAGGCCCTTTTAAGGACTATTGGTAGTTTAGTTTAGATTAGGGGTTGTTTTTATTTTGTCTGCGCTTTTTTATTTTCATAGGTGTATTAGATTAGGTTTAATTTTTTTTATTTTTGATCATTTTTATTATTTTTTTCTGTAATTTTAGACTTTTTTATTTTTTGTAATTTTCGATTTAATTTAATCTTAGGTTTTTGTTTTTTTAATTGTAACTTGATATTTTTTTATTTTATGTAATTGGGGTTAATTTCGGTTAGGGGGCTTTGTAATTAAATTAGTTATTTGCATTGTGAGGTTTGGCGGTTTAGGAGTTAATAGGTTGATTAGTTTTATTGCGATGTGGGGGTTGGCGGTTTAGGGATTAATAGGTTAATTAGGTTTATTGCGATGTGGGGGGTTGGCGGTTTAGGGGTTAATAGGTTTATTGCAATGTGGGGGGTTTGCAGATTAGGGGTTAATATTTTAATTATGTTATGTGCGTTGTTGTTTAATTTGCGGGTTAGGGGTTAATTACTTTATTAGTTTGCGAAGTGGGAGTTGGCGGTTTATGTGTTTGTTAATATTTTTTGCGGGAGCTTAGGTGTTTTTTTTGTTACTACTTCATATGTGCGCTTAGTTGTTTTTTTGTTAATACTTCGCATGGGCGGTTAGTTTTTTTTTTGTTAATACTTAGTGCGGGCGGTTAGGTTTTTTTGTTATTTCGTGTGGGAGGTTAGGTGTTTTTTCTTAATGCTTCATTTGGCTACGCTGCATCCAGGTGAATTCTGAAAATGGCAGGGTGGTAAAAGAATCCACCTGCGGTGGATTCTTTCACCACCCTGCCATTTTAAAGAATATACCTGGATGCAGGATTCTTTTGGCTGTGCGCACAGCCAACATTCTCTTGGATGCGTGCACAACTCACGACGTTGACGGACGCATTACAAACGCGATTATAGTATAGATGAGGTAGAGGTTACAAGGATTTTTTTCACTGAAAAAATAGTAGCAGTTAAATGATCATTGTACAAAATATTTTCTATTATGTATATATAATCGCATCAATGAATCATGAGAAAATGTTTTATCTGAAAAAGGTTAAGTTAAAGCTGTTTATTTTTAAATTGAAAATAACAGCAATTGCAAATTAGATAGTTTGGGTCAGATTACGAGTGAAGCGCTAACAGTTACGCGCAAGTGAAAAAAGGATTTATCGCAGGTGTTTGCGTGCATCAGTAGCGCTCATATTATAAGTTGAAAGTAAACGCAATCGCTTGAGCACAGTTGAAGTTAACGTGCTTCTAGATTGGGTGTCCACAGAGGTCTGCTTAACTGTTTTGCAAAACAAAAAAGTGTCACAAAACACATAAAAAATACTTTGAAAAGTACAGTTACACTCATAATAACACTATCTAATAAAAGTTATAAAAAAAATATTGCTCAAAAAAGTTAAAAGGGCTCAAAGATATGAGGTCTCAGGTGTAAGAAAAAAAAGGTATGCAAAGCGCTTTAAAATAAATACATACATATACATGTCTAAATACATATATGGTTGTGTATTTATATACATATATATATATATATATATTATGTGTGTACATATGTATTTATATGTGTATTTATGTATTTACGGACATATATAGAAGTGCATTGGAGTCCTTTGAAAACATGAAAAAGCATATATATGCAATATTCATATTTAATTAAGTGTTATACTGTGTATTTACTGTAAATATTTCACATTCCAATGTTCTGCACATAGAGAATATGTTCTAAGTATTTATATATATATATATACCTATATATAATCATCTATATATAGGTATGTATATATGCAGTATATATATATATATATATATATATATATATATATATATATATTGTACCAAAAAACATCAGATATATGTAGAAATATGTATTTATGCATAAATAGAACATATTATTCTATGTGAAGAATATAGGAATGTGAAATATTCATATTTTCATGTTGGGTTAGCGCACTTGAGAATATGCGATCGGGTTCCTGCGTGAGTAGGGTGTTAGGTTTTTTCACTTTTTTAGCTTCATTAACTTCTATCGGGGAATACGTTAATGCAATCACAATATTCGAAGTTCGGCTTTCCTCGTGCATTGGGTTAGCGTGTGAGCAAAAACGTTTTACTTTCAACTTGTAATACAAGCACTAACCGATGTGCCAAAAAGCTTACTTATAGCAGAAATACCACTACACTTGTAATCTGGTTCTTTATTGGTTGAGGACAAGCGTACACAGGAAAATGTAATTTTATTCAGCATAAGATTTTTTTTATACTTTAGTAAAATAATTTATAAGATTTTCACGTACTTTCTTTTAAACAGAACAAAGAACACATGGTTTAGTCTCCATGTATCATTTTATAAATATAAATAACACATTTAAGATTTGAAAAATGAGATCATCAATGCATACTAATCTGGTGATGCTACTTAACGTGCTGTTATATGTTATTATCTATATGCTTCAGTGGCAAACGATAGATCCTGAAACTGCATGCAAACGACTTGAGCTTTAGCTGCAGACACAAAATCAATATTTCTAGGATGCTAATATTCTGTGTGCAACACTTGCTTTGGGCTATGGTTATAAAAAAGATCTTGTGATGGAAATATAATACATTAATACAGATGTTGCCATCAGATATGAACTAGACGGCTCTCGTAATCTACCTGTTATTCTCACATTTTAAGCTTAATACATTTTTAAAAAGAGCTTTATTATACGTATTAATATTATTCTAGGCTTCCATATTAAACAGCAATGTACAGGTTTCTACACGCTACACTTCCACCAGGAAAGGCTTTCAGACTTACTTTGTAACGGTATTATGCATAACCCAGGCATTCTTGAATCTAGGCCTAGGCTTTGAGCAGGGCGAGAAGGGCACCCACCAGGGCCACAGCAATGTCAGGGGTGAGAAGGTACAGGGTATTTAGTTTATGAAGAAGTGTTAAAGAGACAGTTTACACTTTAGTTATATTCCCTTAGATTAAGCTGCAAATAGCCTCCTGTGCCACTTTCTATATCATGCAGCAGGAATAGTAAAAAAGTTATTTTAAAATTATTCTTGTTTCTGTTCACTTTTGAAATGGCTGCCAAGGTCTGCCCACTGATGACATCACAATCTGGGCTGCACATGGCATCCAATCACAAAAGACTCACTAGTTGGATTTAACAGACTGTTATTGCCATTCAGCAGAGTGCCTAGATGAAGCTCAGATCATGATGTCATCAGAGGACAGACCTTGGCAGCCATTTAAAAGTGACCATAAACAATGTTCATTTTAAAATAACTTTTTACTGTTACTGCTGCATGATATAGAAACGGTGCAGGAGGCTATTTGCAGCTTAATCTAAAGTAAGACTTTAAGATGATTAATAACACTGAATGCTGAGACAGGATTGGGCCATACAGGGGGCAGATCATACAGGGAAAGGGGAAATAGGGTGTTGGGCTGAGGGGCCCCACAAATTTGTCTGGCACAGGGCCCTGCAAATGCTAAGGGTGGCCCTGCCTGAATCTCATTGCCATATTAAGATTTATATTTATGTACTAGGTCATTAGTTAGTTGATATAAAAAAAAGTGCTTTCAGATATTTCTTCTTAATCTCCTTAATCTCCTACCCTCTAACTACTGTCTTGTATTCCTCATTCTTAAAAAAAACAATTCTAATTTTGAAATAATTCTTTATTTACAGCATTTTTTCACAACTACCCAAAACTTTAATACAGTACTATATATATATATATATATATATATATATATATATATATATATATATATATATATATATATATATATATTACAGGTAATGTAAGAAATCTGTGTAATCCTAGGATTACACATCTAAAACGGACATTACCCAAGCAGCTGTGGGTAAAGCTTGATGTGTCGTAATTTCCCCATCTACACTATTTATTTTTTCTCCGCCTGGGGGGTACAAGGAAGGCGCCCTGCCGATCCTCTGGCATCCACTTAAGTGAACCTTGGTGGACAAGGTTTTTCAAGGGGGGCTTGAAAAACTTTATTACTCAGGTAATCCTAGGAATACCTAATATCTTACTTTCCACGCAGCACACACACACACACACACATATATATATATATATACAGTATATATACACAGTATATATACACAGTATATATATATATATATATAACACATAAAGGAAACCCAGCACTCACCAGCTAGCTCACAGCTAAGATTTAGAATGGAAAGGTTAGTCACCGCATCTGGCCAAATGGGACAAGCTCAGGCACCAGGTCAAGGTCATTTCCAACACCTGAGTCCCTAACACAGCCACACAATGCAGGCTCTCAAAGCCAGACAAACTGGGAACAAGGGAGGGGTGCACAGGTATATGTAATCACCCAGCAACATACAAAACACGGAAAGGGGACTGCACTCTAAAACCGGACCAGGTACACATCCCATGACCCAGCAACATGCCAGCCCTGGGTGCTAAATAGCACTCACAAAAAGCTGTGCCATCACCAGAGTCATAGGCATAACCCCAGGTGACGGCACAGCTTTTTGTGAGTGCTATTTAGCACCCAGGGCTGGCATGTTGCTGGGTCATGGGATGTGTACCTGGTCCGGTTTTGGAGTGCAGTCCCCTTTCTGTGTTATATATATATATATATATATATATATATATATATATATATATAAAATTCAGCAATAAGTTTGTCAAATGTACCACTCCTGATTTGGTGAATGCCAAAGAAACTACTTAAAAGAAGCTTTGAAATAAATATATTGCTAAGACTTTTATATGCACTATAAACATAAAACCCAGCAAAGAAAACCATATTCAAACAATATATAAACTATAATTTTACTTAGTCCTATTACCTCTCAATTATTTAAAAAACATACACAGACAGAAATGAAGAGACAGGTATATGGTACTTACTAAGGTACCACAAAGTACCATGTCATTTTTTAAGCATCTTAAATAAAATGCATAAACAACTCTAGTTTTCAGGGCATATAGCACATTTTGAGAGGAGCCATAAGTAGTGACATAGTATGGATAAACAGTAGCATAGTATGGATAAACAGTAGCATAGTATGGATAAACAGTAGCATAGTATGGATAAACAGTAGCATAGTATGGATAAACAGTAGATCTATACACTAGAGTGTTTCTTAAACAGTGTGCCATGCAAAAGCACAACTTTGCCTATTTATACAATTATATATTTGCATAAAAAACTTTCCCAAGCCTAGTATTTTTGGAAAATTGGTTTATTTTGCTGCAAATGCTAAACAAAGATTACTTCATCAAGTACCGTAGGCTGTTTGGGTTAACCTGATTGGTTATAGTTGTGTGGCATGAGAGCCTGGCCTAGGATCATGTACAGGTAATATACAAGGTGTGTGTGTGTGCATGACGTACAATGTCTTGTTTGTAAGAGACCATTGTACCAAATATGTTATAAAAAAAAACATTTATCTCTGCAATTGTTTTTATTTTTATTGTCTTACTATAAACATATACTGTAAATTGTAATATATCGTATTTGCTCAATTACAAGACGAGGTTTTTTTCAGAAAAAAAACTCTGAAAAAACGATCTTATAATCGAGTTCGTCTTACTTTCAAACTCAGAGAGCCACGCGAAGGTCCCGTGAGCTGCGTGGGGGTCATGTGAGCGGATTTCTTTCGGCCCATCAGAAAACGCTGTCTGCTAATGAGGGCATGCCATTGTTGCGAAGTACGGTAATACTAATTATCATGATAACAGTATAACAAAATCATATGCATTCACATCTTACTAGCGTATAGGCGTATAATCATTATATAAATATAAATAAATCTTTACCTACTATGAGGATGGAGATGGATTACGGTAATCTACAGCCATAAGAGACCCCTTATTTAAAGGGAAAGCAGACTCTAATGATTAGTATTCACTTGTTTATGTGAAAGGAGCTGAGCTATAAATTCTACCCACCTACTTGCTTTAAAAAATATGTATATAAACGTTTTTCCCTCTGATAGATGGAAGTTTGGGGGGTCGTCTTATAATTGAGCAAATACGGGGTAATTTGAATATGGTTAATGTAGTGTAAATTGTTTATTAGACAAGAGTCCAACATTAAAAATACAGGTGTGCCTTGACAGAAGCATGCATTGCAAATGTGCCACAGTGTGAAAAAGTTTTCAAACCTGTCCTCAGCTCTCCCCAACAGGCCAGGTTTTCAGGATTACCTAGGATGAGAGCAGGTAAAATAACTATGTTTACTAATCAGCTGATTATTTCACCTGTGCTCCAGTTCAGACAACCTCAAAATGTGGCCTGTTAGGGAGGCCTGAGGACAGGTTTGATAACCAGTGGTCTAGACTAATCAAACCTCTGGCTTAAAGGGACGTTAAACCCAAAAATTTTCTTTCATGATTCAGAAAGAGAATGCATCTTTAAACAACATTCCAATTTATTTCTATTATCTAATTTGCTTCATTCTTTAGATATCCTTTGTTGAAGAAATAGCAGTACACATGAGTGAGCCAATCACACGAGGCATCTATGTGAAGCCACCAATCAGCAGCTACTGAGCCTATCTAGATATGCTTTTCAACAAAGGATATCAAGAGAATGAAGCAAATTAGACAACAAAAGTAAATTAGAAAGTTGTTTAAAATTGCATGATTTTTCTAAATCATGAAAGAAAAAAATTGGGTTTCATGTCCCTTTAAATAAGGGTTGGGATGTTAGCTTGTTTAGCTGATTCTATAGTGCTTTCTGTGAATATTTTTGCTAACTGAATATAGGTTATGAAGAGGAAATACATCCGTTAATGTGATTACTATGTGGTTAATATGTTCGCTGACCGATTATTTAGATCTAGCTGTTAACCTTTTCTTGCTATAAATACTACCATGTGTATTACATTTTCTAATCAATGATTAAGCAATTCTGCTTGTCAAACGTCTTCATTGAGGTCTCGGTGATGGGATTGCTTAAAAGCTTTTTTGTATATAGCCTTTCATGTTTTATTGATAAATAATACATCTATTTATTTTTAATACAACACAACATTAAGTGCCATGTGCCACCATCAAATTGACCAAACCTGCGTGCTGCTTTACAATATGCATGGGATAGCATTCTAGACAAATATATTCACAACCACTTTGTATTAATGCCTCTCAGAATTCAAGCTGTCTTGAAGGAAAAAATGAACTCTCCGTTACTAGGTATGGCTTCCTAATAAAGTGGCAGATGATTCTGCACTTGCTGTTCTTTTTAAAAGACAGTGAAAACCTAATATGACATATTATCTAGTAAGAACTCCATTAGAAGCAAGGAACAAAAACACTCTACAAAGCAAAATAAGGCAATATTTATTTGAATGGTTGGACACCAATTACTCAAAGGTCTCATGATACATTTATATGTTGAGAGGTTATAAATGCTGCTTTTTAAATGAGGGGTCACATGTCCCATTTTAATTCTTAAATGCTAGGGTCACTTTCTGAGCCCAAAAGTTAAAAAAGGTCTCCCTACATACAGGTGATTATAATTCCTATGACAACAACCTGTTACCTAGAATGGCATGAGACTTTTTTAATGTGGTTAATAATTTCTTTTATATTAGTGGTGTTTTGTGAGTGTATTGTCTTTTTTATGCATGGACTTCTTTGCAGTTGCTAGACCTCATGAAGGAAATACATTTTCAAAATAGGGTTTTATGTCTCCCTGTGTATTATAGAAAGAAATTACAGCTATGAAAACCCCCTTACTCTTTTCAAAACTTCCTTAGCAGGTAACGTAGTAGATAATAATGATTACATAGAGGTACATGAGACTCTTCATGAAAAGTAGGGTATTTTCCAGCCATGATGAATCTGGCTTCATCAAATCTTTGCGTGCCCCACGAGCTGGGCGCCAAGTGGGGCACAGAAGCCGGATTCAACATCGCTCAGCTCAATAAAGCAGGAGATGCGGGCAGAGGAACAACGCAATGTTTACCATCTCGAAATGGTAAATATTTTAGAAATGAAGCGTCTTAAAAAAAAAAAACAATGAAAGTGCCCGTTTTTTTATTGTAATTTATACACTAGCCAACAAATACTTCAAGTTTACAATCACATTAAAACTTTTAAAAGTTGATATAGAGCTAATATCAAAAACCCATACATTTGAATTTGTCATTTTGACTATTTCTAAATAATAATTAGCCATGGAAACAAATGCAACATTATCTACCAGTTTAGCAAATATTTAGCAAGCTTACAATTGCAATAAAAATATGATATATAAACACTCAGCATATTCCTTTATCTCTACATTTAATGCAAGTTGTGGTAGTACAGTATTATTTGTAGCTAATAAGGAGAAAATCATTTGGGCTAATAAAATAAAAACATGGGTTACAAGATATGGGCCATTTATTTATGAATGCATTGAAAGTTTTCAAAATTGCTGTTTATGGCCCTCTGTCGCACTTTAAAGCTAAAAAATGATCTCATCTCTATCCTCTAATGCATTAAAATCTTAGTCAGAAATAATTAAATCAAGTCAGTCTCTGATCTCACTAGAAGCCACACAACCAAAAGGGACATTAAGAGGTCTGAAACAAGCTAGACATTTCCACAGGCCCAGGTCATTAGTGCTATAAATTTACATTTCGTGCTGTATGTTAAGGATAATCTACACTAAAATTGTTATTGTTTAAAAAGATAATGGGGCTGATTTATCAAGCTCCGCGGACAGAAATCAACCCGATTGAAAACGAATACAACATAGTGTGCTTAGACTGAAGACACTTTTATGGCTTCCTCTAACGCTCTCAGATTTGAATAATGTCTTCCACTAAAAGACTCCTCTTTTCCACATGAGATCATTTTTTACATTTTTCCCTGTAGATATGTCTAACAGAAACTTCTGAACGTTAAATACAATAGTTACATTTGGTAAAATTGTAAATCTATTCCTGTTGTGCTCTGAGGGCAAATATAAGATACTAACATTGTAAAAAGTAAATAATTGCCACGTGTAAAAAATAAATCAGAGAGTACGTTGCTCTAATTTCTAAATATGAAATGATTATGTTAAATTGTTAAAGAGACAGTAAATGTTGGTTAACATTTTAAATAATTCTGCTCCTAATACTGCGAGCACAATATATCAGTGTATAATACATCAATAAGTAGGCGTGGACATTCGGATGCTTTGTTAGCATCTTAGTGTGTTGCACTTTTTTAAAAAAAAATCCATCTCCGAAAAAGAGCTGAATGCCGTGAGCAGCCGCCTTCTTCCACATTTGGATGCTAACGAAGCCTCTGAATGCCAATAAATCCTTTTGTAAGAAATTAAAAAAGCAATATACAGGTGATACGTTGAATATGGGAATCAGAAAACAGATATAGAGTAACTGTGTTGAAATAAAAGGTAAACATAGATAATGATGTTAAAAAAACTCATAAAATAAAATGAATACTGAGTGTTTAGAAGGTAAATTTGATTCAAATGTGTCTTTTTGTGGTATTTACATCACTCAAAGAACTTCTTTTGACAGATTTCCCACATGTATTACTTTGGGAAACAATATATATTATAAGTTGATGGTTTGGTGCACATCCACAAATTAATACATTTGAGTTTCTTATAGACTGTTACCTTGTTTGTATACAGGCAAGAATACAAAAAAATCTTGTAAGTTTAGGGTATATCCTAAGATATATACAATGAACTCTTACCATCTATATATCATGACTATGGGCTACATTTATTAAGCAGCAGATGCTGCTTCGGAGCCCCATCGTTTCAGGTCCGGAAACTTCTCTGCCACCTTTTAGGTGGCTGACTGAAATCATTCCGATCCGATCGGGATGATTGACGGCTCCTGCTTGTGGCCGCCAGTGAGCAGGAGGCGGCATTGTACAAGCATTTCACCAGAAATGCTTGTGCAACGATAAATTCCGTCAGCGTATGCTGTCGGCATTTAGCGAGGTTGAGCGGACATGATTGGCTACGGCGAATCATATCCGCTCCCCCTTTAATAAATCTACCCCTTTATGTTTACATCTCTTCACAGACTTATTTTTAATCATGTAGACATTATTCAAACCAGCACTTGTGTATAAAAAAGCGTGCAACACTGATGGAGTAACTGCACAAACGCCAACCAACAATAATAATAAAAAAAAAACATAATTTCTGCTTACCTGAAAAATTATGTTCTTTCATGGTGGTAGGAGTCCATGAGCCATTATGTTTGAGATTCCAAAAGCTCTAATCCCTTCCATTTCCCTGTACCGCTCAGCCTAACTTATAGTGAAGAAGGAGAAAATAACAGAAAAACAGGAAAGAACAAAGCAGGGTAAAAGAGGTGAAAACTAGAACTGCCTCTGAACTAAAACAAGAAAAAGTTGTGTATTTCTTGTGTACTCTCACCACCATAAAAGAAAGGAATTTATCAGGTAAGCATAAATCAGGCAGGTACCTAAGTACCCGACACTGCAGTCTGAAGGACTTTCCTTGCAAAGGTGGCCTCAGAGGAGGCAAAAACATCAAAATTATAAAATTTTGTAAAACTGTGCAAATATGACCAAGTTGCTGCCTTGCAAATCATTTCCACTAAAGCCTTATTAATAAATGCCCAGGAAGTAGAAACTAAACACGCAGAATGACCTGTAATACATTGTGAAAGTGTCTTTGCCCATTTCAAGTAAGCTGTACGAATCAAACTCTTTAACCAAGAAGCTAAAGAAACAGCTGTTGCCTTCTGACTGTCAAGTTTCCCCTAAAACTGAATAACTATGTCTAGATTGTGTAACAGCCGTTCTTTCAAATCTTTTGGATTTGGACATAATGAAGGAACTATCTTAGGTAAAAAAACAAATTGATGAAAACAAGATATGGTACTTCGCAAGAGAGAGCAGACAATTAAGAAACTCTCCTAGCAAAAGAAATAGCCAAAAGGAACAATAATTTCCAAGAAAAAGGCTAAGGGGTACATTTACTAAATGTCAAGCGGACATGATTCGCTATAGCGAATCATCTCCGCTCAACTTCACTAAATCTAATGAAATGCTTGTACAATGCTGCCCCCTGCTCACCAGCAGCCAATCAGCCGCTAGCAGGGGCTGTCAATCATCCCGAACGTATCGGATCGGGATGATTTCAACAAGTTAAGGAGCAGCAGTCTTATGGCTTAATTTCCGTTTCAGACGGAAATAACTGGTCTAATTCTGAATAAAGACTGAACAAAAGCTTGAATGTGTGGTAATTTAGCAATTTTCCTGTGGTACAATACAGAAAGAGTAGAAATTTGACCCTTCAGCAAACCTTTATCCAAACCATTGTGGAGAAATTAAAGAATTCTGGGAATTCTGTATGAATAAATAAATAAAAAAAAATTGGGAAGTCTCCCTAAGTGTGATGCGGGAATCCAGACGTGGACCCGTTGCTCAGTGTGCCTAGAGGGATATGGCTGCACCTTACTGACGAGGCCCACAATAGGCCGAAACGTACGTCTGGGGTTTTGCCGTTTCTCTCGTTCAGAGAGAGATTGCCTGGTATTTCGGGGCTGGACTGCACTGTTAAGTCAGGATCAGACTGATATGCTACAGGAAAGTTCATCTCTGTGAAAGGCACATATTGAGCAAAAAAGAGGCTGCTTCTAGGGTGGTAACTAGCCATAGAACAAGCTATTATGCTATTGTTCGTTCCCAGGTTGAGCGCTTCTCTGTTTTTATTTATGCAAATTCTGTATGAATGCCATTGAAAATATTTACAGTTACACTCACAATAACACTATCTAATAAAATAGATAAAGAACACAAGTAAAAATGAGCAAAGGGGATGGCATCTGTTGCTACTACCATCAAACCTACTACCTGCATGAACAGAGCAACTGACAGGAATCACCACAATTCAACCCGATTGAGTATTATCAGGTTGATTGACACCTCCCTGCTGGTGGCCCATTGGCCGCGAGTCTGCAGGGGGTGCCGTTGCACCAGCAGCTCTTGTGAGCTGCTGGTGCAATGCTGAATACAGAGAGCGTATTGCTCTCTGCATTCAGCGATGTCTGTCGGACCTGATCCGCACTGTCGGATCAGGTCCGACAGACATTTGATAATTCGGCCTCATTGACTGAAGTCTTTGACATGCTAATTGTAACTGAGTTTGTGCTGATCCATCAAGAACAGGCACATGGAAACAGATTATATAACCAACCCTAAAAAGGAGACTCTTGTCTGAGAAATCAAGGAACTTTTTGGAACGTTGACCCTCCAACCATGATTGCGAAGATATGACAGTAGTTTGTAGGTGTGAGACACTGTCAAAGGTAAAGAGGGTGCCTGAACAAAAACATCATCCATATATGGAGCTACTGCTATCCCCTGAATCCTGATAATTGAAACCTTGTCCGGTCTTCAAAAACTGTAAGTGGATCTTCGGGGGTTAGTGTTAGGTTTTTTAAGGGTTTATTGGGTGGGTTTTAATTTTAGATTAGGGCTTTGGGCTGAAAAAGAGCTAAATGCCCTTTTAAGGGCAATGCCCATCCAAATGCCCTTTTCAGGTCAATGGGGAGCTTAGGTTTTTTAGATTTGGGGGTTGGTTGTGTGGGTGGTGGGTTTTACTGTTGGGGGGTTGTTTGTATTTTATTTTACAGGTAAAAGAGCTGATTTCTTTGGGGCAATGCCCCGCAAAAGGCCCTTTTAAGGGCCATTGGTACTTTAGTGTAGGCTAGGGGTTTTAATATGTTGGGGGGCTTTTTTTTTCATAGGGCTATTAGATTAGGTGTAATTAGTTTAAATATTTGATCATTTATTTTTTATTTTGTGTAACTTAGTGTTTTTTATTTTGTGTAACTTAGTTGTTATTTTTTGTAGTAATTCTTTATTGTAGATTTAAATAATTTGAGTAGGGTTAGGTGTTTAAATATGTAATATAGTTAATTACATTTTTAGTTTAATGTAATTTTAGTATAATACGGTAGGGTTCATGAATAGTTTAATATAGTTTAATGTAATTTAATGTAATTTTAGTATAATAGTTAGGGTAGGTTAATTTGTAGTTTAATATAGTTTATTTTAATTCTAAAGGTAAGTTTAAATTTATTATAAGATAGGGATGAGTTAATATTTAAAGAAAAATTAGCGGGTTGTTAGGTTAAGGGGTTAATAGCTTAATTTAGTTTATGGCAATGTGGGAGGTTGGTGGTTTAGGGGTTAATAGGTTTAGTAAGTGGTAGTGATGTGGGAGGCCAGTGGTTAAGGGGTTGATGCATTTATTTAGTTGTGGTGGGCTCGGGGAGAGGCGGGATAGGGGTTAATAACTTTATTTTGTTGCGGTGGGCTCGGGGAGCGGCGGGATAGGGGGTTAATAACTTTATTTAGTTGCGGTGGGGTCCAGGAGTGGCAGAATATGGGTTAATATATTTATTTAGTCGCGGTGGGGTCTGGGAGCGGCGGGATAGGGGTTAATAACATTATGTAGGTGGCGGTGGTATCAGGGAGCGGCAGGATAGGGGTTAATAACATTATGTAGGTGGCGGCGGTGTCGGGTGGCAGATTAGGGGTGTTTAGACTTGGGGTTATGTTAGGGTGTTAGGTGTAAACGTAACTTTTATTCTACCATAGAAATCAATGGGATATCTGGCAGTATCGAACATAGGCTTTCGCTGCTTTCAGACTCCCATTGATTCATATGGCATCCGCAGCCTCCAGGGTGGCTGATTGAAAAACAGGTAGGCTGGGCCGGAATAGTAGCGAGCATACCTGTTAGAAGTTTGATAAATGGCAAAAGTTGTCAGATAGTGCAGAATTTGTATTTGGAACATCTGTAATGACGTAAGCATTGATCTGTGTCGGATTGAGACTGGCAGATCGTATGTTACATCACAGATTTCAACTTTTGCCGGTCTGTAGGCTTTGATAAATATGTTGAATCAAGCCCACCACAATTACGCTGCAGAATTCCAGCGTATTTGCAGTTGACGGCTTGATAAATAGGCCTCATTGTCTAAATCGTGAAATAATTTTTTTGGGAATCATGTTCATTTAAATAAAATAATTTATTAACCCTTACATGGTAAAAACCTTATTACTTCTATCGTCATCTAGTGGTCTCAACCTAACATTACACCATCACCACTGAAATAACTTCATTTATGTAAGAACTTACCTGATAAATTCATTTATTTCATATTGGCAAGAGTCCATGAGCTAGTGACGTATGGGATATACAATCCTACCAGGAGGGGCAAAGTTTCCCAAACCTCAAAATGCCTATAAATACACCCCTCACCACACCCACAATTCAGTTTAACGAATAGCCAAGAAGTGAGGTAATAAAGAAAGGAGTAATAAAGCATCAACAAAGAAATTTGGAAATAATTGTGCTTTATACAAAAAAAATCATAACCATCATAAAAAAAGGGTGGGCCTCATGGACTCCAATATGCCAATATGAAAGAAATTAATTTATCAGATAAGTTCTTACATAAATTATGTTTTCTTTCATGTAATTGGCAAGAGTCCATGAGTCACTAGAGAGGGAGGGATAAAAATAAAAACAGCCATTTTCCGCTAAAAAAATTAATCCACAACCCAAAATATAAGTTTATTCTCATAAATGAAAGGAAAAAATTAAATCAAAAGCAGAAGAATCAAACTGAAACAGCTGCCTGAAGAACTTTTCTACCAAAAACTGCTTCCGAAGAAGCAAATACAAAATGGTATAATTTAGTAAATGTATGCAAAGAAGACCAAGTAGCAGCTTTGCAAATCCGATCAAGTGAAGCTTCATTCTTAAAAGCCCAGGAAATGGAAACTGATCTAGTAGAATGAGCTGTAATTCTCTGATGCGGGGCTTGACCCGACTCCAAATAGGCTTGATGAATCAAAAGCTTTAACCACAAAGCCAAAGAAACGGCAGAAGCCTTCTGACCTTTCCTAGAACCAGAAAAGATAACAAATAGACTAGAAGTCTTCCTGAAATCTTTAGTAGCTTCAACATAATATTTCAGAGCTCTCACCACATCCAAAGAATGTAAAGATCTCTCCAAAGAATTCTTAGGATTAGGACACAAGGAAGGAACAACAATTTCTCTATTAATTTTGTTAGAATTCACAACCTTAGGTAAGAATTTAAATGAAGTCCACAAAACTGCCTTATCCTGATGAAAAATCAGGAAAAGAGATTCACAAGAGAGAGCGGATTATTCAGAAACTCTTCTAGCAGAAGAGATGGCCAAAAGAAACAACACTTTCCAAGAAAGTAGTTTAATGTCCAAAGAATGCATAGGCTCAAACGAAGGAGCCTGTAAAGCTTTCAAAACTTTAAAAAAAAAATTAAGACTCCAAAGAGGAGAAATTGATTTAACCCCTTAGTGACCAGAGCACTTTTCCATTTTCTGTCCGTTTGGGACCAAGGCTATTTTTACATTTTTGCGGTGTTTGTGTTTAGCTGTAATTTTCTTCTTACTCATTTACTGTACCCACACATATTATATACCGTTTTTCTCGCCATTAAATGGACTTTCTAAAGATACCATTATTTTCATCATATCTTATAATTTACTATAAAAAAAATGATAAAATATGAGGAAAAATGGAAAAAAACACACTTTTTCTAACTTTGACCCCCAAAATCTGTTACATATCTAAAACCACCAAAAAACACCCATGCTAAATAGTTTCTAAATTTTGTCCTGAGTTTAGAAATACCCAATGTTTACATGTTCTTTGCTTTTTTTGCAAGTTATAGGGCCATAAATATAAGTAGCACTTTGCTATTTCCAAACCATTTTTTTCCAAAATTAGCGCTAGTTACATTAGAACACTGATATCTTTCAGGAATCCCTGAATATCCCTTGACATGTATATATTTTTTTTTTGTAGACATCCCAAAGTATTGATCTAGGCCAATTTTGGTATATTTCATACCACCATTTCACCGCCAAATGCGATCAAATACAAAAAATTGTTCACTTTTTCACAAATTTTTTCACAAACTTTAGGTTTCTCACTGAAATCATTTACAAACAGCTTGTGCAATTATGGCATAAATGGTTGTAAATTCTTCTCTGGGATCCCCTTTGTTCAGAAATAGCACACATATATGGCTTTGGCGTTGCTTTTTGGTAATTAGAAGGCCGCTAAATGCCACTGCGCACCACAAGTGTATCATGCCCAGCAGTTAAGGGGTTAATTAGGGAGCTTTTAGGGAGCTTGTAGGGTTAATTTTAGCTTTAGTGTAGTGTAGTAGACAACCCCAAGTATTGATCTAGGCACATTTTGGTATATTTCATGCCACCATTTCACCGCCAAATGCGATCAAATTAAAAAAAACGTAAAATTTTTCACAATTTTAGGTTTCTCACTGAAATCATTTACAAACAGCTTGTGCAATTATGGCACAAATGGTTGTAAATGCTTGTCTGGGATCCCCTTTGTTCAGAAATAGCAGACATATATGACTTTGGCGTTGCTTTCTGGTAATTAGAAGGCCACTAAATCCTGTTGCGCCTCACACGTGTATTATGGCTAGCAGTGAAAGGGTTAATTAGGGAGTTTGTAGTGAGCTTGCAGGGTTAATTTTAGCTTTAGTGTAGCCTCCCATCTGACACATCCCACCCCCTGATCCCTCCCAAACAGCTCCCTTCCCTCCCCCACCCCACAATTGTCCCCGCCATCTTAAGTACTGGCAGAAAGTCTGCCAGTACTAAAATAAAAGGGTTTTTAAAAAAAAAATGAATTTTTTTTAGCATATTTACATATGCTACTGTGTAGGATCCCCCCCTTAGCCCCCAACCTCCCTGATCCCCCCCAAAACCGCTCTCTAACCCTCCCCTCTGCCTTATTGGGGGCCATCTTGGGTACTGGCAGCTGTCTGCCAGTACCCAGTTTACAATAAAAAAATGCTTTTTTTTTGTTTTTTTTGTTTTTTTTCTGTAGTGTAGCTTTCCCCCCCCCCCCCACCCCCCACAGACTAACCCCCACCACCTTGCTTATTGTTTACATTTTTGTTTGACATATTTGATATATTTTTTATTTCCCATTTTCTGTAGTGTAGCGGTTCCCGCCCGCTCCCTCCCCGTGCACGCGCCCGCCCCCACCCTCCCGTGCACGCGCGCGCGCCCGTGCGCGCCCCCAGCCACCCCCGCCCACGATCCCGCCCCCCTTCACATCCACATGGCCATCGATGGCCGCCACCCGCCTCCCGGTCCGGCTCCCACCCACCAACGCAGGTAGCCACCGATCTCCGGTGCAGAGAGGGCCACAGAGTGGCTCTCTCTGCACCGGATTACTTAAAAACGTTATTGCAGGATGCCTCCATATCGAGGCATCACTGCAATAACCGGAAAGCAGCTGGAAGCGAGCAGGATCGCTTCCAGCTGCTTTCCACACTGAGGACGTGCAGGGTACGTTCTCAGGCATTAACTGCCTTTTTTCTGAGGACGTACCCTGCACGTCCTCAGTCGTTAAGGGGTTAATGACAGACTTAATACGAACCAAAGCCTGCACAAAACAATGAATATCAGGAAGTTTAGCAATCTTTCTGTGAAATAAAACAGAAAGAGCAGAGATTTGTCCTTTCAAGGAACTTGCAGACTAACCTTTATCCAAACCATCCTGAAGAAACTGTAAGATTCTAGGAATTCTAAAAGAATTCCAAAAGAATTTATGAGAAGAACACCATGAAATGTAAGTCTTCCAAACTCGATAATAAATCTTTCTAGAAATAGATTTACGAGCCTGCAACATAGTATTAATCACGGAGTCAGAAAAACCTCTATGACTAAGCACTAAGCGTTCAATTTTCATACCTTCAAATTTAATGATTAGAGATCCTGATGGAAAAACTGACCTTGAGATAGATAGTCTGGCCTTAATGGAAGTGGCCAAGGTTGGCAACTGGACATTCAAACAAGATCCACATACCAAAACCTGTGTGGCCATGCTGGAGCCACCAGCAGCACAAACTATTGCTCCATGATGATTTTGAAGATCACTCTTGGAAGAAGAACTAGAGGAGGGAAAATATAAGCCGATTGATAACACCAAGGAAGTGTAAAAACATCCACTGCTTCCGCCTGAGGATCCATGAACCTGGACAGGTACCTGGGAAGTTTCTTGTTTAGATAAGATGCCATCAGATCTATTTCTGGAAGCCCCCACATCTGAACAACTTGAGAAAACACATCTGGGTGGAGAGACCATTCTCCTGGATGTAAAGTCTGACGACTGAGGTAATCTGCTTCCCAATTGTCTATACCTGGGATATGAACCACAGAAATTAGACAGGAACTGGATTCCGCCCAAAAAAGTATCTGAGATACTTCTTTCATAGCTTGAGGACTGTGAGTCACACCCTGATGATTGACATATGCCTCAGTTGTGATATTGTCTGTCTGAAAGCAAATGAACGGTTCTCTCTCCAACAGAGGCCAAAACTGAAGAGCCCTGAGAATCGCACAGAGTTCCAAAATATTGATTGGTAATCTCGCCTCTTGAGATTTCCAAACCCCTTGTGCTGTCAGAGATCCCCAAACAGCTCCCCAACCTGAAAGACTTGCATCTGTTGTGATCACAGGCCAGGTCTAAAGTCTGAGAAAGTCAAACATTGGGATTTAAGGATATTAATTGTGATATCCTTGTATAATCCCTGCACCATTGGTTCAGCATACAAAGCTGGAGAGGTCTCATATGAAAACGATCAAAGGGGATCGCGTCCGATGTTGCAGTCATGAGACCAAAAACTTCCATGCACATAGCTACTGAAGGGAATGACTGAGACTGAAGGTTCCGACAGGCTGCAATCAATTTCAAACATATCTTGCCTGTTAGAGACAAATTCATGGACACTGAATCTATCTAAAAACCTAAAAAGGTTACCTTTGTCTGAGGATTTAAAGAACTTCTTGGTAAATTGATCCTCCAACCATGTCTTTGAAGAAACAACAGTAGTTGATTCGTGTGAGATTCTGCAGAACGTAAAGACTGAGCAAGTACCAAAATATCGTCCAAATAAGGAAACACCGCAACAACCCGCTCTCTGATTACAGAGAGCAGGACACCGAGAAACTTTGAAAAGATTCTTGGAGCTGTCGCTAGGCCAAAAGAAAGAGCAACAAATTGATAATGCTTGTCTAGAAAAGAGAATCTCAGGAACTGATAGTAATCTGGATGAATCGGAATATGAAGATATGCATCCTGTAAGTCTATTGTGGACATATAATGCCCTTGCTGAACAAATGGCAGAATAGACCTTATAGTCACCATTTTGAAAGTTGGTACTCTTACATTTGATTTAAAATTTTTAGATCCAAAACTGGTCTGAATGAATTTGTTTCTTTGGGACAATGAATAGATTTGAATAAAACCCCAGACCCTGCTTTCTGAAACGGAACTAGTATGATTACCCCAGATAACTCCAGGTCTGAAACACACTTCAGGAAAGCCTAAGCCTTACTGGGTTTGCTGGAATGCATGAGAGAGAAAAATCTTCTCACAGGTGGTCTTACTCTAAATCCTATTCTGTACCCCTAAAAAACAATATTCTGAATCCAATGATTTTGGACCGAATTGATCCAAACATCTTTGAAAAAACTTAATCTGCCCCCTACCAGCTGAGCTGGAATAAGGGCCGCACCTTCATGCAAACTTGGGGGCTGGCTTTGATCTCTTAAATGGCTTGGATTTATTTTTTATTATTATTTTATTTATTGAAGAAGGCTTCCAATTGGAAACAGATTCTTTGGGGAAGAATTAGGTTTCTGTTCCTTATTTAGGAACGAAAACTGTTAGAAGCTTTAGATTTACCCTTAGATCTTTTATCCCGAGGCAAAAACACTCCCTTCCCCCCCAGTGACAGTTGAAATTATTAAATCCAACTGTGAACCAAATAATTTATTACCTTGGAATGAAAGAGATAGCAATCTGGACTTAGAAGTCATATTAGCATTCCAAGATTTAAGCCACAAAGCTCTTCTAGCTAAAATAGCTAAAGACATACAGTAGATTTAACATCCCTCCCGACCACAAACCTACCAAACATCCCTCACTCAAACAGCCGCGAGAACCTCAACTGCATCCTCCTCAACACCCGCTCCATCCACAAGCACACCATTGAAATCTGGAACCTGCTCGACTGCACCTCCCCAGACGTCGCCTTCTTCACCGAAACCTGGCTCAACCCCACATCAGCGCCGGACATTGCCATCACCATCCCCGATGGCTATAAAATCTCCCACAAAGACCGCAGCAACCGACCTGGAGGAGGCATCGCCATCATCCACAAACACTCCATCCAATTCACAACCACCACCGATGATCACTCACCAGACTGTGAACATCTACACTTCAAAATCAAGGTTAACCACAACACCACCCTCCGTGGCACCCTCATCTACAGACCTCCAGGACCACGTCCCGCCTTCTGTGACTCCATCACCGACCAACTTGCACCCCACGCCCTCGCCTCAAAGAACTACATCCTACTCGGCGACCTCAACTTCCATCTAGACAACCCCAATGACCACAACACCACCAACCTCCTGGAAAACCTTGGAACCAATGGACTGAAGCAACTTGTAAACACCCCAACCCACATAGCCGGACACACCCTCGACCTGATCTTCTCCGCAGGCAACCACATCTCAGTCAACCACATAACCGAACTCCACTGGACTGACCATCACTGTATACACTTCTCCTTCAACAAACCTACCACGCACCTCCGGCATCACCACCCGCCCCGCAGAAACTGGAACAACATCACCCAAGAACAACTGCACTCCACCCTGATCAAGTCCCCCCCAGTGACCTCCACTGACGCCAACTCCTCCGCCCGCCACCTACATCGCTGGATTACAGACTGCGCAAACACCCTCGCCCTCCTCAAGAAACCGTCCAGCCGCCAGCACACCAACCCCCACCCTCCAGGACTCCAAACGCCACTCCAGACGATTAGAGAGAACATGGAGATCCAGCAAGTCCCCCTCGGACAAATCCGCCTACAAAGAAGCCATCACCACCCACCACCACCTCATCAAAACCACAAAGAAAACCGCTATCCTAGACAGAATCCACGGCAAAACCCACAACAGCAAGGAGCTGTTCACAGTCATCAAGGAATTCTCCAAACCCAACAGTGATACTAACGACATCCCACCCTCCCAGGACCTCTGCGACAACATTGCTACTTACTTCCACCGCAAGATCATCAATGTCTACGACAGCCTCGAGCTCCAGAACTCACCACTCACCGCCGACCCACCCACCCCCACCTCACCCAAATCCACCACCCACCACCGTTTAAGGACTACCTGGATCCCCCTCACCACGGAGGACACACTCAGAATCATGAAATCTATCCACTCCGGAGCACCCTCAGACCCATGCCCGCACCACATATACAACAAAGCGGGTTTTACCCTCGCCCACGAACTCTGCCTCACCATAAACTGCTCCATCAAAACTGGCACCTTCCCAGAAGACTGGAAGCATGCAGAGCTGAAACACCTGCTGAAGAAACCCACAGCTGACCCCATCGATCCTAAAAACTACCGCCCCATCTCTCTACTCCCCTTTCCAGCCAAAGTAATTGAGAAGGCCATCAACGCACAACTTGTTGACTACATCGAGACCAACCACATCTTGGACCCCTCCCAATCCGGTTTCAGGAACAATCACAGCACCGAGACTGCCCTCCCCAACGCCACAGATGACATCCGTGCCCTGCTTGACCAAGGAGAGACTGCCACACTCATCCTTCTAGACCTCTCAGCCGCATTCGACACTGTAGCCCACAGTACCCTCCTCATGCGCCTACACGATGCCGGCATCCACAATAAGGCCCTGGAATGGATCACCTCCTTCCTCAGCGGCAGAACCCAGAAAGTCAGACTCCCACCCTTCTCCTCCAATCCCACAGCAATCAGCTGCGGCATACCCCAAGGCTTTTCTCTTAGCCCCACCTTCTTCAACATCTAAATGGCCCCCCATCGTCCGACAACACAACCTCAACATCGTCTCCTACGCTGACGACACCCAGTTAATCATCTCACTCACCCAAGACCCCGCCACCGCCAAGAAAAATGTCCACGAAGGACTTACAGCAATTGCGACCTGGATGAACAACAACCGTCTCAAACTCAACACTGACAAGACCGAAATCCTCCTCCTCGGACCCACCAAATCTGCATGGGATGATTCCTGGTGGCCCACAGCCCTCGGACACCCTCCAACTCCAACACACCATGCACGAAATCAAGGTGTCATCCTCGACTCATCACTTTCCATGGACCGCCAAGTCAATGCCGTCTCTTCAACTTGTTTTCACATACTCCACCTACTGCGAAAAATCTTCAAGTGGATCCCCACCGAAACTAGAAAATCTGTCACCCACGCCCTCGTCAGTAGTCGACTGGACTACGGCAATGCACTCTATGCCGGGTCCACCATCAAGCTCCAGAAATGACTCCAACGCATCCAGAACACCTCGGCCAGACTCATCCTCGACATCCCTCACCAAAACCACATCACCGAACACCTAAGGAACCTACACTGGCTCCCCGTCAACAAGAGAATCATCTTCAAGTTCCTAACCCATGCATTCAAGGCCCTCCACAACATCGGTCCTGAATACATCAACCACCGTGTCAATTTCTACACCCCCTCCAGACAACTCCGCTCTGCCGTCCAAGCACTCGCAGTCATCCCCCGCATCAAGAAAAAAACAGCTGGAGGAAAATCCTTCTCCTATATGGCAGCAAGGTCATGGAACTCCCTCCCGTTGCACCTCAGACAATACACCTCCCTTACAAACTTTAGGAAGGACCTCAAGACCTGGCTCTTCGACTGAATCGTCTTCCCTTAGCCCCCCTCTCACCCCCTCCCATAGCGCCTTGAGACCCTCACGGGTGATTAGTTTGCGCTTTACAAGTACCCAATAGATAGATAGACCAAGTATGATGCACAAACAAACAGAGAACATTTTTTTGGCGCTAACAACATCCGGAAATTACACACTCACGTCAATGAAGACGCAACCTTGTGAAAGGACTCAGCGTCAACAAATACGCCGGAAATGACGAATTTGCGTCATTGAACGTAACTTTGCGCCAAAAAAATCTTGCCCCAAAAATGACGCAATATAGTTTGGCATTTCGCGCCCTCGAGAGCCTAATTCTGCCTGCGAATTTAAAATGATAGTCAATTGAAAAAAGACTATACCTTAGGTAAGAAATACATTTGCCTAAAAAATGCATTTCCCAGATATGAAACTGACAGTTTGCAAAAGGAAATATACTGAAACCTGAATCATGGCAAATATAAGTACAATACATATATTTAAAACTTTATATAAATACATAAAGTGCCAAACCATAGCTGAGAGTTTCTTAAGTAATGAAAACATACTTACCAAAAGACACCTATCCACATATAGCAGATAGCCAAACCAGTACTGAAACGGTTATCAGTAGAGTATATCGTCGATCTGAAAAGGGAGGTAGCAGATGAATCTCTACGACCGATAACAGAGAACCTATGAAATAGATCTCCCGTGAGGAAAACCGTTGTATTCAAAAGGTGATACTCCCTTCACATCCCTCTGACATTTGCTGTACTCTGAGAGGAATCAGGCTTCAAAATGCTGAGAAGCGCATATCAACGTAGAAATCTTAGCACAAACTTACTTCACCACCTCCATAGGAGGCAATGTTTGTAAAACTGAATTGTAGGTGTGGTGTGGGGTGTATTTATAGGCAACACTCCCAAACATTCTAAAATAAAGGATTAGTTGATCACTAAAAGACGACCGTCAAGTTCCCTATTCATTCCCTTAGGGTATAGTAAATTCAACATATATATTCATAGAGCCTCTTGTCTTCTAAAAAGAGTATCCCTATTGCCATTTGTAGAAAAGAATTATCTTGAAACATAAAGTAGTTGCAATATAGATAATACTCAACATATAGTAACCACTTGATGCCAATACCAACTTTACTGTACCAAGCCCACAATCATAATCAAGGATGTATAAAGACTAACTATAAACTGAATAGAATACATTTATTTGTAATCACTTGCCACTAATTGTATCCAAAAGATCTCCAGTGGCCCTCACATAGGATGCTGCCTGTTCTACTCTATCCAGATATATTGAGAAATGTGAGGAAAAAAAACTGAATCACTACTAGCCACTACGGGTCTCCCAGGTGGCCTTTCTAAAAAGTTTAACTTTGGGAAGCGTATAAAAAACTGGTATTAGCCTATCTTCCTTCATCAATAAAAAAATAATCACATCCTTATCAACTAATCAATTACCAGCCACTTTATTGATACAAGCATATATTTCTTTAGAAACCACTCTTGTTGGATCCCCTTCTAGAGTGCAATAAACTGTATTATTAGATAGTTGCTGTTTATTTTCTCTAATATAGTAATCTTTGTTCAAGAGTACCAATGCTTCGCTCTTATCTGCTTGCACACAATTTATTTATTTGATTTCTATGCTCTCAAAGCATTATACTCCTCATCTCATATTATTATGTGGAATTACTTTATTTACAAATTTTAATTTTTCAACATAAGACGCTGCAACACATTTGTTTTTATTCTTCAGTACCAATCCTCCTATATTTAAATTCCAAGTCTGCTCAGATTTCAAGCAAATGACTTAAATTTAAGGTTACAAAAAAAGCTAAATAGATCATGTTCCAGTAAAAAGAAGTTTTATTTACTACTTGTTAAGAAGAAAGGTCCTTTAGAAAGTACCTTCTCCTGTCTATTGTCTGAGATATTGACTACTAGAGTCTTGGGGCCGATTTAACAATGTGCAAGCAGGCATGATCCCCTGTAGCGGATCATGTCCGCCGCACATCAATAAATGCTGACAGCATACACTATCGGCATTTATCATTGCACAAGCATTTCTCGTGAAATGCTTGTGCAATACGGCCCCCTGCACATTTGCGGGCCAATCTAGCTAGCAGGGGATGTCAATCAACCAGATCATATCTGATTGAGCTAATTGCTGTCCGCCGCCTCAGAGGTGGCAGATGAGTTAAGGAGAAGTGGTCTTATGACCGTTGCTTCTTAACTCCTGATTACGGCGAGCCTGAAGGCTCGTGTGGAATTAGAAGCATTTGGGGCATGATAAATTGGCCCCTGGGGTTCTGCGAATCTGGGAAACTTTGAGTGGCAATGCCTACATTGCCTGCCCCCCACATTTACGCTCCCATTCTATTCCCCGGGGAGCTCTCAGACAATATGTCATTGCAACTCATCTCACTTCTCTACTGTCTATTGCTGTGGCTTGCACGACTGGAAGTGCTCCATTGCTCCCTTCCAGTCACTCGTAAACTGTTCCGGTCAAATAATCCTGTTCTTCTATGAAAAATTTATTGCGCTTCTTCAATTTTAACAGTTTGTGCAATTCAGCAATTTCTTTATTTACAGCTGTCAGCATCGATTCCACCTCAGAGGCTGTAAGGTTCCTCCTCCATTTTCTGAATTGCAATTCTCTAATCATCAAGTGAGTTATGCAAATACTTAACAGTTAAAATAATATCCAATAAGCACTTATTTAGGACACATTCAAGTCAACAACGTTGGTCAAGCACTCATTCTGAGACTCCTTGGAATTATTTTAACCCTGTGATATTCTGCCAGAGGTGTGGCATGCAATTCAAAAGTAATTTTTCCTTGACAATCATGACTATATGCTTACTAGGCATGAGTAATTTGCAAATATGGCAGCAGGTAGAGTCATTTATCTCTTTTTGGCAACCTGATTTATTCTTGTGGAAAAGGATTTGCACGGATCTTTGTGTGTTGCACTTTCTCACAAATAAATCCTGCACAGAAAAGAGCTGAATGCCGTTATTTACGGTCATATTCAGCATTCATTTGAGAAATGAATAGTTGATTGCACATGTCTAATACTACATCTCGTCACAGATTTTTATCATCTATCTATCATTCAGTTTGAAGAATAATTACAAATCTAGGCATATAGGATGGGGAAAGAAAAAGTGGAAGCTTTACTGAAGGAAAGATTGACATGAAAATAGGTTTAGAGTAATATGTCACATCAACACTCCAAAAATTCTAAATGTCTCACAGGTTTTAGAATGATCTAAATTGAGAATGAGCATATTTTAATAACCTGGTTTATGGGTTAGTTCCTACTCAAAGTCTCTTTAACCAATTTGCATCTTTAATAGATGGGATGTTTCCTTCAAAAGATGCCGCCAGCAACAAAAATACAAGCTATTTTTCACAGATCAGTGGAGGCTACTAATGTGAGATGCATATTTGAACCTGTTGGGCTTTGAAAATGAGGTATAGATATATTCAACTAGACAAAGAATGCAAAGAGTCAATATCTAGAGTACTGTGATCTTATTTTCTTTAAGCTTTGGTTGCTGATATATGCAGTTTCATGAGGCTGTCACTAAAACTCATAAGGACAGCTATTTTGAATGTTACCATCTAAACTACAACATTCTCATAGCAGACCAACTGTGAGAATCAACTGAATACACCCACCCTATAGAAGACTCTGTTAAATATATCTTATTCTTATGAATTGGATTGTTTTTGTTCCCTCGGATATTAAATTGGCATGTTTTAACATATGCACAAATGTCTTCTCTTACGCCTAGATTTAGAGTTCTGCATTAGCCATCAAAACCAGCGTTAAGGGCTCCTAGCGCTGCTTTTTACCACCCGCTGGTATTTACAGTCAGTCAGGAAATGGTCTACCGCTCACTTTCCAGCCACGACTTTTCCATACCGCAGATCCCCTTACGCCAATTGCGCACCCTATCTTTTCAATGGGATCTTCCTAACGCCGGTATTTAGAGTCTTGGCTGAAGTGAGCGTTAGAACTCTAACGACAAAACTCCAGCCGCAGAAAAAAGTCAGGAGTTAAGAGCTTTCTGGGCAAACGCCGGTTCATAAAGCTCTTAACTACTGTGCTCTAAAGTACACTAACACCCATAAACTACCTATGTACCCCTAAACCGAGGCCCCCCCACATCGCCGCCACTCTAATAAAAAATGTTAACCCCTAATCTGCCGACCGGACACCGCCGCCACCTACATTATCCCTATAAACCCCTAATCTGCTGCCCCTAACACCGCCGACACCTACATAATATTTATTAACCCCTAATCTGCCCCCCCAACGTCACCGCTACCTTACCTACACTTATTAACCCCTAATCTGCCGACCAGACCTCGCCGCCACTATAAGAAATGTATTAACCCCTAAACCTCCTCACTCCCGCCTCGCAAACAATATAATACATTTTATTAACCCCTAATCTGCCCTCCCTAACATCGCCGCCACCTAACTTCAAGTATTAACCCCTAATCTGCCGACCGGACCTCGCCGCTACTATAATAAATGTATTAACCCCTAAAGCTTAGTCTAACCCTAACATCCCCCTAAGTTAAATATAATTTAAATCTAACAAAATAAATTATTTCTTATTAAATAAATTAATCCTATTTAAAGCTAAATACTTACCTGTAAAATAAACCCTAATATAGCTACAATATAAATAATAATTATATTGTAGCTATTTTAGCATTTATATTTATTTTACAGGCAACTTTGTATTTATTTTAACTAGGTACAATAGCTATTAAATAGTTATTTACTATTTAATAGCTACCTAGTTAAAATAATTACAAAATTACCTGTAAAATAAATCCTAACCTAAGTTACAATTAAACCTAACACTACACTATCAATAAATTAATTAACTAAACTACCTACAATTACCTACAATTAAATCAACTAAACTAAATTACAAAACAAAAACACTAAATTACAAAAACAAACACTAAATTACAAAAAATAAAAAAAGATTACAAGAATTTTAAAATAATTACACCTACTCTAAGCCCCCTAAAAAAATAAAGCCCCCCAAAATAAAAAAATGCCCTACCCTATTCTAAAATAAAAAGTTAACAGCTCTATTACCTTACCAGCCCTTAAAAGGGCTTTTTGCGGGGCATGCCCCAAAGAAATCAGCTCTTTTGCCTGTAAAAAAAAGCATACAATACCCCCCCCAACATTACAACCCAACACCCACATACCCCTAATCTAACCCACCCAAACCCCCCTTAAAAAACCTAACAGTAAGCCTCTGAAGATCTCCCTACCTTGTATTCACCCAGCCGGGTATCACCACTCCGTCCAGAAGAGGGTCCGAAGTCTTCATCCTATCCGGCAAGAAGAGGTCCTCCAGAGGGTCCAAAAACTTCATCCAGGCGCAATCTTCTATCTTCTTCCATCCGGAGCAGAGCGGGTCCATCTTGAAGCAGCTGACGCGGAGCCATCCTTCCTCACCAACGGACTAACAACAAATGAAGGTTCCTTTAAATGACGTCATCCAAGATGGCGTCCCTCGAATTCCGATTGGCTGATAGGATTCTATCAGCCAATCGGAATTAAGGTAGGAAAAATCTGATTGGCTGATTGAATCAGCCAATCAGATTCAAGTTCAATCCGATTGGCTGATTGGATCAGCCAATCAGATTGAGCTTGCATTCTATTGGCTGTTCCGATCAGTCAATAGAATGCGAGCTCCAGACCTAAAGACTGCTGCTCCAGACCTGCTCTGAGGCGGCTGACAGAAATCAACCCAATCGAATACGATCAGGTTGATTGACACTCTCTGCTAGCGGCCGATTGGCCGCGAATCTGCAGGGGGCGGCATTGCACCAGCAGTTCACAAGAACTACTGGTGTAATGATAAATGCCAAAAGCATATGCTGTTGGCATTTATCGATGTGCAGCGGGCCATGTCCGCTCGCACCATAATAAATAGGCCCCTAAAACTCAAAATATCTCAAAATTGATTTAGGTTAGGAATAAATTGGAATATTGCTGCAAAAATTCTTGCTGGAATTTGGATATATCCACATCCCTGTACGAGAAATAGATTTATCAAAAGGGTAAATAGTATCATCAGACAGTATAAAAACATGGCTAAATTGAGCTTACTGTTGGCTTTATATGAGCAGAAAAAATACAAGGTTTAATCAATGAACATATACCTTTAGTTAGTTTTTTTATTTCATAATTCAGATAGAGTACACCATTTTAAATAACTTTCCAATTTATTTATTTTATCTAATCACTTGATTTTCTTGATATTCATCAGTGAACTACTGGGAGCTAGCTAAACACACTGGGTGAGCCAATGGGAATAGGCATATAAAGACAGCCACCAACCAGTAGCTAGCTCCCTGTAGTGCATTGCTGCTCCTGAGCCTACCTATGTATGCTTTCCAACAGTGGATACCAAGAAAATAAAGCAAATTACATAATAGCAGTAAATTAGAGAGTTTGTTTAAAAATCAGTAATGTAAATCTTAGAAACTGGCCCATTTTTGGTTCAGAACCTGGGTTACGCTTGCTTATTGGTGGCTATTCAGGGTGCTAAACCTAAAATGGGCCGGTCCCTAAGCTTTACATTACTGCTTTTTAAATAAAGATAGCAAAAGAACAAAGATAAATTGATAATAGGAGTAAATTAGAAAGTTGCTTAAAATGGCATGCTCTATCTGAATCATGAAAGAAAAAAAATTGGATTTAGTGTCCCTTTAAGCCCTTTTATGTGCTTAAATCTATTCTTTTCTTTTCTGCTGGGTTCTAAAAATGTAGAATAATATAATGACACTCTCAGGCAACTCACCATGAGTCACATCTAGAATTTTATGACAAAATAATAGATGAGAATATTGAACGACATGTACATCTGCAATAAATGGCCTTAAATAATCCATGCTGAAATAGCAGTCACATTGTGAGGTTTCATAGAAAAGATGTTGGATAACATCCAAAAAAATGAACATTTTGAATCACAAATTTCCCTTTTAATGTAAACGGCTGAATTATAATTTCATTATAAAAGACTGAAGATGTTCACTGACCTGGTTGATGCATATTAAGAATATGAGATTAATGAAAATGCAGCTCTGATAAGTGCACGGCACATTTACCTACAAAGGGATTTAATATATCATGAGAACAAATCTCTCTCTTCTAGAGAACAGTAAATTATGTCGATTATTAGATTTAAAAAAAAAAAAAAAACACTGATGAAACAGAACACAAAGCTATTTGAATGATTTACTATTTCTTCTGCTGGCTTTTATAATGCAATTCTATGTCAAGGTATCCAGATGAAAAACAAGCTTATTTTTCTGTCACTGTGGTGGCCCATTAAAGGGACACTGAACCCAAATTATTTATTTTGTGATTCAGATAGAGCATGCCATTTTAAGCAACTTTCTAATTTACTAAAGAATACACTAGGTGTTAGAGTACCCAGTAAAGTAATAAAGTAAAAGCAGGGGCAATCAGAAATAGGTAGTACAGTACAGGATATAATGTGGATATAACTGGGGACTCTATGGGGGAAATTAAAGCTTTTAGTTATGGTCTTTAATAACTATGGACTTTTGTAAATGAAAGAATCTACCATATAAAGAATGATTATGAGGGCTATGTATTACATTATTCTGAATAAAAGTCGTTATTAATAGGTTTTTTGATAGAGAATAAGGATACATCTTCTGCATATATGTGTGCTTTCAGGGTACCACAAGACTATGATTAAGAGACAGTTTTTTATTTAAAAAAAAAAAGGTGATAGGTTTAGGAATTAAAACAACTAAAATATGTTATAACCAATAATGGTGGGATATATATGGATTTATAGTACTTTATTTCATCATATGGGTACTAGATAAGCCCACTACAAATCATAAATGAATTGTGATATGGAGGAAAGTGGGATAACATAGTGCATTAACATACTTGAGAAAATGACTCAGTAAAAGAAAGAAGAGAAAACGAAAAAGGGCAAAAGGAAGAAAGATGGTAAAAGGAGAAGAAAAAGGAAAGCTCTTATAAATGAGTCTAAGGGGAAGAAAATACTGTAAACTGTTGATAATGTTATTGTGCTATATGTACTGTATATCGAATAGAACAAATGATGATTTCACTCTTTCTGTCCTATCTAGAAGTTGTATAAGGTTTTTGTGATGTTGTTTGTAATGGTATATACTATAATTTTCAATAAAGAGGAAAAAAAAACATTCCCAATCAGGCGCTTTCCAGAAGGAATGGCATGATGAATTAAAACCTGTCTGTACTTTTCAGCAAGGTTAGATTAAGATTGGATTTAGCAGCGCTAAAAGCACGGAAATGGTTAAGTTAAAAATAAGATATATTTATTCAGTATGGGAAAATAAATAAAGAATTAATTAAAATATGTAAAAGTGAAGTAAAAACTAAAATCAATACAACAAATAAGGGACGTCTCCCAATCTAAAACAGAGAAGGAAAAGCTAAAATGTAAGTTTTCCACTGTTTATGGATATATGTAACAAGTAATCCTCACAGCCTAAAAAATATATATACCCTATCACAATATATCAGAAAGATATAATTTCAATAAAAACAATATAGCAATTTCCCACAGCAAATTTCTTTGAACAACTGTTTAAAACTGTTGTTCAGAGAAATTTCTGTAACCTATTACCAAACACAAAGTCAACTGGTTTATCTATTAACTTGCCACCGGAGCCCTGCAGACCAACTACCTCACACAGTTTAAAACGGATTGAACGAGGAAGAGAAGCATAAGCACCACCCGAAAGCTTTCGCAATCGAAGTAAAGTACCTTTCTCTATCTCACATAGAATCTCTCTGGGTTCAGTAATCTGCTGTAAAGGTAAAAATCCTGAAATATACATCCTCCTACATTATCCCCCTGGACGCGGTTAAGCCATCAAAGAGAGCGGTATACCCGCCTGAAGAGTTTGTGAATTGCCACATTCAACACAATAAGAACTGTGTTATACAAAATCCCCTTTCTTATAAGGTTAAAAGTGGCCTTCCCCTGACATCTAGAGACTTCCTTTTTTGAGTACAAGCCAAAAAAGGACACCGCAGACTAAGAAATTTGCTGTGGGAAATTGCTATATTGTTTTTATTGAAATTATATCTTTCTGATACATTGTGATAAGCTGCTTAGGTATATATATTTTTTAGGCTGTGAGGATTACTTGTTACATATATCCATAAACAGTGGAAAACTTACATTTTAGTTTTTCCTTCTCTGTTTTAGATTGGGTCCC
Organism: Bombina bombina; assembly: GCF_027579735.1. Taxonomy (NCBI): domain Eukaryota; kingdom Metazoa; phylum Chordata; class Amphibia; order Anura; family Bombinatoridae; genus Bombina; species Bombina bombina. Next base: position 641,802,733 of record NC_069502.1, read on the forward strand.
TTATTTGTTGTATTGATTTTAGTTTTTACTTCACTTTTACATATTTTAATTGGTTATTTATTTTCCCATACTGAATAAATATATCTTATTTTTAACTTAACCATTTCCATGCTTTTAGCGCTGCTAAATCCAATCTTAATCTAACCTTGTATACTATTTGGTTTACCTTGAGGGATAAACTACATTAGCAGCAGGAAATTTTAATCCTTAGGCGCTCCTATCACACACACTTCTACTAATTGTACTTTTCAGCACTCATGATTCCATCAATTCGGACAATATTGGCAACAACACTTACAGAAATGCAGCCCCAAACCAGGACAGACCCTCCACCACGTTTCACTGAAAGCTGCAAGCACTCATTCTTCCATCTCTCTTCAACTCTTCTTCTCACATATTGTCAATGATTGGACCCAAAAATTTCAAACTTGGCTTTGTCACTCCATAATACTCTTTTCCACTGATCTTCATTCCAATCTTTGTGAGCTTTAGCATATTTTAGCATTTTCACCCTGTTCCCCTACCGAAAAAGTGGCTTCTTGGCTGCTACCCTTCCACAAAGACCAGTCCAGATCAAGCTTCTTCGGACTGTAGAAGGGTAAACTTGGCATCCCGATGAAGCTGCCAGATGCTGAGCCAGGTCCTTACTGGACTTCTTCCGGTCTTTCAAAAAGAAACTTTGAAAAACTTTTAATCAGATTTTGAATGTTTTACTGGCTTTCCATTACTTTTTTTCTTTTTTGTTCTTGACCTCTACTGATTCCTCAATTTCTTTATACCAGCTTGAATACCACATCTAAAATAGCCAGTTTGTTTGCCGATTTCCCTTTGAGAGTGGCTGATGCAAAAGTATGATTCTATGTCTTTTAGATTTTGTGATCTTGGTTATTTTGAATGGAATAATGTGATTGCTAGTTGGTCTTATTATCAAGCTTCCAATTAATTAAACTCATACAACATGTGTATGTAATACTCAAGCATGTCTTGCACAAACCTGGGGTAATAGACCTTTTTTACAGCAGTCATTTTGACATAAAATAGTAGGACAAATAAAGGTGTTAGCAATGACATTAATTAGGGTTTGATTCCTTTAGGTTTATGAGAGCCAGGTTCCTGCTATTGCTCAAGTGTAAGGGGAGGTAACACTAAATACTTGCCACTTTAGCCTGAAGAAGCTGTTTTTTCTTTTTTTTAATACTGCATACAAATATCCTGTATTTTCTGGTTGTATACTAATAAAGTGACTGATAAATAATTATTTATGGTCATTATACCATTGCTAAAACAACAAATCTAATGATGGCCTAAGTACTGTATGTATACTGCAAATATGTTTTTAAACATAGTAATATAGTAACATAGTTGATGAGGTTGAAAAAAGACTGAAGTCAATCGAGTTCAACCTATACAAATCAAATATACTTAAAAAAAAAAAGCTCCAGTTGAGCTTAAATTAATCCCACTAAAAGGTGACCCATTTAATACAAGCAGTAATGTCCATGATTTCTGTTTCTATCCAGAAATGTATCCAAACCACTTTTAAATGTATCTAAGGTATTGGCATTTTCTACCTCCTTTGGTAATAAGTTCCAAAATGTTATTGCTCTTACAGTTTCTGTTATAGGAGATTAAATCGCCTTTCATCCAGCTTTAAATTGTGACCTAATCACAAGCAATTTTCTTGGAATAAACAGAGCTTCTGCCATCTCTGCATATGGGCCTTGAATATATTTATATAAAGTAATCATGTCACCTCTCAAGCGCCTTTTTTCTAGAGAAAACAGACCCAGTTTGGCTAACCTCTCTCTCTTTATATCTTAAATTCTCCATTCCCCTTATTTGCTTTGTGGCCCTTCTCTGAACTTTTTCTAGGTCTGCAATGTCTTTTTTTTAGATCGGTCCCCAGAACTGCACTCCATACTCAAGGTAAGGTCTTACCAGAGATTTATATAGTGACAGAATTATGCTTTCCTTCCTTGAATCAATGACTCTTTAAATAGATGCTAGTATCTTATTAGCCTTAGAAGCCGCTACCCTGCATTTTGCACCCATCTTTAGCTTGTTATCTATTACTACTCCCAAATCCCTTTCCTCCTCTGTTTGGCTAAGTTGTGTTCCATTTAAATAATACATTGCCTGCCTATTTTTACTTCCAAAATGTAGAACCTTGCATTTTCCCGTATTAAATCTCATTTTCCATTTACCTGTTCATTGCTCTGAAAAGTTTATCCTGCTCTGACCTAATGACCTTACAAACCTTTGTAGTTGTAATGTATGAGACACACACAGCACACTGATCTTGTGAGAGCAATAAGAGACTGCTCTCTGCTTCTCAAAGCACAGCATTTTGCTCATAAAGGACAGGATTCATATCGCTCAGTGCTTAGGACTTACACTGCACCTGAAAGCAAATACTTTATCCTCCTCATAAATGCACTTTGCCCCTAAAAATACTACACACACAAATATATTTTGCCTTCTACATAAGACACAGCACCCTCCCGAAATAAAGATTATTGTGAACTGTCTCTTTGCTTGGGAGGTATAATTTTTTTTTATGCTGTAAATATTACTTTGAGCTTTGGGTTTTATCTAAGAATAAATTCTGAGACTTGCAGTAACTAGAGAGAGCTGTATATTTGATGCTTTACACATTTCATACTCAATGATGCAATCCTCTGTATGTGGAAGTTCATCAATGCCATTAAATATTATTATATGCCACAAAAATGCACTGTTCTATATTTTAAAAAGGAATACAACAAAGTTTTTTATTTGCTACCTTAAAATTGACTACAGCTCCCCCAAGCTGCAAAAAGCATCAATATACAGAAGCTTTATAAATTAAACATAAAGGCTGACTGCATCTAGTATTGGCTACAAGCAAGTTGCCATAGCTACAGCTGAGCATAGCACTCTCTTAAATAGACTATCTTACAACTGAGTGAGGGCTATACAGGCATATGTGTGCATGTGCTACAAAACAGTTTTATTGGATTAGATTTGCTTTTTTCTGAGGGTAGTGGAATTGCAAGTTGTTTGTATAAAGATTTTCTTTAAAACCATTGAAAAGTGATCCCTACTTAAGAAGTGTTTGTCTAAACCTATACTAAATATTGATTCTACTGCAAAAAAATGTCACTTCAATCAAGTCATGAATTAAAAAAGGATTTGTAAAACATACCAAGTTCTTTTTTTTCACATAAGTAGATTAAAGCATATATCTTGCTTGGTTATACTGTAGCTGCTTTGAATAATAAAAATTGTTGCTTGTTTAAAAGTACAATAAACACCTTGAGATTGTAATAAAAATGTTTAATTATGTGCTAAAAAAAAATGTATGCTTACCTAATAAACTAATTTCTTTTTAATGGTGGTGAGAGCCCACGAGCCACTACTTCTGGTATTCAACTCCTGGCCACTAGGAGAAGACAAAGATTCCCAAATCTCTAACAGCACTTAATCCCGTCCACCTCTCTGGTATTCAAGTCTGTCATATAGCCAAGAAAGGTAGGTAAGAACAAAATAGGGAAAATGAGATGCAAACTAGAACCAATGCCAGAAAAAAATAACTAAGTAAAAAATTAAAATGGACGGGTCTCCTAGACTCTCTACACTATGAAATAAATTAATTTTATTAGGTAAGCATACAGTTTGTTTTCTTTCATAAAGTGGTGAGAGTCCACAAACCATTACAAACAGTCCACAAACCATTACTCCTGGGAACTAACACTTAATCTCTAGGTAGATTAAAGCATATATATTGCTTGGTTATGGCTGCTTTGAATAATAAACAAAACTGAACAACAGTGTTTGTTTAAAAGTACAGTAAACATTTTGAAATTGAAATATAAAATGTTAAATTATGTTTAGAAGAAAAAATAAAATGTATGCTTGCCTTTTATATTCATTTATTTCATGGTGGTTAGAGTCCACAAGCAATTTCTCCTAGGTTTCGACTCCTGGCCACTAGAAGGAGGCAAATATTCCCAAAATTCTAAGAGCACTTAATCCCTCCCAACTCTCTGTTGTTCTCTTCTGACGTATAGCTTACCAAATACACATCAAAGTGGTTGCATTTAGAGAAAGTACATAATCCTATTTCTTTAAAATCCAGGAAGAATAAACTGATCTAGAAAAAAGAGCAACAATGCATTTTATAAAAGACAATCCCGCCTCCAAGTAAAACATATAATATGAAGATTAAGCAAAAAAGCTGATGTAGCCCTCTGACTTTTATGTAGACGAAGAGACAAACAACTTAAAAAAACCTTTGTAATTTGAAAGTAGAATTCAAATGCTTTTACAATCCTTACATTAAGTAAGAGAACATCAACTTAATCATTTGGATTAAGACAAGAAGATGTTTTATGATCTCCTGATTAAATAATTTTCGGATATTATCAAAGTAAAAAAAAATCAAAAAAATCAGAAAGACTTCCAGCAGAAGATATTGCTAAAAACAACAAACACTTCCATGACATAAGCTAAATGTTCAAAGCATGCAGGTTCGGAAAGAGAAACCTGTAAAGCTTGTAAAGAAAAGAAAAAAGAAATAACGTTTCAAAAAGGAGAAATTGGTTTAGACACTGGCTATATCCTGACTAAGCTTGAACAAAGCCTTGGTGTCAAGATACTTAGCAATTTTCTTGTAGTATGAAACAGAAAAAGCTGAAATAGGACTCTTTAAAGAGATAGCAGATAAGTCATTCGTAACAACTTGGAATTCTAAAAGAATTCCAGCTAAAACCCTAGTTTTCAAAAGCAGAAACAGCTTTCCAAATCATTTGAGAAATTTTACGTATGGCCTGAAATAAGGTGTTCAATACAGCATCAATTAATCCTGTTCTTTATATAAAAAAAAACCAACAGATATAGAATCTCTAATCCATCAAGAAGAGAGACTGACTAATGAAGAATGCTCTATTCAATTTGAAATATGACGCTTGAAACAGAACTTATCAAGTTTATCTCTAGGAGACACCATTGTTCCACAATCTAATAGAAATTACTTAAACGAGAAAAACATAAATTATGCTTACCTGATAATTTCCTTTTCTTCTGACGGAGAGAGTCCACAGCTGCATTCATTACTTTTGGGAATTCAGAACCTGGCCACCAGGAGGAGGCAAAGACACCCCAGCCAAAGGCTTAAATACTTCCCCCACTTCCCTCATCCCCCAGTCATTCTGCCAAGGGAACAAGGAACAGTAGGAGAAATATCAGGTGAAAAAAATGGTGCCAGAATAATAAACAAAACACATGGCCGCCCCCCCATAAAAGAACGTGGGAGGGGAGCTGTTGGCTCTCCCCGTCAGAAGAAAAGGAAAATATCAGGTAGGCATAATTTATGTTTTTCTTCCTAAACAGGGAGAATCCACAGCTGCAATTATTACTTTTAGGAAACCAATACCTAAGCTATAGAGGACACTGAATGCAAAAAAGGGCGGGTAGACAAGGCGGCCCATTCGAAGGGCACCACCGCCTGAAAATACCCAAACCAAACAAAACCTGCTGTACCGAGCAGAACAAAAAGGACTGAAAGGACTAAGTAACCGCCCAACAGTTAATTTCAGCAAGGCCCAGATAGAGACCGCTCAAAGGTACTAGGAGTTAACCGAGTACAAAATCCCCGAAGAGACAAAACCTGCTGGCTCTAAGCTCATACCAATTCCACATATTCCCAGAAGGGAAAAGGAAAGAGACAATTCAACAAGAGATCCAAAATCTCAGTAACTAGAGAACCAAGGGAACCCTAGCACAATCAAGAGCAACCGCAGCTTGCAGCAAGACGAATACAATGAATAGATATAAACTCGAACAACCTACCAGAATTAGAGGGAAGAACACCTACCCCAATCTGGATAAAGTCCAAAGGTCCAAGATCGCTCCAAAGACAACACCACCCTGAAGCAGAAACCCTAACTCACACAGAGTGCAGCCTGCACTCATGAAAGAGCAATCGCGGAATAACAAATATTCCCCAGAACTGCCAAAAAGGAGCAGCATAAGCACTTAACATGCTCCAGATGGAGCTCCCGGCTCCCACTCTGCCACACAAGACCAGTAGACATCAGTCAAGAACACTAGCCTATCAGGTTAGAAACTGCACCCAGAGACTCCCACAGAGGGAACCCTCCATAAGTGCAAGAAAACCATCCCCCGTAGAAAAATAGGGAAGCGGGAACACGTTGAGGAAAAACCCCTCTAATCTCCACCTATGTAGAGACCACAAGATCTGGAGAAGAACACAGTCAAGCTCAACCGATTCTTAGACCTCAGGCCATAGAATGAAAAACCAGCCAAGAGCTAGATTCGAACCAACAATTCAAGTTGCAAAGTCCAAAACACCCACCATTAGGTTACATGAGCTAGATCATTGAGACAAAAGCCCAGCACCAAAACGCCTAGCATATCCAAAGACAGGGAAATAAATAAATAAATCCCCATACTACACAGAACTCAAAAGAGGACTCAATGGTAACAAATGGTAGGCAAACCCTGACCTCCAAGCCAGAACAGATGTAGTACAATCTCGGGTCCAGAACCCAGACTTAGATTCCTTCCCTACTGGAAGGCAAGCTCCCAAACGAAGGGAAACCCCACACTGACACAACAGTGTGAATATAGTGCCACCAGGTCAAGGGGCCCACCTCTGAGCACTAGGTGGACACTATAGTATATCCTGCTCCCTCTAAGGGGAGGGAAATGAAAAAACACCTGCTAAACCACCTGCAGGTACGGGGCATATGTCATCTATCAGATGGAAAAACAGAACCAACCGAAAAGGCACCCTCCAGCTGTAACAGTCGGTCCAGGAGCCTACAGACAGACAGCGAGCCCACCTATAGAGTGGAACGGCTGTAATAAGAGAACGATCTCCAGCTTGCTAGGCAGCTAACAAGTCATCAAACCCTTCTTAAATATCCGCTCGAAGGAGAACATGGATGACTCAAACCTTAAGGGCTAAATCACTCAGGATCTAACTAGGAAGCCTGGTCAGATATCCTAGACCAAGATCAAACGACCTGGCACCCAGAAACCGGAGCCAGCACAGAGCAGGAACCCCTGAGCAACCATAGGACTACCTCATACGGAGAACCCTAGAAAATGCGACACAGTACATCCAAAGGCCCTAGGGCACTGGACATTCATGAAGCATCCCAGAAACAGATAGATACTTCTCCAACATTCAAGGGACAACACCCTGCAGATCAAATGCCAAGAAGCTGCCAATAGAAGGCACCTCTGCAACAGAGGCTGCAAAAATCATAACGATCCCTCTAGGTCCACCTTCCGGAAACCCCTAGGACCAAGGGACAACAGGATGATGAACATCGATATCCCAAAGAACCACATATCCACTGATATGATTACGAAAGGGTAGTTACAAGACCACCAAGATATCAATGCATTCTTTACAGTCCCCAAGCATGGGAGCAAACTAGAAGCAATATGAGGAAGAAAGGCGGACACAAGTGCCCGATCTTCCAAACCCGATGACCAACCAACCATCCCCTGTAAGGGGAAAATGGAAGTCTAAGACACCTTGTTTTATACAGAAGAGGTACCGAGGTCAAGATCCTCCAAAGGAGTATCAAAAAAGAATACCATATGAGGGATAAAAAAAACAACAACTTGGTACTTCACTGTAAGTAGACAACTAGATCTCCAGTCCAAATGGAAATGGATAGAATTAGCCCCGAGGTCGAAGACCTTTGGAGTGCTTCTTAGCAGGAACCGTCCAAACCCGACAAACGGGAACAGGACCAAGAGGACTGAACAAGCCCCCTGATGCCCCGCCCAAAAAGAAGCAACGAGAACCAACCTGATGTCCTTAACAAAAAGGCTTTCTCTCTGAACCCTGTCAAGTGCAAATTAAACTCACATGGAGTTCCTCTCCCTGGCAATCCCTATTCACAGGGAATATATCTTGCTAAGGGGGGAAATAATATTTAAACGTACATTTACATGTCACAACTGTGAACATGGGACTCCTGTAATTGGAATTAAACCTGAGTTGTCAAAGTCTTAAGCTGTTGCTCTAACCATTATACTATTCAGAGCACTTTCAGAGAATGTTTCTCTATTCCACTTAAGCATAATAAACCTCTTGTCTGAGAGAAAACTCACCACCCAACTAGGTTAACCAGATATCCCAGCACTACGTGGGTGGTATAGACCTTAAAGGACCAGAACCCAGCGCCCGACAGGACCAGCCTGCTACAGGCATTCCGGAACTGAACCGGGTCACAGAAATTTCGAAACCCTAGAAGGGATCGGTAAACTTTAAAAGTTATGTAACAAATAAAAGCATGAGGTTCCCAAAAACAAAAAAAAACAATACATCCTAACCGGATCAACGAAAAACAAGGCAGCACCCACAGATGAACGCCCAAGAAGAATAGTTACACTGACAGGCCAGCCCAAAAGAGATCCCATGCTCCCGAAGCTTAGAACTGGAATAAGATACCCTAAATAAAGAGATCAATCAGGGACAATAAGGAGATTAACTGCATCCCCACACACAGTGGCGGCTCGTGGGTTATTTAAATGGGGGTTCACGGACCAGTTATGTAAAATATATATATACACACACACACACTGCATATTCAATATATATATATATATATATATATATATATATATCACAAAACGTAACACACCAATTTATGTGCTTAGTAATAAATAACTGGCTTAGATAGCTGTATAATATACAGGGAGGGCAGAATTATTAGGCAAATGAGTATTTTGACCACATCATCCTCTTTATGCATGTTGTCTTACTCCAAGCTGTATAGGCTCGAAAGCCTACTACCAATTAAGCATATTAGGTGATGTGCATCTCTGTAATGAGAAGGGGTGTGGTATAATGACATCAACACCCTATATCAGGTGTGCATAATTATTAGGCAACTTCCTTTCCTTTGGCAAAATGGGTCAAAAGAAGGACTTGACAGGCTCAGAAAAGTCAAAAATAGTGAGATATCTTGCAGAGAGATGCAGCACTCTTAAAATTGCAAAGCTTCTGAAGCATGATCATCGAACAATCAAGCGTTTCATTCAAAATAGTCAACAGGGTCGCAAGAAGCGTGTGGAAAAACCAAGGCGCAAAATAACTGCACATGAACTGAGAAAAGTCAAGCGTGCAGCTGCCAAGATGCCACTTGCCACCAGTTTGGCCATATTTCAGAGCTGCAACATCACTGGAGTGCCCAAAAGCACAAGGTGTGCAATACTCAGAGACATGGCCAAGGTAAGAAAGGCTGAAAGACGACCACCACTGAACAAGACACACAAGCTGAAACGTCAAGACTGGGCCAAGAAATATCTCAAGACTGATTTTTCTAAGGTTTTATGGACTGATGAAATGAGAGTGAGTCTTGATGGGCCAGATGGATGGGCCCGTGACTGGATTGGTAAAGGGCGGAGAGCTCCAGTTCGACTCAGACGCCAGCAAGGTGGAGGTGGAGTATTGGTTTGGGCTGGTATCATCAAAGATGAGCTTGTGGGGCCTTTTCGGGTTGAGGATGGAGTCAAGCTCAACTCCCAGTCCTACTGCCAGTTTCTGGAAGACACCTTCTTCAAGCAGTGGTACAGGAAGAAGTCTGCATCCTTCAAGAAAAACATGATTTTCATGCAGGACAATGCTCCATCACACGCGTCCAAGTACTCCACAGCGTGGCTGGCAAGAAAGGGTATAAAAGAAGAAAATCTAATGACATGGCCTCCTTGTTCACCTGATCTGAACCCCATTGAGAACCTGTGGTCCATCATCAAATGTGAGATTTACAAGGAGGGAAAACAGTACACCTCTCTGAACAGTGTCTGGGAGGCTGTGGTTGCTGCTGCACGCAATGTTGATGTGAACAGATCAAAACACTGACAGAATCCATGGATGGCAGGCTTTTGAGTGTCCTTGCAAAGAAAGGTGGCTATATTGGTCACTGATTTGTTTTTGTTTTGTTTTTGAATGTCAGAAATGTATATTTGTGAATGTTGAGATGTTATATTGGTTTCACTGGTAAAAATAAATAATTGAAATGGGTATATATTTGTTTTTTGTTAAGTTGCCTAATAATTATGCACAGTAATAGTCACCTGCACACACAGATATCCCCCTAAAATAGCTATAACTAAAAACAAACTAAAAACTACTTCCAAAACTATTCAGCTTTGATATTAATGAGTTTTTTGGGTTCATTGAGAACATGGTTGTTGTTCAATAATAGAATTAATCCTCAAAAATACAACTTGCCTAATAATTCTGCACTCCCTGTATATATATATATATATATATATATATATATATATATATATATATATATATATATAGTGGGGCAAAAAAGTATTTAGTCAGCCACCAATTGTGCAAGTTCTCCCACTTAAGAAGATGAGATAGGCCTGTAATTTTCATCATAGGTATACCTAGACTATGAGAGACAAAATGTGGAAACAAATCCAGACAATCACATTGTCTGATTTGGAAAGAATTTATTTTCAAATTATGGTGGAAAATAAGTATTTGGTCAATATCAAAAGTTCATCTCAATACTTTGTTATATATCCTTTGTTGGCAATGACAGAGGTCAAACGTTTTCTGTAAGTCTTCACAAGGTTGTCACACACAGTTGCTGGTATGTTGGCCCATTCCTGCATGCAGATCTCCTCTAGAGCAGTGATGTTTTGGGGCTGTCGCTGGGCAACACAGACTTTCAACTCCCTCCAAAGGTTTTCTATGGGGTTGAGATCTGGAGACTGGCTAGGCCACTCCAGAACCTTGAAATGCTTCTTAGGAAGCCACTCCTTCGTTGCCCAGGCGGTGTGTTTGGGATCATTGTCATGCTGAAAGACCCAGCCACATTTCATCTTCAATGTCCTTGCTGATGGAAGGAGGTTTGCACTCAAAATCTCCTGATACATGGCCCCATTCATTCTTTCATGTACATGGATCAGTTGTCCTGTTCCCTTTGCAGAGAAGCAGCCCCAAAGCATGATGTTGCCACCCCCATGCTTCACAGTAGGTATGGCGTTCTTTGGTTGCAACTCAGCATTCTCTCTCCTCCAAACAGGATGAGTTGTGTTTCTACTTTGGTTTCATCTGACCATATGACATTCTCCCAATCCGCTTCTGGATCATCCAAATGCTCTCTAGCATACTTCAGACGGGCCCGGACATGTACTGGCTTAAGCAGGGGGACACGTCTGGCACTGCAGGATCTGAGTCCCTGGCGGGGTAGTGTGTTACTGATGGTAGCCTTTGTTACGTTGGTCCCAGCTCTCTGCAGGTCATTCACTAGGTCCCCCATGTGGTTCTGGGATGTTTGCTCACCATTCTTGTGATCATTTTGACCCCACAGGGTGAGATCTTGAGTGGATCCCCAGATCGATGGAGATTATCAGTGGTCTTGTATGTCTTCCATTTTCTAATTATTGCTCCCACCGTTGATTTCTTCACACCAAGCTGCTTGCCTATTGCAGATTCAGTCTTCCCAGCCTGGTGAAGGTCTACAATTTTGTTTCTGGTGTCCTTTGACAGCTCTTTGGTCTTCACCATAGTGGAGTTTGGAGTGTGACTGTTTGAGGTTGTGGACAGGTGTCTTTTATACTGATAACAAGTTCAAACAGGTGCCATTAATACAGGTAATGAGTGGAAAACAGAGGAGCCTCTTAAAGAAGAAGATACAGGTCTGTGAGAGCCAGAAATCTTACTTGTTTGTAGGTGACCAAATACTTATTTTCCACAATAATATGCAAATAAATTCTTTCCAAATCAGACAATGTGATTGTCTGGATTTGTTTCCACATTTTGTCTTTCATAGTTGAGGTATACCTATGATGAAAATTACAGGCCTCTCTCATCTTCTTAAGTGGGAGAACTTGCACAATTGGTGGCTGACTAAATACTTTTTTGCCCCACTATATATATATATATATATATATATATATATATCCCCAGGAGAAGTGTGTAATAAGTGCCTGATAAGCCATTATGCACCTTATACTAGTCAAGGCCAGCAGGTTGGTTGCCATGTGGCCAATCAAGAGTATAAAAACATAGAGGAGCACCCAATCCCCAGTTAGACAAAAGAATACAGCACAATAAGAAACGCAAGTAACTGCTAAATGTACCGTAGCAACAATTATTACATAGAAACAATAGAGCCTGGTACGTAATAACCTCAGGAGAAGTGCTGTAAAACTGTCAGCATTCTCAGCGCAGCCAAAATAGCCGGTATAGAGGTGTGTCATATTAGGCCAATCAAGGGACTAGATTTTCACAGAGTGTGGAGTAAGCCCCATATGTGCGATCTACAGTATATGCATAAACAGTCTAACAGCCAACTGACAAGCACCTAAATCCATCGACTAAATGGCTAGTTCACAGTTGGCTGTTAGACTGGTTATGCATATACTGTAGATCGCACATGTGGGGCTTACGCCACACTCTTTGTAAATCTAGCCCCCGTGATTGGCCCAATATGACACACCTCTATACTTGGCTATTTTGGCTGCAATGAGAATGCTGACAGTTTTACAGCACTTCTCCTGAGGTTATTACGTACCAGGCTACCAGCCAAATGGCATGATTACATACACTGACTAGCTCTATTGTTTCTATGTAATAATTGTTGCTACGGTACATTTAGCAGTTACTTGCGTTGCGTTTCTTATTGTGCTGTATTCTTTTGTCTAACTGGGGGTTGGGCAATCCTCTATGTTTCTATACTCTTGATTGGCCACATTATGCCTTTCCCTATTTTGTAGGGGCCGTTGTTGTTAGGTATGGTTGCTATGGCAACCAACCTGCTGGCCTTGACTAGTATAAGGCGTATAATTGCTTATCAGGCACTGATTACCGGCACAGTCCCCTGGCTGACATGTGAGTCACTGACTTCCTAATATATGTACTCACCACCTGCTCCTCCTGAATGGCATCCTCCTCACTAGTCAGCTGAGCCACACATAGACACAGGGCAAGTTTAAGTTCCCGCGCACAGTAATAGTAAAGCAGCAGGAAGTGGAAACAAATTCCTATGCCCTGCTCTGTAAAAGTATAGCGCACCCTACAGTTTCAGATGTGTGCCTTCCACACACAGCTCTCAGTGTGCGAGTGTTACGTGACATGCCAGCTTGTTCTCACTCGCACACTGAGACCTGTGCAATTAGGAAAGCTATGGGCTGGGTTGTGGGAGGCGCTGCAGGCACTGCAGTCAGAAAGGGGAAAGTGCTTTTCCCTATACTTCTATCTATCGCACATGAGGTTCTGTGCTATAGATAGCAGTAAACAAGGCAATTTTTTTTTTTTACAAGACTGCAGTGGAGCCTGGATTAAAATTATATAATTACATTTATTAAGCCAAAATATATCATGAATTAGATTTATTAAGATAATAAGATTTTTTATATTTCTTATTCTTTTGGGGGGCTGGGGGTTCACGTGCAGCTGTGATCCTATGGAGGAGCCTCCACTGCCCACACAGCTAACCCATCTTGCCATCCAGAGTGGAAGACCGATGACCCCTCAACCCCTCCGGGCTGGGATCCTCCAGTACTGCCAAAACATGCCACAGCAGGACACAAAGGCGTGCCAGTCTATTACAAAAAGCAAGACTTACCTCCGCCGGGGGAACTGACAAACCCGAGGATTGGGCCCCTGAAGCCTCAGAGGCAACCCCTTCCCCTGAGGGCTGATCTGACCCAGACATTCCTTCCCCTGACGAGCCCTGGTTCACTGAACGCGGACAGAATCTCACCAACGTCTCCCTCCCTGGAAGATCTAAATGTGCCAATGCCAAAGAAATGGCCATACGGAACCGTGCCGTAACATCTGGGGGAAACAAACCGCCTTCAGGAGAAGGGGTAACGGCATTAGGGACACCTGCTTGCGTAGCCAAAGAAGGTTCTAGGGCAGTGTTTCTCAACAGCCGGGCCGCGGCCCACTACCGGGCCGTGACAGCCCTGCTGGTGGGCCGCGACCCGACATAGCCTCCAGACACTCACTCTGACAGGCCCGTCATTACACATGTCCAAAATTTCGGACGGGCCTGTTAGAGTGCCATTGCGCATGTTTGTATGCGCCACTGTGCATGTCTGTATGCGCAGTGTGAATGGCTAGTGGCGCACTGTGAGGAGTGGCGGGCGGCGTGCAGAGCGGATCGGCTCACAGGTAGGGGACTCCACTGTCACCAATGTCAAATAATTATGGCCACTGACACTAACATGTATATTTAGGACGGCCACTGGACACCAATGTGTATGTGTACACTATATATATATAACCCACTGACACCAATGTGTATGTTTACTGTTTGTGTATATATATATATATATATATATATATATATATATAGATCCCATTGGCACCAATGTGTATGTGTAAACTGTGTCATTGGTGTCAGTGGGATATTTATAGATCCCACTGACACCCATTAATTATTACATAATTAAACAACTGTAAACCATACATATACTGTGTGTGTATGTATATATATATATATATATATATATATAGATAGATTTATATATATATATATATATATATAGCTACTATATATATATATAAATATATATATATATATATATATATATATATATATATACCCACTCCCGATGCTTACCGGGCCCTGGACAGGTCCGGTTAAAACTTACCGGGCCTTGAGGTCACTTAGGTTGAGAACCACTGTTCTAGGTTACTTGCCACCCAGGATAAAGGGTCCCCAGGGGCGGATGGCTCAGCAGACTCTAAGTTCCCTGGATCGGGAGAAAATAGCACTCTAAAGCAGCATGCGGAACATAACTGATGGGCATGGATTACCCGGGCCAGTTCATACACTTCGCAAGAAGTAGAATCGGAATCAGAGACATCCGTCTCCAAAAATCAGAGTCCTCCATAACTAGGTAGAAATTATGGATAGGAAAAACAAAATAAAACGTCACCTAGCACCACCAATGGCTGGGGCACCCACCCCTTCCTATGACCCAGACACCTAGCGAAACAGACTCTCTCCGTCGCCACACAGTCAGGAATACAGAAATGGTGACTAGAAACGTGACCACGCCTGGGCACAAGGTATACCGTGTAGGCCAACAAAAAACGCGCCAAAGCCACAAGGGCTGTGCATCCTGACAGAAAGACCGTTATGTTCCGATATAGCCACGAGCCCACATATAACTACACATTAGCAGTCAGAATCATATAACATACATGATTAAAGTCCCCCCTGTTCAATAGCCCCCCTCAGGAGATATTAACCCTCGATTCCATAAGATAAAGGAGTGCCACTGAGACCCTGATTCTTTGTTTACTTTACATTTCACACATCTTAAGTAAAATAAAACGATCTACCGGAATCTATGCCATAGAACAGGAACACAGCCCTTCAAGTGCTTCTGACATAGACTTGAGCGAACAAAGCAGGCTCGTCAACGCTGATTGCCAAGGAGCTGTTAATATGAGTCTGGATGGTTTTGCAGAAAGACTCTCCCTGCATCTCCAGACTCTAACTTTCATCCAAGCTCTCACTGAGAGGCTGACAGGACTACTTGAAACTCCAGTCCCATTTCGAAGAGTACTACCCTCCATAAGAGACTATTCTTTAATCGCCCGATACTTCTCTGTCAACCTCCTGTGACAAAAGGCAAAGAATGACTGCGGGATGAGGGAAGTGGGGGAGGTATTTAATCCTTTGGCTGGGGTGTCTTTGCCTCCTCCTGGTGGCCAGGTTCTGAATTCCCAAAAGTTATGAATGCAGCTGTGGACTCTCTCCGTTTAAGAAGAAAACTTAACTGTGGAAGGGACTACTTACTAAGCAAGATTTTCTTCCTGGGATGTGAAATATAGAAACATTTTCTGTGTCCGTTCAAAAAACGACTTCCTAAATTATTGATAAGGAACTGCAAGTTCCCCCTAGATGATGGATATAAGCTACAGCTGTAACACTGTCTGAATAAAAACTCGAAGAAGTTTCTCATTTCAGAAGAGGACTGCTCTGAAGGGACCTAAAGATCTATTGCCTTGCCCTTACCTGCTGTGTCAGATTACTGGTATTGACCCTTAGCTTGCTATTTGGACTGCTCTGACTGGCTACTTGTAAAACCCTCTACCTCTGCACATGGGGTCCCAGCAAAACCAGAACAAGAGGTACATTTACCTCTGACATATTGTGCATACTGGGAGGAGGCATAGACGCCACAACTACAGAGGCACAAACCTTTAAATCCTGGAGCAAAATCTGAAGAACTCCCTTGTATTGAGGGAGGACAGATTCATTTAAAGGTAAGAGCAGCATTAGACTGTTAGAATGCCTAATGTGATCCACTCAGGAATTGCAAAGCTGAACTGGAATGAATAAAAAAAATTAAAAAAAATAAAACTGTAATCAATGGATCTAAAGGAACATTTAAGGTAGTGTTGACAAATTTCAGTATACTTCATAAAAGAATACACAGACAAATACAATAAATGAAGAACTACTTTTTTTTTACCAGATCCAGAGGATCTATGTGTGGAGAATATCAGCAACCCAACAGGAGGAGGCAAAGGGTCCGGTCCCCATGACACCGATGGCAGGCTTGTGACTAACTCCTTCAATGTGAGTGTCACTACCCAATACTCCAATCTACCCTCTGTCTAACAGTAGCAGCTCTGAATGCAAAATGAAAAGCGAAGAATCAGAAAAAGAATTTGTGGAGGCAAAGAGAAGACTAGAATACCAGAGAGGTGGTAGGGATTAAGTGCTTTTAGAGCTTTGGGGATCTTTGCCTATTTTCCAAGAGTTTAATCCCAGGAGTAATGGCTTGTGGATTCTCACCACCTTATGAAAGAAACAATGTTGCAATATAATTTCATCTAAACTGAGCGCACCCAAGATGACTGCCTCACCCTTTCACTACTCCTGAACTTCTCTAGTAAATAACTTAAAATAATAGGCTATCCTGCAAAAGACACCAAACTACCACATCAATATATTTTTTCCTTTGACTGGGTGTCACAAATATATTTGCAAAGTAAACAAATTACATTTCTAGTCTGAGATACATATTGGATTCCTTTTTTTATAATAGACTTAGCCCTGCAAGCACAGCTGGCATACACAGTCTATTTACTGAACACATCCATCCTATAGTGGAGAGACTACAACATGTCATTGGATACAACTGGATACATCTTGCTACAATGGAAACTACGAAACCTCAGTGAATGCAGATGGATACAAAAATTACATAAGGTACTGTAATGATACCCCTGAACGACAACTTCACTTCTGCAGCCTCAAAGCAAAATATATTTCTACACCCCCTGTATCTTGTGTGCACTGTGCAAACCGAGCGCAATTCAGACTTACATCTCAGATTACAACACCTATTATTCTTGCATAAATTCATAGAGCTGGTATGTTCATTAGCTTTAGAACACAACATATGGGTCAAACTGGAGGATTTCAATGCATAGGTAGAAGATACATTTTCACAGTTTGGACAAGACCTATTTTTCATGATGCATGCACTGGGTTTTATCCAAGCTGTCCCTTCTGTTACTTTTAGCCATGCCACACCATCTACATTGAACGCTTTCCTCAGAACAGTAAAAGATGTCACTGTTCTGGACATTTTAAATAAAGACTCAAGATCTACACGTTTACACAAGCCTTTCAGGAATAAATCTGTAACTTCTAGCTATCCTATGTAAATGTATCTTGATCTTTGAATCTAACACAGAGAAAAGCTCTATATAAGTTGCTTTTATTTATTTTGTCCTCTTTTCATGTAATTTAACTATGAAAATTATGAGTTTGTTAATTCTCAGAACTTGAAATGCACACTGCAGACTTTTAAAAGATAACCTTGCTATATAACTGTATCTAATAGGCCTCAGCATATAACAACTGCAAAACTTTATAGTTTATACCAGCAAAATGACTGTTACAAGTCTTGTCTTCTCCACTAATAAGTCCAGATTGGCTCCTCTAAATGTTTAGGCTTGTCTGATATTTTATTTTATAGCAATACAACAAAAATGTCTTGTAATTACATGGTATTTAGTGTCCATTCAACTAAGCCAGATTGCTTTGTTTTGTAAGGAGGACAGTTTGTGACTTGCTGGCTAGCAACTGAAATACAGTCTAATGTGACCAATTAGCTTGTGAGAAATTCTGCATATTAATTCAATTAAACCAGGGATGTCCAAACTTTGCTCTCCAGAGGTTTTGGAACTACATTTCCCATGATGCTCAGCTAGATAAAATGCTGGCTGAGCATCATCGGAAATGTAGTTCCAAAACCTCTGGAGAGCAAAGTTTGGACACCCCTGAATTAAACCATCATTTCCAAAATCCAGTCCTCAGGACCATTTATAACTAGAGTACAGGTGAAATAGTCAGCTGGTGGGTGAGAGCAGGTTAGTAACTATGGTTACTGATCAGCTGATTATTTCACCTGTGCTCTAGTTAAGATGTAATGAATATCTGGCCTGTTAAGGGTTCTGAGGACTGGAGTTGGGAAAAAACTGAATTAAACCTTCAATAGTATTTCTAAAGAAAAGGGAGAGAGGGGACAATTTATTTCTGCAAGGTTTAGCGAGATGTCATATCTACTGCTAATTAGAGGCTCATTAATGTCACAGAAATAATACAGCTACATCATCTACATAATATTAAGATCATAGTCTGTACTGTAATGTCATCTTCTGTAGATTGCAAATGTATAATAGGTTTTTTTTTAATAATAAAGTTATGACATTACTCCTGCTCTGCAGTGTCATAGCCACCATGCTTGTGAAATTAATATTTATAGAAGTCACGTTGCTTAGGTCTTAAAGGGACAGTAAACCTTAAAAATAATGTTATATAATTCTGCACATAGTGCAGAATTATATAACATTATATTAGCCAAACATTTATAAAACATAATTTCCCCTATTAATTTAAAAAAAAAAAAAACGCTGTTTCACAGACCCGCTCTCTGCTAAGCGGGTCTGTTATATTTACTCAGCGCATCGGGCCTGTGACAGGAGCGAGCTGCACTTAGTCTTATGGCGCGGTCGGGCCGGGCTGTGACTATACAGCTGGCCCGATGCGCTGAGTAAATATAACAGACCCGCTCAGCAGAGAGCGGGTCTGTGAAACAGCGTTTTTTTTTTTTTTTAAATTAATAGGGGAAATTATGTTTTATAAATGTTTGGCTAATATAATGTTATATAATTCTGCACTATGTGCAGAATTATATAACATTATTTTTAAGGTTTACTGTCCCTTTAAGACCTAAGCAACGTGACTTCTATAAATATTAATTTCACAAGCATGGTGGCTATGACACTGCAGAGCAGGAGTAATGTCATAACTTTATTATTAAAAAAAAACCTATTATACATTTGCAATCTACAGAAGATGACATTACAGTACAGACTATGATCTAATATTATGTAGATGATGTAGCTGTATTATTTCTGTGACATTAATGAGCCTCTAATTAGCAGTAGATATGACATCTCGCTAAACCTTGCAGAAATAAATTGTCCCCTCTCTCCCTTTTCTTTAGAAATACTATTGAAGGTTTAATTCAGTTTTTTCCAACTCCAGTCCTCAGAACCCTTAACAGGCCAGATATTCATTACATCTTAACTAGAGCACAGGTGAAATAATCAGCTGATCAGTAACCATAGTTACTAACCTGCTCTCACCCACCAGCTGACTATTTCACCTGTACTCTAGTTATAAATGGTCCGAGGACTGGATTTTGGAAATGATGGTTTAATTCAGGGGTGTCCAAACTTTGCTCTCCAGAGGTTTTGGAACTACATTTCCGATGATGCTCAGCCAGCATTTTATCTAGCTGAGCATCATGGGAAATGTAGTTCCAAAACCTCTGAGAGCAAAGTTTGGACATCCCTGGTTTAATTGAATTAATATGCAGAATTTCTCACAAGCTAATTGGTCACATTAGACTGTATTTCAGTTGCTAGCCAGCAAGTCACAAACTGTCCTCCTTACAAAACAAAGCAATCTGCTTAGTTGAATGGACACTAAATACCATGTAATTACAAGACATTTTTGTTGTATTGCTATAAAATAAAATATCAGACAAGCCTAAACATTTAGAGGAGCCAATCTGGACTTATTAGTGGAAAGACAAGACTTGTAACAGTCATTTTGCTGGTATAAACTATAAAGTTTTGCAGTTGTTATATGCTGAGGCCTATTAGATACAGTTATATAGCAAGGTTATCTTTTAAAAGTCTGCAGTGTGCATTTCAAGTTCTGAGAATTAACAAACTCATAATTTTCATAGTTAAATTACATGAAAAGAGGACAAAATAAATAAAAGCAACTTATATAGAGCTTTTCTCTGTGTTAGATTCAAAGATCAAGATACATTTACATAGGATAGCTAGAAGTTACAGATTTATTCCTGAAAGGCTTGTGTAAACGTGTAGATCTTGAGTCTTTATTTAAAATGTCCAGAACAGTGACATCTTTTACTGTTCTGAGGAAAGCGTTCAATGTAGATGGTGTGGCATGGCTAAAAGTAACAGAAGGGACAGCTTGGATAAAACCCAGTGCATGCATCATGAAAAATAGGTCTTGTCCAAACTGTGAAAATGTATCTTCTACCTATGCATTGAAATCCTCCAGTTTGACCCATATGTTGTGTTCTAAAGCTAATGAACATACCAGCTCTATGAATTTATGCAAGAATAATAGGTGTTGTAATCTGAGATTAAGTCTGAATTGCGCTCGGTTTGCACAGTGCACACAAGATACAGGGGGTGTAGAAATATATTTTGCTTTGAGGCTGCAGAAGTGAAGTTGTCGTTCAGGGGTATCATTACAGTACCTTATGTAATTTTTGTATCCATCTGCATTCACTGAGGTTTCGTAGTTTCCATTGTAGCAAGATGTATCCAGTTGTATCCAATGACATGTTGTAGTCTCTCCACTATAGGATGGATGTGTTCAGTAAATAGACTGTGTATGCCAGCTGTGCTTGCAGGGCTAAGTCTATTATAAAAAAAGGAATCCAATATGTATCTCAGACTAGAAATGTAATTTGTTTACTTTGCAAATATATTTGTGACACCCAGTCAAAGGAAAAAATATATTGATGTGGGTTTGGTGTCTTTTGCAGGATAGCCTATTATTTTAAGTTATTTACTAGAGAAGTTCAGGAGTAGTGAAAGGGTGAGGCAGTCATCTTGGGTGCGCTCAGTTTAGATGAAATTATATTGCAACATTGTTTCTTTCATAAGGTGGTGAGAATCCACAAGCCATTACTCCTGGGATTAAACTCTTGGAAAATAGGCAAAGATCCCCAAAGCTCTAAAAGCACTTAATCCCTACCACCTCTCTGTATTCTAGTCTTCTCTTTGCCTCCACAAATTCTTTTTCTGATTCTTCGCTTTTCATTTTGCATTCAGAGCTGCTACTGTTAGACAGAGGGTAGATTGGAGTATTGGGTAGTGACACTCACATTGAAGGAGTTAGTCACAAGCCTGCCATCGGTGTCATGGGGACCGGACCCTTTGCCTCCTCCTGTTGGGTTGCTGATATTCTCCACACATAGATCCTCTGGATCTGGTAAAAAAAAAGTAGTTCTTCATTTATTGTATTTGTCTGTGTATTCTTTTATGAAGTATACTGAAATTTGTCAACACTACCTTAAATGTTCCTTTAGATCCATTGATTACAGTTTTATTTTTTTTAATTTTTTTATTCATTCCAGTTCAGCTTTGCAATTCCTGAGTGGATCACATTAGGCATTCTAACAGTCTAATGCTGCTCTTACCTTTAAATGAATCTGTCCTCCCTCAATACAAGGGAGTTCTTCAGATTTTGCTCCAGGATTTAAAGGTTTGTGCCTCTGTAGTTGTGGCGTCTATGCCTCCTCCCAGTATGCACAATATGTCAGAGGTAAATGTACCTCTTGTTCTGGTTTTGCTGGGACCCCATGTGCAGAGGTAGAGGGTTTTACAAGTAGCCAGTCAGAGCAGTCCAAATAGCAAGCTAAGGGTCAATACCAGTAATCTGACACAGCAGGTAAGGGCAAGGCAATAGATCTTTAGGTCCCTTCAGAGCAGTCCTCTTCTGAAATGAGAAACTTCTTCGAGTTTTTATTCAGACAGTGTTACAGCTGTAGCTTATATCCATCATCTAGGGGGAACTTGCAGTTCCTTATCAATAATTTAGGAAGTCGTTTTTTGAACGGACACAGAAAATGTTTCTATATTTCACATCCCAGGAAGAAAATCTTGCTTAGTAAGTAGTCCCTTCCACAGTTAAGTTTTCTTCTTAAACGGAGAGAGTCCACAGCTGCATTCATAACTTTTGGGAATTCAGAACCTGGCCACCAGGAGGAGGCAAAGACACCCCAGCCAAAGGATTAAATACCTCCCCCACTTCCCTCATCCCGCAGTCATTCTTTGCCTTTTGTCACAGGAGGTTGACAGAGAAGTATCGGGCGATTAAAGAATAGTCTCTTATGGAGGGTAGTACTCTTCGAAATGGGACTGGAGTTTCAAGTAGTCCTGTCAGCCTCTCAGTGAGAGCTTGGATGAAAGTTAGAGTCTGGAGATGCAGGGAGAGTCTTTCTGCAAAACCATCCAGACTCATATTAACAGCTCCTTGGCAATCAGCGTTGACGAGCCTGCTTTGTTCGCTCAAGTCTATGTCAGAAGCACTTGAAGGGCTGTGTTCCTGTTCTATGGCATAGATTCCGGTAGATCGTTTTATTTACTTAAGATGTGTGAAATGTAAAGTAAACAAAGAATCAGGGTCTCAGTGGCACTCCTTTATCTTATGGAATCGAGGGTTAATATCTCCTGAGGGGGGCTATTGAACAGGGGGGACTTTAATCATGTATGTTATATGATTCTGACTGCTATGTGTAGTTATATGTGGGCTCGTGGCTATATCGGAACATAACGGTCTTTCTGTCAGGATGCACAGCCCTTGTGGCTTTGGCGCGTTTTTTGTTGGCCTACACGGTATACCTTGTGCCCAGGCGTGGTCACGTTTCTAGTCACCATTTCTGTATTCCTGACTGTGTGGCGACGGAGAGAGTCTGTTTCGCTAGGTGTCTGGGTCATAGGAAGGGGTGGGTGCCCCAGCCATTGGTGGTGCTAGGTGACGTTTTATTTTGTTTTTCCTATCCATAATTTCTACCTAGTTATGGAGGACTCTGATTTTTGGAGACGGATGTCTCTGATTCCGATTCTACTTCTTGCGAAGTGTATGAACTGGCCCGGGTAATCCATGCCCATAAGTTATGTTCCGCATGCTGCTTTAGAGTGCTATTTTCTCCCGATCCAGGGAACTTAGAGTCTGCTGAGCCATCCGCCCCTGGGGACCCTTTATCCTGGGTGGCAAGTAACCTAGAACAGTGGTTCTCAACCTAAGTGACCTCAAGGCCCGGTAAGTTTTAACCGGACCTGTCCAGGGCCCGGTAAGCATCGGGAGTGGGTATATATAAATATATATATAT
Source organism: Bombina bombina (assembly GCF_027579735.1). Lineage (NCBI taxonomy): Eukaryota > Metazoa > Chordata > Amphibia > Anura > Bombinatoridae > Bombina > Bombina bombina. Next base: position 641,826,211 of record NC_069502.1, read on the forward strand.
ATATATATATATATATTTATATATATATATAGTAGCTATATATATATATATATATAAATCTATCTATATATATATATATATATATATATACATACACACACAGTATATGTATGGTTTACAGTTGTTTAATTATGTAATAATTAATGGGTGTCAGTGGGATCTATAAATATCCCACTGACACCAATGACACAGTTTACACATACACATTGGTGCCAATGGGATCTATATAATATATATATATATATATATATATATACACAAACAGTAAACATACACATTGGTGTCAGTGGGTTATATATATATAGTGTACACATACACATTGGTGTCCAGTGGCCGTCCTAAATATACATGTTAGTGTCAGTGGCCATAATTATTTGACATTGGTGACAGTGGAGTCCCCTACCTGTGAGCCGATCCGCTCTGCACGCCGCCCGCCACTCCTCACAGTGCGCCACTAGCCATTCACACTGCGCATACAGACATGCACAGTGGCGCATACAAACATGCGCAATGGCACTCTAACAGGCCCGTCCGAAATTTTGGACATGTGTAATGACGGGCCTGTCAGAGTGAGTGTCTGGAGGCTATGTCGGGTCGCGGCCCACCAGCAGGGCTGTCACGGCCCGGTAGTGGGCCGCGGCCCGGCTGTTGAGAAACACTGCCCTAGAACCTTCTTTGGCTACGCAAGCAGGTGTCCCTAATGCCGTTACCCCTTCTCCTGAAGGCGGTTTGTTTCCCCCAGATGTTACGGCACGGTTCCGTATGGCCATTTCTTTGGCATTGGCACATTTAGATCTTCCAGGGAGGGAGACGTTGGTGAGATTCTGTCCGCGTTCAGTGAACCAGGGCTCGTCAGGGGAAGGAATGTCTGGGTCAGATCAGCCCTCAGGGGAAGGGGTTGCCTCTGAGGCTTCAGGGGCCCAATCCTCGGGTTTGTCAGTTCCCCCGGCGGAGGTAAGTCTTGCTTTTTGTAATAGACTGGCACGCCTTTGTGTCCTGCTGTGGCATGTTTTGGCAGTACTGGAGGATCCCAGCCCGGAGGGGTTGAGGGGTCATCGGTCTTCCACTCTGGATGGCAAGATGGGTTAGCTGTGTGGGCAGTGGAGGCTCCTCCATAGGATCACAGCTGCACGTGAACCCCCAGCCCCCCAAAAGAATAAGAAATATAAAAAATCTTATTATCTTAATAAATCTAATTCATGATATATTTTGGCTTAATAAATGTAATTATATAATTTTAATCCAGGCTCCACTGCAGTCTTGTAAAAAAAAAAAATTGCCTTGTTTACTGCTATCTATAGCACAGAACCTCATGTGCGATAGATAGAAGTATAGGGAAAAGCACTTTCCCCTTTCTGACTGCAGTGCCTGCAGCGCCTCCCACAACCCAGCCCATAGCTTTCCTAATTGCACAGGTCTCAGTGTGCGAGTGAGAACAAGCTGCATGTCACGTAACACTCGCACACTGAGAGCTGTGTGTGGAAGGCACACATCTGAAACTGTAGGGTGCGCTATACTTTTACAGAGCAGGGCATAGGAATTTGTTTCCACTTCCTGCTGCTTTACTATTACTGTGCGCGGGAACTTAAACTTGCCCTGTGTCTATGTGTGGCTCAGCTGACTAGTGAGGAGGATGCCATTCAGGAGGAGCAGGTGGTGAGTACATATATTAGGAAGTCAGTGACTCACATGTCAGCCAGGGGACTGTGCCGGTAATCAGTGCCTGATAAGCAATTATACGCCTTATACTAGTCAAGGCCAGCAGGTTGGTTGCCATAGCAACCATACCTAACAACAACGGCCCCTACAAAATAGGGAAAGGCATAATGTGGCCAATCAAGAGTATAGAAACATAGAGGATTGCCCAACCCCCAGTTAGACAAAAGAATACAGCACAATAAGAAACGCAACGCAAGTAACTGCTAAATGTACCGTAGCAACAATTATTACATAGAAACAATAGAGCTAGTCAGTGTATGTAATCATGCCATTTGGCTGGTAGCCTGGTACGTAATAACCTCAGGAGAAGTGCTGTAAAACTGTCAGCATTCTCATTGCAGCCAAAATAGCCAAGTATAGAGGTGTGTCATATTGGGCCAATCACGGGGGCTAGATTTACAAAGAGTGTGGCGTAAGCCCCACATGTGCGATCTACAGTATATGCATAACCAGTCTAACAGCCAACTGTGAACTAGCCATTTAGTCGATGGATTTAGGTGCTTGTCAGTTGGCTGTTAGACTGTTTATGCATATACTGTAGATCGCACATATGGGGCTTACTCCACACTCTGTGAAAATCTAGTCCCTTGATTGGCCTAATATGACACACCTCTATACCGGCTATTTTGGCTGCGCTGAGAATGCTGACAGTTTTACAGCACTTCTCCTGAGGTTATTACGTACCAGGCTCTATTGTTTCTATGTAATAATTGTTGCTACGGTACATTTAGCAGTTACTTGCGTTTCTTATTGTGCTGTATTCTTTTGTCTAACTGGGGATTGGGTGCTCCTCTATGTTTTTATACTCTTGATTGGCCACATGGCAACCAACCTGCTGGCCTTGACTAGTATAAGGTGCATAATGGCTTATCAGGCACTTATTACACACTTCTCCTGGGGATATATATATATATATATATATATATATATAGTGGGGCAAAAAAGTATTTAGTCAGCCACCAATTGTGCAAGTTCTCCCACTTAAGAAGATGAGAGAGGCCTGTAATTTTCATCATAGGTATACCTCAACTATGAGAGACAAAATGTGGAAACAAATCCAGACAATCACATTGTCTGATTTGGAAAGAATTTATTTGCATATTATGGTGGAAAATAAGTATTTGGTCACCTACAAACAAGCAAGATTTCTGGCTCTCACAGACCTGTATCTTCTTCTTTAAGAGGCTCCTCTGTTCCACTCATTACCTGTATTAATGGCACCTGTTTGAACTTGTTATCAGTATAAAAGACACCTGTCCACAACCTCAAACAGTCACACTCCAAACTCCACTATGGTGAAGACCAAAGAGCTGTCAAGGACACCAGAAACAAAATTGTAGACCTGCACCAGGCTGGGAAGACTGAATCTGCAATAGGCAAGCAGCTTGGTGTGAAGAAATCAACTGTGGGAGCAATAATTAGAAAATGGAAGACATACAAGACCACTGATAATCTCCCTCGATCTGGGGCTCCACCAAGATCTCACCCCGTGGGGTCAAAATGATCACAAGAACGGTGAGCAAACATCCCAGAACCACACGGGGGACCTAGTGAATGACCTGCAGAGAGCTGGGACCAACGTAACAAAGGCTACCATCAGTAACACACTACCCGCCAGGGACTCAGATCCTGCAGTGCCAGACGTGTCCCCCTGCTTAAGCCAGTACATGTCCGGGCCCGTCTGAAGTATGCTAGAGAGCATTTGGATGATCCAGAAGCGGATTGGAGAATGTCATATGGTCAGATGAAACCAAAGTAGAAACACAACTCATCGTGTTTGGAGGAGAGAGAATGCTGAGTTGCAACCAAAGAACACCATACCTACTGTGAAGCATGGGGGTGGCAACATCATGCTTTGGGGCTGTTTCTCTGCAAAGGGAACAGGACTGATCCGTGTACATGAAAGAATGAATGGGGCCATGTATCGTGAGATTTTGAGTGCAAACCTCCTTCCATCAGCAAGGGCATTGAAGATGAAACGTGGCTGGGTCTTTCAGCATGACAATGATCCCAAACACACCGCCCGGGCAACAAGGAGTGGCTTCGTAAGAAGCATTTCAAGGTCCTGGAGTGGCCTAGCCAGTCTCCAGATCTCAACCCCATAGAAAACCTTTGGAGGGAGTTGAAAGTCTGTGTTGCCCAGCGACAGCCCCAAAACATCACTGCTCTAGAGGAGATCTGCATGCAGGAATGGGCCAACATACCAGCAACAGTGTGTGACAACCTTGTGAAGACTTACAGAAAACGTTTGACCTCTGTCATTGCCAACAAAGGATATATAACAAAGTATTGAGATGAACTTTTGATATTGACCAAATACTTATTTTCCACCATAATTTGCAAATAAATTCTTTCCAAATCAGACAATGTGATTGTCTGGATTTGTTTCCACATTTTGTCTCTCATAGTTGAGGTATACCTATGATGAAAATTACAGGCCTCTCTCATCTTCTTAAGTGGGAGAACTTGCACAATTGGTGGCTGACTAAATACTTTTTTGCCCCACTATATATATATATATATATATATATATATATATATATATATATATATATATACAGGGAGTGCAGAATTATTAGGCAAGTTGTATTTTTGAGGATTAATTTTATTATTGAACAACAACCATGTTCTCAATGAACCCAAAAAACTCATTAATATCAAAGCTGAATAGTTTTGGAAGTAGTTTTTAGTTTGTTTTTAGTTATAGCTATTTTAGGGGGATATCTGTGTGTGCAGGTGACTATTACTGTGCATAATTATTAGGCAACTTAACAAAAAACAAATATATACCCATTTCAATTATTTATTTTTACCAGTGAAACCAATATAACATCTCAACATTCACAAATATACATTTCTGACATTCAAAAACAAAACAAAAACAAATCAGTGACCAATATAGCCACCTTTCTTTGCAAGGACACTCAAAAGCCTGCCATCCATGGATTCTGTCAGTGTTTTGATCTGTTCACCATCAACATTGCGTGCAGCAGCAACCACAGCCTCCCAGACACTGTTCAGAGAGGTGTACTGTTTTCCCTCCTTGTAAATCTCACATTTGATGATGGACCACAGGTTCTCAATGGGGTTCAGATCAGGTGAACAAGGAGGCCATGTCATTAGATTTTCTTCTTTTATACCCTTTCTTGCCAGCCACGCTGTGGAGTACTTGGACGCGTGTGATGGAGCATTGTCCTGCATGAAAATCATGTTTTTCTTGAAGGATGCAGACTTCTTCCTGTACCACTGCTTGAAGAAGGTGTCTTCCAGAAACTGGCAGTAGGACTGGGAGTTGAGCTTGACTCCATCCTCAACCCGAAAAGGCCCCACAAGCTCATCTTTGATGATACCAGCCCAAACCAGTACTCCACCTCCACCTTGCTGGCGTCTGAGTCGGACTGGAGCTCTCTGCCCTTTACCAATCCAGCCACGGGCCCATCCATCTGGCCCATCAAGACTCACTCTCATTTCATCAGTCCATAAAACCTTAGAAAAATCAGTCTTGAGATATTTCTTGGCCCAGTCTTGACGTTTCAGCTTGTGTGTCTTGTTCAGTGGTGGTCGTCTTTCAGCCTTTCTTACCTTGGCCATGTCTCTGAGTATTGCACACCTTGTGCTTTTGGGCACTCCAGTGATGTTGCAGCTCTGAAATATGGCCAAACTGGTGGCAAGTGGCATCTTGGCAGCTGCACGCTTGACTTTTCTCAGTTCATGGGCAGTTATTTTGCGCCTTGGTTTTTCCACACGCTTCTTGCGACCCTGTTGACTATTTTGAATGAAACGCTTGATTGTTCGATGATCACGCTTCAGAAGCTTTGCAATTTTAAGAGTGCTGCATCCCTCTGCAAGATATCTCACTATTTTTGACTTTTCTGAGCCTGTCAAGTCCTTCTTTTGACCCATTTTGCCAAAGGAAAGGAAGTTGCCTAATAATTATGCACACCTGATATAGGGTGTTGATGTCATTAGACCACACCCCTTCTCATTACAGAGATGCACATCACCTAATATGCTTAATTGGTAGTAGGCTTTCGAGCCTATACAGCTTGGAGTAAGACAACATGCATAAAGAGGATGATGTGGTCAAAATACTCATTTGCCTAATAATTCTGCCTCCCTGTATATTATACAGCTATCTAAGCCAGTTATTTATTACTAAGCACATAAATTGGTGTGTTACGTTTTGTGATATATATATATATATATATATATATATATTGAATATGCAGTGTGTGTGTGTGTATATATATTTTACATAACTGGTCCGTGAACCCCCATTTAAATAACCCACGAGCCGCCACTGTGTGTGGGGATGCAGTTAATCTCCTTATTGTCCCTGATTGATCTCTTTATTTAGGGTATCTTATTCCAGTTCTAAGCTTCGGGAGCATGGGATCTCTTTTGGGCTGGCCTGTCAGTGTAACTATTCTTCTTGGGCGTTCATCTGTGGGTGCTGCCTTGTTTTTCGTTGATCCGGTTAGGATGTATTGTTTTTTTTTGTTTTTGGGAACCTCATGCTTTTATTTGTTACATAACTTTTAAAGTTTACCGATCCCTTCTAGGGTTTCGAAATTTCTGTGACCCGGTTCAGTTCCGGAATGCCTGTAGCAGGCTGGTCCTGTCGGGCGCTGGGTTCTGGTCCTTTAAGGTCTATACCACCCACGTAGTGCTGGGATATCTGGTTAACCTAGTTGGGTGGTGAGTTTTCTCTCAGACAAGAGGTTTATTATGCTTAAGTGGAATAGAGAAACATTCTCTGAAAGTGCTCTGAATAGTATAATGGTTAGAGCAACAGCTTAAGACTTTGACAACTCAGGTTTAATTCCAATTACAGGAGTCCCATGTTCACAGTTGTGACATGTAAATGTACGTTTAAATATTATTTCCCCCTTAGCAAGATATATTCCCTGTGAATAGGGATTGCCAGGGAGAGGAACTCCATGTGAGTTTAATTTGCACTTGACAGGGTTCAGAGAGAAAGCCTTTTTGTTAAGGACATCAGGTTGGTTCTCGTTGCTTCTTTTTGGGCGGGGCATCAGGGGGCTTGTTCAGTCCTCTTGGTCCTGTTCCCGTTTGTCGGGTTTGGACGGTTCCTGCTAAGAAGCACTCCAAAGGTCTTCGACCTCGGGGCTAATTCTATCCATTTCCATTTGGACTGGAGATCTAGTTGTCTACTTACAGTGAAGTACCAAGTTGTTGTTTTTTTTATCCCTCATATGGTATTCTTTTTTGATACTCCTTTGGAGGATCTTGACCTCGGTACCTCTTCTGTATAAAACAAGGTGTCTTAGACTTCCATTTTCCCCTTACAGGGGATGGTTGGTTGGTCATCGGGTTTGGAAGATCGGGCACTTGTGTCCGCCTTTCTTCCTCATATTGCTTCTAGTTTGCTCCCATGCTTGGGGACTGTAAAGAATGCATTGATATCTTGGTGGTCTTGTAACTACCCTTTCGTAATCATATCAGTGGATATGTGGTTCTTTGGGATATCGATGTTCATCATCCTGTTGTCCCTTGGTCCTAGGGGTTTCCGGAAGGTGGACCTAGAGGGATCGTTATGATTTTTGCAGCCTCTGTTGCAGAGGTGCCTTCTATTGGCAGCTTCTTGGCATTTGATCTGCAGGGTGTTGTCCCTTGAATGTTGGAGAAGTATCTATCTGTTTCTGGGATGCTTCATGAATGTCCAGTGCCCTAGGGCCTTTGGATGTACTGTGTCGCATTTTCTAGGGTTCTCCGTATGAGGTAGTCCTATGGTTGCTCAGGGGTTCCTGCTCTGTGCTGGCTCCGGTTTCTGGGTGCCAGGTCGTTTGATCTTGGTCTAGGATATCTGACCAGGCTTCCTAGTTAGATCCTGAGTGATTTAGCCCTTAAGGTTTGAGTCATCCATGTTCTCCTTCGAGCGGATATTTAAGAAGGGTTTGATGACTTGTTAGCTGCCTAGCAAGCTGGAGATCGTTCTCTTATTACAGCCGTTCCACTCTATAGGTGGGCTCGCTGTCTGTCTGTAGGCTCCTGGACCGACTGTTACAGCTGGAGGGTGCCTTTTCGGTTGGTTCTGTTTTTCCATCTGATAGATGACATATGCCCCGTACCTGCAGGTGGTTTAGCAGGTGTTTTTTCATTTCCCTCCCCTTAGAGGGAGCAGGATATACTATAGTGTCCACCTAGTGCTCAGAGGTGGGCCCCTTGACCTGGTGGCACTATATTCACACTGTTGTGTCAGTGTGGGGTTTCCCTTCGTTTGGGAGCTTGCCTTCCAGTAGGGAAGGAATCTAAGTCTGGGTTCTGGACCCGAGATTGTACTACATCTGTTCTGGCTTGGAGGTCAGGGTTTGCCTACCATTTGTTACCATTGAGTCCTCTTTTGAGTTCTGTGTAGTATGGGGATTTATTTATTTATTTCCCTGTCTTTGGATATGCTAGGCGTTTTGGTGCTGGGCTTTTGTCTCAATGATCTAGCTCATGTAACCTAATGGTGGGTGTTTTGGACTTTGCAACTTGAATTGTTGGTTCGAATCTAGCTCTTGGCTGGTTTTTCATTCTATGGCCTGAGGTCTAAGAATCGGTTGAGCTTGACTGTGTTCTTCTCCAGATCTTGTGGTCTCTACATAGGTGGAGATTAGAGGGGTTTTTCCTCAACGTGTTCCCGCTTCCCTATTTTTCTACGGGGGATGGTTTTCTTGCACTTATGGAGGGTTCCCTCTGTGGGAGTCTCTGGGTGCAGTTTCTAACCTGATAGGCTAGTGTTCTTGACTGATGTCTACTGGTCTTGTGTGGCAGAGTGGGAGCCGGGAGCTCCATCTGGAGCATGTTAAGTGCTTATGCTGCTCCTTTTTGGCAGTTCTGGGGAATATTTGTTATTCCGCGATTGCTCTTTCATGAGTGCAGGCTGCACTCTGTGTGAGTTAGGGTTTCTGCTTCAGGGTGGTGTTGTCTTTGGAGCGATCTTGGACCTTTGGACTTTATCCAGATTGGGGTAGGTGTTCTTCCCTCTAATTCTGGTAGGTTGTTCGAGTTTATATCTATTCATTGTATTCGTCTTGCTGCAAGCTGCGGTTGCTCTTGATTGTGCTAGGGTTCCCTTGGTTCTCTAGTTACTGAGATTTTGGATCTCTTGTTGAATTGTCTCTTTCCTTTTCCCTTCTGGGAATATGTGGAATTGGTATGAGCTTAGAGCCAGCAGGTTTTGTCTCTTCGGGGATTTTGTACTCGGTTAACTCCTAGTACCTTTGAGCGGTCTCTATCTGGGCCTTGCTGAAATTAACTGTTGGGCGGTTACTTAGTCCTTTCAGTCCTTTTTGTTCTGCTCGGTACAGCAGGTTTTGTTTGGTTTGGGTATTTTCAGGCGGTGGTGCCCTTCGAATGGGCCGCCTTGTCTACCCGCCCTTTTTTGCATTCAGTGTCCTCTATAGCTTAGGTATTGGTTTCCTAAAAGTAATAATTGCAGCTGTGGATTCTCCCTGTTTAGGAAGAAAAACATAAATTATGCCTACCTGATATTTTCCTTTTCTTCTGACGGGGAGAGCCAACAGCTCCCCTCCCACGTTCTTTTATGGGGGGGCGGCCATGTGTTTTGTTTATTATTCTGGCACCATTTTTTTCACCTGATATTTCTCCTACTGTTCCTTGTTCCCTTGGCAGAATGACTGGGGGATGAGGGAAGTGGGGGAAGTATTTAAGCCTTTGGCTGGGGTGTCTTTGCCTCCTCCTGGTGGCCAGGTTCTGAATTCCCAAAAGTAATGAATGCAGCTGTGGACTCTCTCCGTCAGAAGAAAAGGAAATTATCAGGTAAGCATAATTTATGTTTTTCTCGTTTAAGTAATTTCTATTAGATTGTGGAACAATGGTGTCTCCTAGAGATAAACTTGATAAGTTCTGTTTCAAGCGTCATATTTCAAATTGAATAGAGCATTCTTCATTAGTCAGTCTCTCTTCTTGATGGATTAGAGATTCTATATCTGTTGGTTTTTTTTTATATAAAGAACAGGATTAATTGATGCTGTATTGAACACCTTATTTCAGGCCATACGTAAAATTTCTCAAATGATTTGGAAAGCTGTTTCTGCTTTTGAAAACTAGGGTTTTAGCTGGAATTCTTTTAGAATTCCAAGTTGTTACGAATGACTTATCTGCTATCTCTTTAAAGAGTCCTATTTCAGCTTTTTCTGTTTCATACTACAAGAAAATTGCTAAGTATCTTGACACCAAGGCTTTGTTCAAGCTTAGTCAGGATATAGCCAGTGTCTAAACCAATTTCTCCTTTTTGAAACGTTATTTCTTTTTTCTTTTCTTTACAAGCTTTACAGGTTTCTCTTTCCGAACCTGCATGCTTTGAACATTTAGCTTATGTCATGGAAGTGTTTGTTGTTTTTAGCAATATCTTCTGCTGGAAGTCTTTCTGATTTTTTTGATTTTTTTTTACTTTGATAATATCCGAAAATTATTTAATCAGGAGATCATAAAACATCTTCTTGTCTTAATCCAAATGATTAAGTTGATGTTCTCTTACTTAATGTAAGGATTGTAAAAGCATTTGAATTCTACTTTCAAATTACAAAGGTTTTTTTAAGTTGTTTGTCTCTTCGTCTACATAAAAGTCAGAGGGCTACATCAGCTTTTTTGCTTAATCTTCATATTATATGTTTTACTTGGAGGCGGGATTGTCTTTTATAAAATGCATTGTTGCTCTTTTTTCTAGATCAGTTTATTCTTCCTGGATTTTAAAGAAATAGGATTATGTACTTTCTCTAAATGCAACCACTTTGATGTGTATTTGGTAAGCTATACGTCAGAAGAGAACAACAGAGAGTTGGGAGGGATTAAGTGCTCTTAGAATTTTGGGAATATTTGCCTCCTTCTAGTGGCCAGGAGTCGAAACCTAGGAGAAATTGCTTGTGGACTCTAACCACCATGAAATAAATGAATATAAAAGGCAAGCATACATTTTATTTTTTCTTCTAAACATAATTTAACATTTTATATTTCAATTTCAAAATGTTTACTGTACTTTTAAACAAACACTGTTGTTCAGTTTTGTTTATTATTCAAAGCAGCCATAACCAAGCAATATATATGCTTTAATCTACCTAGAGATTAAGTGTTAGTTCCCAGGAGTAATGGTTTGTGGACTGTTTGTAATGGTTTGTGGACTCTCACCACTTTATGAAAGAAAACAAACTGTATGCTTACCTAATAAAATTAATTTATTTCATAGTGTAGAGAGTCTAGGAGACCCGTCCATTTTAATTTTTTACTTAGTTATTTTTTTCTGGCATTGGTTCTAGTTTGCATCTCATTTTCCCTATTTTGTTCTTACCTACCTTTCTTGGCTATATGACAGACTTGAATACCAGAGAGGTGGACGGGATTAAGTGCTGTTAGAGATTTGGGAATCTTTGTCTTCTCCTAGTGGCCAGGAGTTGAATACCAGAAGTAGTGGCTCGTGGGCTCTCACCACCATTAAAAAGAAATTAGTTTATTAGGTAAGCATACATTTTTTTTTAGCACATAATTAAACATTTTTATTACAATCTCAAGGTGTTTATTGTACTTTTAAACAAGCAACAATTTTTATTATTCAAAGCAGCTACAGTATAACCAAGCAAGATATATGCTTTAATCTACTTATGTGAAAAAAAAGAACTTGGTATGTTTTACAAATCCTTTTTTAATTCATGACTTGATTGAAGTGACATTTTTTTGCAGTAGAATCAATATTTAGTATAGGTTTAGACAAACACTTCTTAAGTAGGGATCACTTTTCAATGGTTTTAAAGAAAATCTTTATACAAACAACTTGCAATTCCACTACCCTCAGAAAAAAGCAAATCTAATCCAATAAAACTGTTTTGTAGCACATGCACACATATGCCTGTATAGCCCTCACTCAGTTGTAAGATAGTCTATTTAAGAGAGTGCTATGCTCAGCTGTAGCTATGGCAACTTGCTTGTAGCCAATACTAGATGCAGTCAGCCTTTATGTTTAATTTATAAAGCTTCTGTATATTGATGCTTTTTGCAGCTTGGGGGCTGTAGTCAATTTTAAGGTAGCAAATAAAAAACTTTGTTGTATTCCTTTTTAAAATATAGAACAGTGCATTTTTGTGGCATATAATAATATTTAATGGCATTGATGAACTTCCACATACAGAGGATTGCATCATTGAGTATGAAATGTGTAAAGCATCAAATATACAGCTCTCTCTAGTTACTGCAAGTCTCAGAATTTATTCTTAGATAAAACCCAAAGCTCAAAGTAATATTTACAGCATAAAAAAAAATTATACCTCCCAAGCAAAGAGACAGTTCACAATAATCTTTATTTCGGGAGGGTGCTGTGTCTTATGTAGAAGGCAAAATATATTTGTGTGTGTAGTATTTTTAGGGGCAACGTGCATTTATGAGGAGGATAAAGTATTTGCTTTCAGGTGCAGTGTAAGTCCTAAGCACTGAGCGATATGAATCCTGTCCTTTATGAGCAAAATGCTGTGCTTTGAGAAGCAGAGAGCAGTCTCTTATTGCTCTCACAAGATCAGTGTGCTGTGTGTGTCTCATACATTACAACTACAAAGGTTTGTAAGGTCATTAGGTCAGAGCAGGATAAACTTTTCAGAGCAATGAACAGGTAAATGGAAAATGAGATTTAATACGGGAAAATGCAAGGTTCTACATTTTGGAAGTAAAAATAGGCAGGCAATGTATTATTTAAATGGAACACAACTTAGCCAAACAGAGGAGGAAAGGGATTTGGGAGTAGTAATAGATAACAAGCTAAAGATGGGTGCAAAATGCAGGGTAGCGGCTTCTAAGGCTAATAAGATACTAGCATCTATTTAAAGAGTCATTGATTCAAGGAAGGAAAGCATAATTCTGTCACTATATAAATCTCTGGTAAGACCTTACCTTGAGTATGGAGTGCAGTTCTGGGGACCGATCTAAAAAAAAGACATTGCAGACCTAGAAAAAGTTCAGAGAAGGGCCACAAAGCAAATAAGGGGAATGGAGAATTTAAGATATAAAGAGAGAGAGGTTAGCCAAACTGGGTCTGTTTTCTCTAGAAAAAAGGCGCTTGAGAGGTGACATGATTACTTTATATAAATATATTCAAGGCCCATATGCAGAGATGGCAGAAGCTCTGTTTATTCCAAGAAAATTGCTTGTGATTAGGTCACAATTTAAAGCTGGATGAAAGGCGATTTAATCTCCTATAACAGAAACTGTAAGAGCAATAACATTTTGGAACTTATTACCAAAGGAGGTAGAAAATGCCAATACCTTAGATACATTTAAAAGTGGTTTGGATACATTTCTGGATAGAAACAGAAATCATGGACATTACTGCTTGTATTAAATGGGTCACCTTTTAGTGGGATTAATTTAAGCTCAACTGGAGCTTTTTTTTTTTAAGTATATTTGATTTGTATAGGTTGAACTCGATTGACTTCAGTCTTTTTTCAACCTCATCAACTATGTTACTATATTACTATGTTTAAAAACATATTTGCAGTATACATACAGTACTTAGGCCATCATTAGATTTGTTGTTTTAGCAATGGTATAATGACCATAAATAATTATTTATCAGTCACTTTATTAGTATACAACCAGAAAATACAGGATATTTGTATGCAGTATTAAAAAAAAGAAAAAACAGCTTCTTCAGGCTAAAGTGGCAAGTATTTAGTGTTACCTCCCCTTACACTTGAGCAATAGCAGGAACCTGGCTCTCATAAACCTAAAGGAATCAAACCCTAATTAATGTCATTGCTAACACCTTTATTTGTCCTACTATTTTATGTCAAAATGACTGCTGTAAAAAAGGTCTATTACCCCAGGTTTGTGCAAGACATGCTTGAGTATTACATACACATGTTGTATGAGTTTAATTAATTGGAAGCTTGATAATAAGACCAACTAGCAATCACATTATTCCATTCAAAATAACCAAGATCACAAAATCTAAAAGACATAGAATCATACTTTTGCATCAGCCACTCTCAAAGGGAAATCGGCAAACAAACTGGCTATTTTAGATGTGGTATTCAAGCTGGTATAAAGAAATTGAGGAATCAGTAGAGGTCAAGAACAAAAAAGAAAAAAAGTAATGGAAAGCCAGTAAAACATTCAAAATCTGATTAAAAGTTTTTCAAAGTTTCTTTTTGAAAGACCGGAAGAAGTCCAGTAAGGACCTGGCTCAGCATCTGGCAGCTTCATCGGGATGCCAAGTTTACCCTTCTACAGTCCGAAGAAGCTTGATCTGGACTGGTCTTTGTGGAAGGGTAGCAGCCAAGAAGCCACTTTTTCGGTAGGGGAACAGGGTGAAAATGCTAAAATATGCTAAAGCTCACAAAGATTGGAATGAAGATCAGTGGAAAAGAGTATTATGGAGTGACAAAGCCAAGTTTGAAATTTTTGGGTCCAATCATTGACAATATGTGAGAAGAAGAGTTGAAGAGAGATGGAAGAATGAGTGCTTGCAGCTTTCAGTGAAACGTGGTGGAGGGTCTGTCCTGGTTTGGGGCTGCATTTCTGTAAGTGTTGTTGCCAATATTGTCCGAATTGATGGAATCATGAGTGCTGAAAAGTACAATTAGTAGAAGTGTGTGTGATAGGAGCGCCTAAGGATTAAAATTTCCTGCTGCTAATGTAGTTTATCCCTCAAGGTAAACCAAATAGTATACAAGGTTAGATTAAGATTGGATTTAGCAGCGCTAAAAGCATGGAAATGGTTAAGTTAAAAATAAGATATATTTATTCAGTATGGGAAAATAAATAACCAATTAAAATATGTAAAAGTGAAGTAAAAACTAAAATCAATACAACAAATAAGGGACCCAATCTAAAACAGAGAAGGAAAAACTAAAATGTAAGTTTTCCACTGTTTATGGATATATGTAACAAGTAATCCTCACAGCCTAAAAAATATATATACCTAAGCAGCTTATCACAATGTATCAGAAAGATATAATTTCAATAAAAACAATATAGCAATTTCCCACAGCAAATTTCTTAGTCTGCGGTGTCCTTTTTTGGCTTGTACTCAAAAAAGGAAGTCTCTAGATGTCAGGGAAGGCCACTTTTAACCTTATAAGAAAGGGGATTTTGTATAACACAGTTCTTATTGTGTTGAATGTGGCAATTCACAAACTCTTCAGGCGGGTATACCGCTCTCTTTGATGGCTTAACCGCGTCCAGGGGGATAATGTAGGAGGATGTATATTTCAGGATTTTTACCTTTACAGCAGATTACTGAACCCAGAGAGATTCTATGTGAGATAGAGAAAGGTACTTTACTTCGATTGCGAAAGCTTTCGGGTGGTGCTTATGCTTCTCTTCCTCGTTCAATCCGTTTTAAACTGTGTGAGGTAGTTGGTCTGCAGGGCTCCGGTGGCAAGTTAATAGATAAACCAGTTGACTTTGTGTTTGGTAATAGGTTACAGAAATTTCTCTGAACAACAGTTTTAAACAGTTGTTCAAAGAAATTTGCTGTGGGAAATTGCTATATTGTTTTTATTGAAATTATATCTTTCTGATATAT